>NC_081785.1:1904611-2224611 GCF_963082965.1 Carassius carassius
AAACTCAGACTTCAGCTACATGAGGATGGCTATTTTAAGCCAAGACAACCCAGGTGAATAGAGTAAAAAAAAAAAATCACTAATAGGTATCACCATACAGTACTTTACTACTTGACTGATTAAATTAACAATTGCAAAAAAAAAAAATAATAATTACAAGTTTTCTGAAATGCTATGTTTAAATCTACAAATATGAAATTATCTAATCAAATATGAACTTATTTGTAAATATATTCAGAACAAAAATGTGAAGACAGGATAAGGCCAGGTTCAGTGGATATTGTTGATAATAGCAGTCAACAGTGAGAAAAAATACATTTTCGCCAAGTTTTTATGAATAAAACATTGAATACAATCAGGTGAATGATACATAATTAAAGCTCTTTGTAAAAACTTCATAATACAGGAATAAAACTGTAAAGTTTGAAGCAGAGAAAAAAATCATTGTAATTGTAATCTATATTTCAGTTAATTGAATAGTTTAAAAGCAATAAAATAAACACTTCAAGTAGTATTTTGGATGTCTTCTTTTCCCTTATAGTCTGAAGAAACATGCTATGAAGAGTCAAATAACCCAAAATCTAGTGCATGAGAAAAATGTTTTGTCTGAAGCACAAGGGAATAAACTCAAGGTTTCTAAACCGGACTTTTAATCTAAACTGGACTAATGCCAGTTTAACACAGAGCTTTGCAGTTGCTACGACATCACAGTTTCTTATTTATAGGCTACTTATTTTGTCCTGGTTTATGATCAAATGAGGGATGAATTTCACAGACGCACACAGAAGTCATATCTGTAGACCGGAATTTCACATAGACTCAAATGTGGAGTTTAGCAAACACAAAGAACACCCCAGCAACCACAGGACACCCAAGCTTGGCAGCAACTTCTGCAAGTATGATTTTCTTTAAGAAAATGTTTAAAATCTATCTGCATATATTTCTGTCACAAATTCTTGGTTAAAGCGCACTCTTTTCCTCCTCCAGAGATCCTGATATACACAAAAGGGTCTCGTCACCAAATATCAATTTAAATGCTTAAACCACATCAGTACCTAACCTACATCTGCACACACACATGCTCCATACAGCAGGCGGGACACGTTCTGGCACCGGGAAACAGGAAATGACACAAGCAGGATACATTTCAGCTGCATCACTGTCACTGATCAGCCCACGCAAAAATGTCTTAAAAGTATCTAAAGGATGACTATGTTCTGCAGCTGGAGACCTTTGTGAGCGTGTGAGGAACTCGTGGTTTGCTCTTGCTCTGCCTGTGGGATCCGTGAACGTGCTTCTTTAATCAAGTACATATGCTCTGATCTGTTCCTGTCTGTTTCTCAGCCACTTCCTGTCTTTAGTTCAGTGCATATCCGTCATTTCATCATGAGAAATATTCTTTAACTCCTTTGTGCTTGTGCTTTTCATTATCATAGTGAATTCTAAAATGCGCACAAAAACATGAATTAAAGGCAGCGCAAAAAATACATTATATAGATTTTATTTTTTTATCAAATGGAGGAAAGGAAAGATGCAGAATTTTTTCACTTCATTTCATCATGCTCAAACAGACATTACAGAAAGTTTGTCATGAGAGAAATGAACAAACCAAGTGTTGACTTGGGAAGGTCAATGGCCAAACTTTTTATTTATAGTACAAAAAACTTTTCTTTTGTGATCTTGTCTTACAAATTGGAAGTTTACAAGGTGTGTTGAGTTTAGGATCTGAGCAAGAACAACCAAATGAATGACATCTCCTAAATCATAATCAAAGCCAGAAAAGCTTGAACTTCTAGATTAAACAAAGCAGAACGGGGCTAGTTGTCACATGGGATGCTCTCAGAAAGTCTATAATTAGGCAAAGATGGGCAAAGATGTCTTATATTTTAAATGTTATAAATGTTTCAGTGCTGAAGATAAACAGATGCAAGAAGGAAAATATCACTGAAAAATATTCAGTATCCAAAGAAAAGAGACCAATGGGAATTAAGTATCCAACTACATGTGAGAAAGAAGACCAATAGGAATTCTGTATGCTAATACTGAACACTCTAATGCAATTTAATAAGAGGTTTTCAAACTTTCATTTTAAATTTCTTAAAAAATACCCACCGTAAAACAAAACGCAATCTTAAACCTAAATCATCTATGAAATAATCTATAAATGCCATTAAAGAGCTTAGGCAGAAAAATTATTAGTTTATAAATGTTAAAGATTTAAGACAAACTAACCTGAATGTTTGAGCAGCATTAATGAAGAGATCTTAAAAAGCTTTGACAACACATTCAGATTCACACATTCAGGTCAGTTAACTCATTTAAAGCAAGCATGACAGTTCAGCTGGAGAACAAAGCCAAACACCCATTGAAAAGTCACACTCACCACTGATTTCGAGTCGAACATGTGGCTCCTCAGTCCTCAAAATGCATGTCTGAAGCTCCGTTTGACTGCTGAAACTTTCCCTGGACACTCAGAGAACAATACACGCTGCTCTGACCCCCACACATCCATCACACAGACAGCCAGCAAGCAAGCGGTGAGAGCAAATGACATGAAATATACAGCAGGGTGGAGCGCTCTCTCTCTCTCTCCTGCTGTGGGACAGTCAGAGCAGATACTACCACCACAGTTGAATAAACTCCCTCCTATGTGCTTTTAAAACTTACATCTGTGAGGCTGATTGGGAAGAAGCAGATTACCCTGACAAAAGCTCATTATTATCAGCATGGGTAAAAAGATACATCCCATGTGCTGCTGATGGGAGGAAATCTTATTAAGGAGGAGACAGAAAAACACTTTTTTGTGTGTGCAATTAAACTGATGAATGAAAGACAATAGGGTGAGTCTCACAAATAAATGTCAGGTTCATACATCAAGCTCACTTCAGCTCACAAAGACCCATGAGCAGAACTCATCTGAACAAACAGAGCTGTAAACACCAGCAGATGGCAGCAGACAGCAAGACTTTCATTTCACTGTGAATCAGAAGAGGTTTGACTGCTGGACTGACATCAGTGTTCAGCTTTATTACCTCACACTATATAACCTCACACTGAAAACCTGTACAAAAAACACTATTGCCATGGTACAGTATATATTCACAGCACCAGTCCAAATCATGTGTCTCATTGATAAAAAGTGTGCTGCTACTTTATAAGCAATTTCATGTACAGTAGTAGGAAAACATCCTATAGACTTAAACCGAAGGAGGGGATGTTCGTATTAACAGTAGTAACCAATATTAGTAAATCCTTCAAAGCAAATCTTGAAACAAATCAATGAAGTAAAACTCACATGGACTGTGCGTAAACAGCAACACTGTCAAATGGCTACAGTGATACCTTTCAATATTTATAATGAGCGTGATCCAGTTGTGTTGTAACATGCCGTTGTCTCTCAAACACTCACAGATGATACATTCACAAACTCACATTCATTTACACAACACTATCGATCTCTGAGCTTGTTAGAGGAAGTGGCTGTGAGTCTGTTTGTGGTTCTGGACATCATTAGATCCGTGGCAGATGGCCGGTTGGGATCTGCATCACGACTGTGTGTGTGTGTGTATTTGTGGACAGCCAGGCACATGCCAGAGGGCACAGCGATAGCAGTGCCAGAAAGGGCATTTTTGCGTACCAGTGCACCGACAGAGAAACTGAACCTGTCTGTCCGCGTCTCCTCTCTGGATTTCACATCCCACTGGCTGTCTGAACTCACTCTATACTGCACTCTAGACAACTAAGAAATAAATACACTCCTGATTTTCCATGCAGACATAACCTAATTTTCACCAGTCAGACCATTTGTGGAAATTAAGCCGTAAAAACAGGTTTACAGCATTTACAACTTTTTTGGCACAAGAAACCTCATCTAACATTATAAGTGGAGAATCCAGGAATCTGGCCCCTTTAGTTAGAGTTAAAGAATCACACAGCTCTCGCAACAGAGTGATTCACATCAGGGCTCGACTTTCTGTTTGTTGTTTGTTCCATCCAGTCACGCGAGACTCATGCCCATAACAACTATCACTCAAAATCTAGCGTAATGCTACCAGACACTGGATATCTGGCTCTCTTGGGGTCGTACCCGCCCCATGTTGGTTATGTTGTGTGATTGTGAACTCAGCATGACCCTCTGTGTCTGAACAGCCAAAAGCACATCCAACGTACTGCAGCTGTGCACAGAAAATTCATTCTTCATTCAGCTTATTTATTTAGTTTTGCATTAGGTGGCTTTAACTCTGCCCTCTTAAAAAAATCAAGGCTGATTCAGAGGTTTGCCAGATGTTTTGACATTCCAGCATCTCACAATTACACCAATCAAAATGTCTGTGCCAATTACATCCACTAATTATAATTTATGAACCCATTTTGTGAATGCACTGCATTTTACGAATGCATCTTCATGTTATTTTGCTGCTGATTATGGTTTAAAGCAAATCACTCACCATATAAATATCAGCAATACAAGTGATATAGCATCGGCACCCCATTTTACTTTCATAATGTGACATATTTAAAACGGGATAATGAATATTGATTCCCTATAAACATTAAAGGAATAGTTCACCCAAAAATGAAAAATAGCTGAAAATATACTTGTTTCTTTATGGGAACTGATTTGGAGAAATTTAGCATTACATCACCAGTGGATCTTTTGCAGTGAATGGGTGCCGTCAAAATGAGAGTCCAAACAGCTGATAAAAACATTACAATAATCCACAAGTAATCCACACCACTTAACCACAGCAGTTAACATCTTGTGAAGCCAAAAGCTGCATGTTTGTAAGAAACAATTCCATCATTATGGCATTTCAACATTAAGTTGTTGCTTCTAGCCCAAAATAAGAGTCCACAATCCATATTATTTTCCTTCATGTGAAAATAGTCCATCTCCTGTTGTCATTGCACAACAAAGTCCACCAACATATTTATATAGAGCTGTTTGGCTCGTGAATGGTGCTTGATCTGTAAATATTTCTCTCCTGATTCAGATGAGACGACTGTTTCACTGGAGGAAGCAATATTATGAATAGATGACAAACTCATCTTGGACATCTTAGATGGCCTGGGGATGAGTACAATTACAGTTTTGGATGAACTCTTAAATAACTGCGGTAACTCTTTCAGAAAGCATCACCTAAAACAATGACAGCAAAGTCAATATGGAGGCAGAGAATTTTGACAAAATATTTTGAAAACAACCTTTTTGTCCCTTTAGAATAACATCAATCATGCACAATAGAATCAGAAACTTACATTAAGAACATAATATAATTTCACATTGACATTAATAGTAACAAATGAAAGAAGCATGAACCTCCCAGCGGACAGATCTTAAGCCGATTCTAAGCTGAGCTCTGTGTTTAAGACACTGCATCTGTTTTGACCGTGATGACCTCCAGGGTAGCAGTGTGGTGTCTGTGTGGCCCTTCTAACGAGGACAGACAGCTAAGTGAATTTTGACAGGTCTCTGGAGACACAGGGTTAAACAGACGTGTCTCTTTGTAGTCAGCTCTCAGTCACCCATGATATCCTGTCATATGATAAACCTAAACGCTTACACATTCTGCCAAACAAAAACACTTGAACCATCTCCCATAATACTATGCTTGTGTTACCATATGGAATTAAATCCGTCAAATTAAATGCAATATTGTCTTTAAACCTGAAAAGAATTTGAATATATTGGAGCAATATCAAGCAGGCTGAAACGAAGATAAACAACTCAATTTATACTAGAGGTTACCAGGGTATCACTATGTAATTGCTAAGTTGTTCAGAGTGGATTTTACTATTACTTAGTAGTTGTTAGGGTTTTCAGAATGTTTATGTGGTTTCTACAGTTTTTCAGAATGTTTATGTGGTTTCTAGGGTTTTCAGAATGTTTATGTGGTTTTTAGGGTTTTCAGAATGTTTATTCCGTTTCTAGGGTTTTTCAGAATGTTTATGTGGTTTCTAGGGTATTCTGAATGATTTGCACACAACTATGCAGTTGTTGCGGTATTCAGAGGGACTTTTACAGTAACTATGCAGTTGCTAAGGTGTTATAAATGGTTTGCCCTGTATGTGGTTGCTAGGGTGTTCAAAATTTCTTTTTATTTTTTACTATAACTGTGGTATCTATGCAGTTGCTAGGGTGTTCTAAATCATTTGCACTGCAACCGATTGCTTGGGTGTTTTTTTTTTACTGTAATTCTGTGGTTGCTATGGCATTCAGATTGTTTTTACTGTAACAATGTAGTTGCTATGTTGTTGTTGTTTTTTTGCTATGGTGTTTTGAATGGTTTTCAAAGTTACTATGAAGTTTCTAGGGTATACAGAAGGGGCTTTACTTTATCTACAGTATGTGGCTGCTATGGTGTTTTAAGTTGTTTTACTGTTACTATGTAGTTGCTGTGGTGTTAGTATGTTTATTTTTTACTGATACTGTGAAATGTCTAGGGAGTTCAGCAAGGTTTTTACTGTATGTAGTTTGTATGGTCTTAAGAGCATTTTTGCTCTACAACTGTGGTTACTATTGTGTTCACATTATTTTTTACTGTATTTGGTTGCTATGGTTTTCAGAGTGTTTTTGTACTGAAACTGTCACAGTCATGAATATATAATAGCTCATAATTTTCATAATAATGCCTAGCATTTTCCTACATCACTGGATTCAGTCACTATGACATCACAAATGTCACAAATCCTTGTACAGACAGACAAAAACAGAACATCACAGTTCATCTGCCTCATCATGCAAAAATATAGATTTCCCCCAGAAAACAGACCACATACAGTATATTTATGTAACCTCAGGATCGTGTTTATTTCAAAGGAGCCGGCATTATACTATGGATGAGGGATCTGGAATTCCCATGGACAAGTTCTGTGATCCACCACACATCAGTCTGAAGGGAAAATTTCTAAGTGAGTTATCACCTCCAAAAAAAAAAAACATCTCATGCTCTCACCTGCTGTAAAGTCAATAATCTGACCCAGTCACAATGACCTCATTTCTCAGCGACTGACCCACATACAGAAAGCCAACCTCAGAGTAACAAGTGCATCTATTGTGAAAGTCCTAGTTAAGATTTAATCAGTTCTCCTCCTGCCTGCAGTTGTTTCCACCGAGACCTGGAGCTCCACCACCAAAGCATGACCTGATGACATCAATACCATAACAAATCCTACTGGTGACCCTGATCTAAAGCAGCCGTTATGTAAGAGTAAGTATAGATCCAGTATATCTAGTATTAATCTCATCTGACAAACCTCAGCAGATCAAAGTGCATTTAAAAATTTTTTAATTTTTTATTTTAGAATAACATGAACATGAGTCTGTTTTAGATTCTTGCACTTGACTTTGGAATCATATATTACACAATGGCAAAATGCCAATAAAAGTATTAGCCACATGCAAAGTGACCACATTTGGTTTTCGACCATTGAAAAATGGTGGAATTCAATAATTCATAAATGGAGCAGCATTGCAATCTCCATATATCTGGGGGTGAATACAAGAAGAATATATTAAGAACAAGAATCTAAAATGATATTGAGATATCTTTAATACTTCTTGAGTTACAGACATGTATACTTTGGAAAAGCGAATATTTAAGGCACTCAGACAGGTATGTTCAATGCAATTATTTTGATACACTTCTAGTTTCAACATTATGACATTTCTCTTTAAAATAAAAAAAATATTATCCTTATGGAAAATGACCCACATTTAGTTTTTGCCCACTGAAGATTTGCACCACTGAACAATTTATTCATGGAGCCAACTAAAATCTTAATTTCTCTGTAACTTAATTTCTCTTGGTCTTAAAAATATAGACAGCAAAAGGAAAGTTTGTTAAGAGTTAGAATCTAAAAGGACATTAAGATAGATGTACTACCTCGGAAACTTCGGATATAACACAAGAATGCTTTTCCCATGGTCACCACTGGCATATAATGCAAAAAAGATTTTACTAATAGACCTACCAATCTCAGCATAATGATGATGCCATCTTTCTGGAGGCATTTTTACAACCCTTTTCTGGCTCCATATCTCAGGTGAAAATTGTCTTTTTGACCCTCATCTACAATATAGTGGATAACTCAGTAAATAAACATCAATATCATCTATATTCAGCTTTTTCTTCATTAATGCTTTTCTTTCACCAGGAAAAAAAAGTCAGCAAAATCAAAATTTCTGGGTTCACTGGCATGGAATGACCCCAAAGAAAATAAGTGAAGGATGAAAAGGCATGGATCACCGTGAACATTTCAGTTCCACATGACTGCAATCTCACATGACTGCGTCACCTCCACCTACATCACTGTTTCTTCCTAAAAGATAATGCTTTTCGTTGTAATCTAGTATTGAACATGGGACTATTGCACTGGGATGCCTGAACGGGGCTGTTTCTCTTTTTCTGATGGCGCGTCCTCTTGTTTTCAGCTATGACTTCTCTCTGCTATCTGATTGTTGATGCTCTTCTGGGCTCGTCTTTTCCAGCACACTGCCTCTGACACCTTGATGTTGCACTTAGAAATGTTCTAGGGACCAGCTTTACTGCTTACACAACGTCCAGCACATCACCACCTATTCACATCACAGCAGATCATCACTAACCCCCAAATTCCTGACAACCTGAAGATTTTTCCATAACCATGCTAAACAGTATATATAATAATAAAATGAAACCTGCTATATTTGATTAGATATACAGGGAATTGACTGAATGGTGAAAAGTGACAAGATTCCTAAGGCAAACATTTTTTACTTTACTTGAACTTTAACATTGATGAATTGTTCACAACAGGGCCATGAACATGCATGAAGAAAGTAAAAAGTGTGCATTTTGATTTCATGTTGCTTTTAAGTCTTCTAATATAAGAAATTCTGACTTTAAAAGCACATACAGTATCTCTTCTGGATGATTATGTTAATTAAAAACAAAACAATTAAGCATCTTTTGTCTTCACAAATCATGCCCTTTAGACATTAGACAGATGAGAGATGCAGCATCACATGCAATGATGAAGGAGTGAAAGCTGCTGCATGCATTCAATACACATCATGAATCATGAAACAGATTGATTTTTCAGTCGATGCATCCAGCCTTTCCCCTCCCTCCCCATGTGGCCAATTTAAGGTTGGTTGCCCAAGTGTCAGGTTTTCACAGCTTTCTGCCCTGTCAATAAGAACTGATTCAGCTCAGAGTCTGAGTCTCCATCAACACAAGAGCCCATCTCACCTCACCCACTACGATCCTCAAAACATGCTGACACAGAAAACCCCAAACATTCAATAGCACAGACACCCTGAGAAGAATATACAATCTAACATAATTTCCAAAAGAACATATTCCAGGAATACATCATGTCAAGAGTCATCTGAAAAGCAGCATGAGACATGAACAAAAGACATGACTGAATCATCTTGAAGGGTTAGTTCACCCTAAAATAAAAATTAGCCCATGCATTACTCATCCTTAAGTAGGTGTATATGACTTTCAGACGAATCCAATCGGAGTTATATAAAAGATGGTCTTTGTTCTTTCAATCTGTTTCATTGCAGTCAGTGGTATTGCAGTGCATCAGTCCAAAAGCACCCATCCATAAAAAAAAGTGTCTCACACGACTCCGGGGGGATGAACAAAGGCCTTTTCTAGTGAATCAATGCGTTTTTGTAAGAATATCAATTTTCAAAATGTAATAATCACTTTAATCTAGAGCAGTTCTGGGAGCAAGACGTATGGAGGTCAGCGTAGTGCATGTGTCGGTTAGTCTTGTAAAAAAACAATATTTGTTAACAGGAGCAAAGGAAGCAAAGTTTCCTTACTTTAGCAAAGGAAAACCAGTCTCATCTTGGCTTATATCAAAATCCTCCGAAATTCTTCTTTGTCTCAGACAAATCTTCATTTTACTTCTAATTAGTGGCCATTGTTTTGGTTTGATCTCTCCGCTGCTTTTCCACATTTGTCACTTCTGAGCGCTGCATGCACAACGCTGACCTCCGTACGTCTTCCACCCAGAACTGCTTCCGTGTACAACAGTGAATGCAAGCTAGAATAAAGTGATTATTACATTTTAAATATGGTTATTTTCCCCCGGAGCCGTGTGAGACACTTTTATTTATGGATGGGTACTTTTTATTTTACTTCTTTTGGACTGATGCACTGCAACCCCCCGCCGAGTGCAATGAAACAGCTTGAAAGTTAAAAAACTATTTTTAAGTTAACTCTGATTGGATTCGTCTGAAAGAAGAAAGTCCTATACACCTAGGATGACTTAAGGGCAAGTAATTTATGGTCTAATTTACATTTTGTGGGTGAACTAACCCTTTAAGGTGTAGTTTTAGGGTGATTTTCATATAAAACAGCTTTAATTGTAGGCAGTGTAATATTGAATCACACTGCAGTCAGATAAACGTCTCTTTCTCTTTATGTAAGGAGTGTCTCCATATCCCAATCCCATCTTCAATAGCAGCAGCACCGCTGGGCAGATTGATATCTCAATTACCCTGCTGCGCTCCATTCATCTTCCTCTCTGTCCGTTTACTTCCTTTCTTCTCACTCCATCCCTTTCTAATGTATCTCTTTCGCTCACTTCATTGTTTCTTCCTTTTCCAAAACTCTTTATATTTTCCTGTTCCAGTGCAATTTCTTGTTCAGAGGAAAAATCATACAATCATCAAACTCTCCTCAGTCACAGACGTGTTCAAGAACAAAGACATTTTCAGACAAACAGCTATAAGAAACACAGCAGATTCCACTGGAACAATATGATAAAAGACATCAATGCTCCATTAATAGATACAAATATTTAGCCTAATAATAAAAAATAACAATGAGAATTATTATTATTGATAATAATATTGATGAGATTAAAATGTATGTTAATAGTTTGAGTTACAGAAATGCTTTATAATAATAATAATGATAATAATATGATTATATGGTTAAAGTAATTACACACACATATGATTTATGTATTTTAAATATAATTAAAATGATGTATTATTATTATTATTACTCAGAAGAAAAATATACAATTATTCACACACTAAAAAAATGCATATGATATAATAAAGTAAAATAATAATAATAATAGTAATAATAATAATTCTTATTATTAAACAAAATAGCATAAATGAAAAATAATATATAATTATTTATGGTAAATATTTAACAATTGAATCATTAAAATAATAATAATAATAATTATTATTATCATTATTATTATTCGTCATTGGAAAAAAAAGAAAACAATTTCTTAAAATAGAAATGTAAACCTTTTTTTTTCAGTCTGAAACTCTGAAGTGGGAACTGTATTGTGAGGTGGAGAGTAGGCTAGAGAAGCTGATGAAAAGCTAATGTGACTGGAGAGTTCACTTTGATGAGATTTATGCTTTCCTTCATATGGAGAGAATATTGCTCTTTTGTGCAGGGATATTAGCTTTCAGCTTTAGCGAATCATCACAAACACAAAATCAGCTCAGAGAAACCACACGCAAGGCCTCAGACTTACTGTCGTCTGGCTTTACAAGCTAGTCGAGGATGTTTTTGATGGCTGTTTCCTGAAGAGCAGCTTAATAACATCCTTGTCAGCCAGTTTCCCTTCATTTCTCATTTTCTAATAAAAATGCTCAATGTGCATTTTGGTCCAGAAAACCAAATTCACAGCAAAGCTCTTGCTGTGTGAGACAAATGCTGAATCAGAACAAATCTCATCTTTGTATGATCTTGGTTAAACAGTGGAACTTTAATGGTAAGTTAGTGGTGTTGTGGGTGGACTAAATCAAGTGCCCTCAAAAATAAAGGATGATACAAAACAAACAAAAGTACCATCAAGCAAAAACACCAAGATTTGTGCCTCTAACCACAAACAGAGAAGGAAGGAATAAGGCAAAAAAAGCCTAAAAAAAGCTTTCAATTCAAGAACAATCTTTTCTAAATGAGATGATGAAAGTAAAAAAGGGTTATAAAGTACAAGAAAAAGTTGTAAATATCAATGTCGCAATAAAAAACACAATATTCTCATTAGACCTTAGTCACAGTGCATTCAACATTTCTGTAAAATAATGGCCTACGATAACTTTCACTCAAATCTCTCGGTACAAACAGAAATACAAACATGTATGACATAAACATAAACATGTAAGAAAATTTAAATAAGACAAAAAAATAAAACAATAAATAGTAATAATAGTGAAAACAAAAATGGTGGCAGATTAATGTAAACCTATAATTTTTTAATCAGTATAATGCCACATGCCATAAAAAGCAGCATCACTTACAGTCTGATGAAGATGCTTCAAAGCAGATGTGCTTCATTTTTTGTGCCTCAAGTTGTCTGTGCTGAACACGGCAAAAGGCCAAACTCAGATACCAGAGAAACTGACAGAAAAAACAAGACGGCTACTGAAACAGATGCTCCCTTTCACGCCACACACTGAGTGAGACCGAACAAAACACCAGAATCGTCTTTCAGGGTGTCTGGAACTAACACATTTGCAAGCGTGAGCACAGAAAGCGATTCCAATTGGAAAAATTCCAAACTAAAATGAATCTTAACTATATAAAATTTTCCTCAAAATGTAAAGAGCATTCGCAACTCATTTAACTTGCATAGTGTTACAAAACATGAGCTTATCTAAAAAAGATGGTATCATGGTAATGGGGATAACTGTGGACATGCTGTGTGTCCTGCGGGAGCGTCACCCTGTGATCGGCTCACAGAAAGAACAGCGAGGCCGCAGCTGTGTGATTATCACCGTTTCCACAAGGATGCTCTCAATCCACTGAAAAACTAAATCTGGATTTTTGGGAAAACTAAAGGTAAGAGGAGAAACAAATCTGATGTGATGGCTTTTCAGTGACCATTCATCATAGTGACAGGACGTCACCGTCAGAGCACGGAAGAAGATTCATGGGGCGAACCTCAAACCATCCGAGTGCAACCGCTGGAGCAGGACAGAGAAACAACCGGAAACATGGATCGGGAGCTACAGGCAAAGACTCTTTCGGTCCACTTACTTTAGTTATTTTACTTTTTAGTACTATTTTTTTATTTATTAAAAATATATGCATTTGGGGTTGCTATGTAAAAAAAAAGAAAAAGTTTTTAACAGCGATCTCTTTTATGCACCAAGGCTGAATTTGTTTAAAAATACAATAAAAACTCTAAAAATCTGAAATGTTATTACAATTTGAAATCCACAGTTTCTATACGAATATATTGAAAAACGTAATTTATTTCTGTGATGCGCAGCTGAATTTTCAGCATCATTACTCCAGTCTTCAGTGTCACATGATCTTCAGAAATCATTCTAATATGCTGATTTGCTGCTCAAGAAACTCTTCTGATTAATATCGATGTTGTAAACAGTTGTGCTGCTTCACATTTTTGTATAAACTGCAATAGCTTTGATAAATATTACTATTATGTTTTTTAAATATTCAATTATTATAATTTTCTAAATATTTAACTACTATTTTCACATTTTTATAAAGACTACAATTACATTGATTAATCTTTGTTTACAGCATACTGTGAATTATAAATTAAATAGAGATTTGTAAGAGCTTATACACACACACACATACAATAATTGCTTCATAATTGTACATTACAGGAGATAAACTTTAAATTGACTACCAAACATTGATTTGTATACAATGTTTGTGTTTTATGTTATGCAAAGATCATCAAAGTAATAGAAAATAATGAGGGTTGTGTGTAATTATGCATGTGCAGAATCAGACAATTATGTCCCCTGTAAAGATGCTGACTCTTGATATGCTCTGAATCTGGCTGCAGATTTGTGATTAGTGTAATTAATTTCCTTGAAATAAATCTATTCACTGCCAACATATAGAGCTAATGCCATACAGAATTAACTGCCCTGTGAATAATAAAGCTCAGCTCGGGCTTCTGGGCAACTCTAGCACTTTTAATGGGGCACATGGGAGCTATTTGACCTCGAGTGTTAACATGAATATTCTTTAGGGTTTCTGCGTCAACGCTCCAGGCATTAAGTGCTTTTTTTTTGGCTGGGATAGAGGCGTTTAAGAGCGAGCGTGTGGGTTATATACAATTCCCCTGATGCTAGTAAGGGTTTTATGTGGGGTATATTTCCCTACAGCCATCTCAAGAGAAAGACACAGATGATGGCAATACAGCAACACTTTGTTATTATACTACAAAGTACACAAAACAACCATCTTCTGCTTCAATTGGTTCAGTTCCCACATTCAATATTCATCAGATTACACAACAGCATAAGGCTTTTTGACTATAATATTTATCTAGATGTCGCAATAACCAAACTTCCACAAGTTAATGGGACAGTTTACCTAAAAATATAACTTCTGTCATCATTTGTCTCACCTTCTCCACGATGTTCCAGAACTTGGAGCCTTGGGTTTATCTTGAAACACAAACTAAGATACTTTAATGAAAACTGAGAGGTTTCTGCCCCTTCACTGGAAGTCCAGGTACTTAGAAGATTCAAAAAGTTCATAAATGTATTGTAAAATGAATCCATATACATCAAACAGTTTTATCAAAGCGCTATAAAGAGACATGATCACTAAACAGAACAATTGTTTGGGGTTTGATTGATTGACCCTTCTGATCACTTTTCAATGCAAGTACATGGGATTTCTCATCCGTTTTTTGAACTGAATTGTGATGAATGAAATTTGAATTGTTACTTCATGAATTTGCAACATTGACGCTGTTATTAAACTGAACTGAATCAACACTGAACTGATTGGAGCTTAATAATGACACTAGAACTTTACAGCAATAATACTGTTAGTTTCCTGTTTATAACCAGGAAGCTACTTTAAAAACAATTTGTATTCTATAAAACGCTAGATAAATAAATGTGGCTTGAATGAATGTTTTGAATGAATGCCAATAAACCATTCAATCCAGTTTGATCAAATTACACAGATTAGTCTCATAATATCGACATTTCTAAAGGTTTTTAACAAAGCAGCAAAATTCGTTTAAAAGGTCCTGTAGAACAGAAACGACCACCAGACAGTCATTTAAGGACATGTGGAGATAAAGTTTCATTAGAAATGTCCATTCTGCTTTATATCTGAACATCCGAGCCGCCCACAGCTGAAATGACAAAGAGCCACATGAGAAATAAATAACTGTAACTCATGTTAGCGTGTTTAAGTTTCTGTGCCGGAAAGTGAACTTCATAGAAATCACTGACCTTGTAAAACAAAGTCCTTCTGCATGAGTTGAGTCATACAGAGTGCTCTGAAATATTCTGTCACATGCACATTTTACAATAAACTCAAATGAAATCACACAGCAAAAAAAAGTTTAGTAGCAATTTGCAATTTACTTGCAATTTCAAAGCGCAAAATAAGTCAAATGCAACCCAAAAACATTTTTCAAAGTTGTAAGTATGTTTTAAAAGAAAATACTATTTCACTCTTTCTACTGGACTTCTAAATGTTATGTTTAATTCAATGCGTTATGTGCCTCTTCTCAGAAATTGGTAAATTTCATAATTACAGAGTTAACACTGTTTGACGGTTTTAGAAGTTGTAAATAAAACAAAGATTATTAGTGGCACAAGCCAACAGGACCAGGATGACTACATGGACGGTGTGCATGTCGGGAGTGTAGCAGGTGCATGGCCTTAAGCACTCACTGTGTGTTGGCTGGATAAACTGAACTATTTACTGCATCGCCAATTAACAGCTGAGCTAATTATAACCTGAAGAGGTTAATGCCAACCTGAAAAAAACATGCAGTATGCAAGTTCATGAACACTGATGCTTGGTCAGTGCAGTGCATGTGTTCCAGTATGACAAACCTGAAGGGGGCGATGTAGTTACCGTCAAAGTCATTATTCAGATTGCTAGCTATAATAATCATCATCAATATTTGACATCAAACCTAAAGTGTAGTACAAACATCAGAAAAAAGGAACATATTAAAATCTTACTTGTTTTTCACAAAGCAAGTCCACCTTTAAAATAAATTTGATAAGATAATGTTTTTATTCTTTTATATCAAAATGTCATGTTTAAATATGTTTTAAAATAGTTTTAAAGAAAGTCAAAAGCAACCGCACTAAAAATGTTTTAAATAAAGTTTATTATAAGTACATTTTAGAAGAAAATGCTATTTCAGTTGTTCTACTTCACATTTTCACATTTAATTCAGTGTATTAATAGCTGTTTCTCTGTAATTGTCATATTTAGGCCTATTACAAATGATTGTCAAGCAATGTCTGAGCAAATTTCTGAGTCGCTTATAATTTGCATTTGAAAAAAAGAACATGCTCCAAACTTTTTCCCAAATGTATAATGATTATTATATTTATTTGTAACTTTTATAAAACTGTTGTCATTAGAGAAGCTTAAGGATCCTGTTTTTCATCAAAAATAAAATCAATCAATAAATAAATCTCTATAGTTTAAAGCTCAAATTTGATTGATCATATTTGTTCTGTAAAATAAAATTCTTTGAGATACATTTATAATAAATATTTTAATATACATTTTACAGTACAGAACAATAATTACTACAGAAATATATTTCTTTATTGGTTTGTTTTTATAATTTGATAAAATAAAATTTTATTATTATTATTATTATACATTACAAGATTAAAGTCTGAAATATATATATATATATATATATACAAATAAAAGTACAAAATACAAGAATAAAAAGTGTATACTTATTGGCCCATTTCTGAATTTTGAATGTTTAAGTTTGATTTCAAGCTGAACTTAATGTTTAAGTTGAGCTAAAAAGTGCAGAAAGCAGATTAAAATAAAGATGCACATACTGTTAACTTGGGAAAACTTAACGGAGACGGAGGTGGAAGAACACTGATAAAAACAGAAAACCAAAGTATGATACAATGTTCCAGCATCACGGACAGCGGAGTTCATATAAATCACTGACCTTATCAAATAAAGCTTAAAATGAAGTATTTCTGCATGAGTTGGGTGATAAAAAGTGATCTGAATTATTCTGTCACATGCACATTTAACAGATATAATAACTAACAGACATTTCCTTTTTTGTGCATTAAATTAGTAATTCTATTTTACACTTATCTCATGTCAAACTGACTTCTTCAAAACAGCTTTGCAGTGCCTTTATCATACATTGAAAGTGAACTGGAATGGACAATGCTGACTTCCAAATATGACAAATAACACAACTGAAAGAAACATAAAAGTGCAAATAACTCATGTTATATATTCTAAGACTTTTAAAGTCATGATAGCTTTGTGTGAGGTCATTATTCACTGAATCATATTCAGTTGATTCACACCAACCAATGCCGTTTGGAATCACTGATGTCAAACCTGCTTCACCAATCTGCAAAAAGTAACAGATCAAATCTCACTTTGACTTCATCAAAATTACCATCGAGCTGAAGAGAGTTAAAAAGAACAGAAATGACCACCAGAGTCATTTAAGGACACATGGAGATAAAGTTTTATTACAAACGTCCAATCTGCTTTATAGCCAAACATCTGAAATAGTTTAAGTGACCTATTTATAAAAAAAATAAAAATAAAAAAATGTTTTGTTTTTTTTGGTATTCTATGGAAGATTAAACGGTGAACATTTCTTTTTTGGGCAAAGTGAGAGAATTACTACTACTACGAATTATTATTATTGTAATAAAATGAAATAATATAAATGTGAAAAAGAAAAGCTTTAGGATCTCACTACAGATTTTTTGCCTAAATACAAGCTTGGTGATTTAAGGTTTGAAAACCTTTTATAAAAGGACATATATTGCGATTTAAATATTTCCTTTCTCTTTGGCGTGTTACAAGCTCTTGGTGCATAAAGAAGGTCTGTAAAGTTGCAAAGACTAAAGTTTCATATCCTAAGAGATATTCTTTATCAAAGTTAAGACTCTGCCACGCCCCCTAAAACGCCTCGTTTAAACATGCCCCCACATGTCTACATCACTATGTGGAAATATTTGTGCAATTAAGCCCAAATGTTCACGCAAAGAAAGAAGGCGTGGGTTCAGTAACACAGTTAATGTTGAAGCAGTCATGTCAGGGAGATGTGTGTGTATCTAGGGAAAGCAAAAGCACTTTATTTGGCCTTCTGAATGTAGATGCATTTAGGAAGCTTTAAGATTACTTACAACAGAACAGCAATGCATTTTATGGATGACCGTTTTGTAAACCTAGGAGAGGAGGTTATTCTGACTTTGCTACGACAATCTGGCGCTTCTGAATTAGCTACTGTAAGTATGTTTTGTTATTAGTTTTAGTATCTGCTACTGACTTTTCAAATGCAGAGTTTTGTGCATCGTGTGTGTGTGTGTGTGCGCGTGTGTGTGTGAGAGAGAGAAAAAGAGACATCACACAGTGGAGTCAGCGGTCTTAACCGTCAGTGGCTTGTGTACTGCAAACACATACGAGCTTCATCACTGTGTCTGTCTCTGCAGTGTTCGGCCAATCACAGTGCACTGGGTCAACTGGCCAATCAGAGCAGAATGCTCTTGTCAGAAGGAGGGACTTTGTAGAAAACTATGCGTTTGAGAGAGGCGGGGCATAGAGGACCTACAATAATGTATTTGAAAAATAATGTGTTTTTTGAACATTATAGTATGTAAACATATTCCGTTACACCAAATACACAAAATAATTATCTTTAAAAAAAGCATCATATGACCCCTTTAAATACTAGCTTTATTAAACACTTATTATTATCTTAAAATTTAAAAAAGTCTTAAATTCAATTTTTTATTGTATTAACAGTACAACAGTACCATTACTATAGTAATATATTTTGTTTTAAAAATAAAATGAAATAAAATAATTATACTTCATTAATTAATGTAATAGGTTTTCAGCATATATGTCTATGTCTTAAGTGATAATAAAAACTGTAATACCTTATAAAACATATCTAGCACCTCTATGTGCTATATATTCAGAAAGATTAATCACGATATCCTTCAGCAAGTCTTTGAGGAGGTGAGGAAGTGAATCACAAACATCTTCACAGTTCATCATGATCGTGCTGCACTGCAGATGCAGAAGAAGAAGAGATCTGGCATCCTGCAGACATCAGCTGCTTTTCATTTCAGGGCCTCATGGGTAATGTTAGCATGGGCACACGGGACTCGCCCGAGCTGATGTTTGTTTGTTTTCTCTCTCTCTCTATCAGGCTGTAATTGGTTACAAACATTAGATGGAGGGTGTTTTGCACTCACACTCATAAGGGTAATTTGCAGAGATTGGAGACAAGTAAGACCTCTACGACTCCACCAAATCCTACCAGATAACAGACGTGTGACTAAACTCAAAACAAACCAATTATTCTCAGCAGGGCGCTGAAAACTGAGACTGGATTAAAGGATCTTGGAGTAACAAGGACACAGTCAGGGGTGGACATTTCCCGGTGGCCTGACGGTCATTCTGGCCTGCCACCTGCCGCTGTGCAGTCAATCAGGCTGACGTGCAATAGGCTGGTATGCAACAGCGAATTAATTGACGGTCTTATAAAAGTACGAATCAGGCGATCGCGGAGTGAAAATGACACCACCACATGACCAAACATCAGCGAAGCACTGCCCAATTGGCTATATTCAGAGGTAGGCTTTATCTTAGAAAATCGCGCAAAAAATGGAGAGTAAACGCAAAGGAGGAGCAGAGACGGAAAGGAGAAAAGCCCTGGCCACAGACGCAGCAAGTTGCTGCAAAATCCTAGCCATGTTCGCCAGTAAGGGAGCGGGTCTGTCAGAATTACATTTATATTTACTAGGGATGGGAAGGTTCACTGAAAAAACGAACTGTTCTGTTCACCACACACGGTTCGACACGCGCTGGGACCGCTGTTCAACTTAAATCTGACAAATCATCTGTAATATAGTTTACTATAAATAACACGTAAAACAAACAGGGTTCAAATAATATATGTTTCTGTTTGTTTCATGGGCATTCTGGATTCCCAGACATTACAACAGCGATGAAAAAAACCTCTACAAATCATTCACTCTTGTTCAATACTAATACGAAAACTGTATCCGTGCATTCTCTTAAAGTGACAGTCTTTATATTAATCGAGCAACAACCAATAAATCACTCACTGCTCTTGATTAAAATGATTTTTTTACTTTAATAAAGAATAATCTTTAATTTAATTTAAAATACAATGCTGTTTTACATTTGATTACTTTAATTTCTGTACCTAAAAACTAAAAAAAAAAAAAAAACCTGGAAGTCAGTTTATTTTATTTGTGTCTTTACTCTATTGTATTTATTTGTTCTGTTGCTTGTAGTTTGAATATTATTAATAATATGATAATATATATATATATATTTTTGAAAGTATAGTTTTTCCATAAACATAGCACATACAACTATACCGAAACCGTGACTAAAACCGTGAAACAAACCAAACTGTGAAAAAGTTGAACTGTTCCACCCTAATATTTACATAATCATTTGACAGACGGACGCTTTCATTCAAAGCGACTTACAATAGATAAAAAAAAAATATATATATATATATATATATATCTTGTCCTGCTGTTGAACAAGAGAGGGTGGACAGTTCAGCTTTTGAGTCAGAGCAGGAACCAGGTAAAGTTTAAGCTATTAGCAAAACTAAACATGCTGGCTATACTCTTAGAAAAATATGCGGCTTTGCAGTCCGCCACTGGACACAGCCCTACCACATACTGTATTATTCCATGCGCTTTCAGCTCAGACCTTATGTTTAGATGTCATTTAATCCTAATTACCAACAAAAATGGCTGAACTGCTGATGAACAACATAATAGTCAATTAGTGAGGTTGACTATAGTGTTTTTCTTTCTTTCTTTCTTTCAACATGCTAAAAACCTCTTTCACATCTCTGAATCCTTTTTTAAAATTGTTTCAATATATTACATTTTCATTGCTTTTGTAACAAATGCACCACCTTCAAAAAAGCATCTCAATCTAAAAGCCTCCACACACTGTCCATGATCGATAAACTGCAATTTAAAGCAAAAAGGCACAGAAGTTACTAAAAAAAGACCTTATCAGCAGTGTTGGGAAGGTTACTTTGGAAATGTAATAGGTTACAGATTACAAGTTACCCTGTTTAAAATGTAATAGTAGTGTAACTTTTTCAATTACTTTATTAAAGTAATGTAACTAATTACTTTTGAGTACTTTTTGATTACTTTTCTAAATTTGTGAAAATTAAAGAATAGTAAATAAAAGCATATACATCAACTTAAATACAGTTATCTAATAAGCATGTGACGTATTCTGTGTACGAAACTCCTGAAACGTTGGTGTTTTTTTTAAACTGCTGTCTCTTTGTATATGATGATAGTTTTCTCAAAATAAGTAAAATGCACATGAAGTGACACAAAGCAGTTCTAGAAATTATGTTTATGTGCTCGTGTACTCCTATATTGAGGCGGCAGAGGTTGAAAACACTGCGAGCTTCAGTAGGCCTATGTGTAGTAAATGAAACCATGTCTTTGCCATTAATTTACAGGAGGGGCGGACTGGGAAAAAAATTCAGACTGGAAAATTCAAACTCATACAAACAAATTCATGGACAAAACTATTTTTTGTATGGACCTGACATAAAAAAAAGTTTAAATCTTTAATTTGGGGACATGCTAAATAATTAAAAGTTCTCTCCTGAACTGCACCTTCACTTCCATTTTCTCTTCAGTCTCTTTATTTTGCCCTGTTATCTATCTCTCTCATGACTTTAATACTCAAGATTGAACAAAACTATACTTTACAATACAATACTCCACAATACTACAATATCTTTATAGAAAAATCCTAATACTGTACACGAGTCAGGTTTTTCCCTTACAAAAATTGCCCATGCTTTTATTAACCTATATAAAAGTAAAATAACCTTGTTTTTTTTTTTTTTTGCAAATGGATTTGTATTTATTTTTAAATAAATACATTTGTAAAATAATTTTTAATTTTTGGTTATCACAGTTAAACAATAGTAACCATTTTCTCTGGATTTATAGTTAAATATTAAAATGTTAATTTTCGTAAGGGTTGTGTTGTTGTCTGTCGTAGCTCCCCCTAAACCTATAAAAAAAAAATCTGATTTTGTTCAGCTAAATTACTACTGTAACATTACAACAGATAATAATGATGTCCTTTATATAGTATTTTGAGTGATGACTGATGAGCAACGTACTGCTGCTTGATTAAATAAATAAAAAAAACAAAGACAAAAAGCATCTTTACAGATGAAACTGACCTGAAACCCTGAACAGGAGTTCTGCTTCTCTGCTCCAGCAGTCCTCTCTCTCTCTCTCTCTCTCTCTCTCTCTCTCTCTCTCTCTCTTGCATTGATTACTCCGAGTCTGATCCAAACCGTTTGGCAGAGGCGCGGAGAGCGCGCGAGTCATGACTAACAATTCATGACTTATTAGAGATTTAATTATCAAATGGCGGATATATCAAATGGATTCTACGAACCAGACTGTATTTCCGCATCCCGGAAATTATTAGGGCGGTATGTCTCAGAATAGTCAGTGCAATTTGGGAAATAAATCAGTTAAATCTGTATGTGGATGTGTGTAAATATTCAAATGTAATCCCCTTTGTAATCGTAAAAAATTTCATAAGTAACTGTAATTTAAGTACTCATTTTTTCTTAGGAACTGTAACTAATTACAGTTACAATAATTTTGTAATTAAATTACGTAACGCCGTTACATGTAACTAGTTACTCCCCAACACTGCTTATCAGACATGCAAAAATATTCATATTGAACCTGTATATATTATAATGTCATGCAGCTGATTCACACTGTACAAATGAACTGTATTCGGATGAGGCAGGAGAGAACATCATGAATATTCATCTGGTGAAAATGGGCCAGAAAGATAATGATGCCAGCAGATGTACAGACACTCACCAAATCAAAACCCAATATATACACGTCTCGTTCATCACACAAGAGCCAAAACACAAAACAATCTGAAGTCTGACTGCCTCCCGGATGCAAACGCAGCTTTTCTCAGCTTTGTTTTCCAAGAAATCAGATGAATACCAAAGTTGTATTTTAACCTGTCCACAAACTGTCTGGTAAAAACAAACCTTCTTAGCTCATTCAGAAATAGCACTGATTTCAATTTTGTAGATCACATGAATAGCTTTTGCCAGTGGAATTGGCATGAAAATAATAAATATGTTCTACTGTAATTAAAAATCTGTGGACTAAAGGACTAATCCAGATTTTCTGCATGGATGAGCGGGACAGATCTTCATTTAAAAATCAATGTCATTATCTACATGCTGTAAAATCAGGCCAGGGTGACTGCTGAGGGGACGATTGCCTTTTGGTCTTAAATGGTCTTGGATTATTCTTATTTTTATTAATTTTTTTGCCACCCACAAAAAAACTGTGCAATTTTAAAGGGTTAGTTCACCCAAAAATGAAAATTATGTCATTAATAACTTACCCTCATGTCGTTCCAAACCCGTGAGACCTCCGTTTATCTTTGGAACACAGTTTAAGATATTTTAGATTTAGTCCGAGAGCTCTCAGTCCCTCCATTGAAGCTGTGTGAACGGTATACTGTCCATATCCAGAAAGGTAAGAAAAACAGCATCAAAGTAGTCCATGTGACATCAGAGGGTCAGTTAGAATTTTTTTTTAAGCATCGAAAATACATTTTGGTCCAAAAATAGCAAAAACTACGACTTTATTCAGCATAGTCTTCTCTTCCGCTCTGTTGTGAGAGAGTTTAAAACTCTGCAGTGTAGTGATATCCGGTTCGCGAACGAATCATTCGATGTAACTGGATCTTCTTGAACCAGTTCACCAAATCGAACTGAATCGTTTAAAACGGTCGCGTCTCCAATAACTTTTTTAATGTGGCTGACACTCCCTCGGAGTTAAAACAAACCAATATCCCGGAGTAATTAATTTACTCAAACAGTTCACTGACTGAACTTCTGTGAAGAGAGAACTGAAGATGAACACCGAGCCGAGCCAGATAACGAACAAAAGACTGACTGGTTGTCGAGTCAAGAACCGTTTCTGTCAGACGCGCCCGATTCGAGAACCAAGGAGCTGATGATACTGCGCATGTGTGATTCAGTGTGAAGCAGACTGACACACAGAGCATCTGAACTGAACTGATTCTTTTGGTGATTGATTCTGAACTGATTCTGTGCTAGTGTTATGAGCGTGGGTAAATCAAGGGCAATCATCGCCAATGACGCCATTACGTCGAGCGCAAAAGTTTTTGTTTGTTATCTGGCTCGGCTCGGTGTTCATCTTCAGTTCTCTCTTCACAGCAGTTCAGTCAGTGTACTGTTTGAGTAAATGAATTACTCCGGGATATTGGCTTGTTTGAACTCAGAGGGAGTGTCAGCCACATTAAAAAAGTTAACAGCTTAAGTCATTTGTGGATTAATGCTTATTGGAGACGCGAACCGTTTAAAACGATTCAGTTGGTGAACTGGTTCAAGAAGATCCGGTTACATCGAATGATTCATTCGCGAACCGGATATCACAAACTGCAGAATTTTTTACTCTCTCACAACAGACACGGAAGAGAAGACAATCCTGAATAAAGTCATAGTTTTTGCTATTTTTGGACCAAAATGTATTTTCGATGCTTAAAAAAAAATTCTAACTGACCCTCTGATGTCACATGGACTACTTTGATGATGTTTTTCTTACCTTTCTGGACATGGACAGTATACCGTTCACACAGCTTCAATGGAGGGACTGAGAGCTCTCGGACTAAATCTAAAATATCTTAAACTGTGTTCCAAAGATAAACGGAAGTCTTACTGGTTTGGAACGACATGATGGTGAGTTATTAATGACATAATTTTGATTATTGGGTGAACTAACCCTTTAAGTAAACATTAGCATATGAGCAAGCAGTCAGTAATAATACTGATCTTAGGTTCACAAAGCGTCACTAAAGTAATAAGAACACAGAGTCAGTTACAGTTTTTGTTCACTGTAAAAAAAAATTATATGATCAATAAGTCACGGCAATACACGCTTTTATCCAAAGTGACTTACAAATGAGGACAATGGAAGCAATCAAAAACCACGAAAGAGCAATGATATATAAGTGCTATAACAAGTCTCAGTTAGCTTAAACACAGTACACGTTGCAAGGGCTTTTAAATTATATAATAAACAAAAAGAAAACAGATAGAATAGAAAAATAATAATGAACTTAAGTTTTTAAGTTGGAGTAGGAGGACAATATTTACAGTTTTGACTTTGCAATCTTAGTAACAACCCTAGCAACTACTCACAACACTTTAGCACTGACATGTGATTCTACTTGAGATCAAAGTCAAACAGTCCATAAACCTGCACTGGATATCTGAAACTTCAGATGCACGACACAGCATTAGAGGAAGATCAGCAGACAGTGAGCCTGATTTAGCTCTCACAGGTGAGTCACGCAGCACCGCTGGCGTTTCCATCCAAACCGGGCTCCGTTCAGCCTGATTCACCCTCATTATGCCAGATGCGCTCCTGAAAGAGCTCATCTACACTCATTAAGCTGCAAGCCGGCGGGCAGGTCACCCGAAGCTGCAAAGGTGAGCTGTGGGCATGCTGGGTAAACGCACCTGATGCATCACAGCGGACTGCGCTCAGGCCCGTGAGCACACCAGCATCGGATTGTGACTGAGTAAATCTGTACCCATAATGCATCATAATCGGTGATTACATCTAGGCCAAAAAAAAATAAAATCTGCTGTCATGTCAAAGAACTGTTAGCACAGATATGCCATGAATAAACTACAATCATTGTGCTGTAACCTGAAATTATTCTTTAAAATAATGATGACAGACTTTAGCCTACATTTTGGAGTGAAATATCCCTTAAAGGAGAAAATGTAAAAATAAATATAACGTGTATACCTTGAGTGTTATTCTGTGCACTAGACCGATTAAAGACAAAACTTGAACTGAACTGAGTTAAATTACAACACTATTGCCTGCTTATAATGCACTCGTTTCATTATTGATGACTTTTATACGGTTTATACAACTGAATTTAGATGAATAACGACACTACTGCCTTTTAGAGCCATTATACAGCAGAATTAGAATTTGACTCATATAAAGTTTGACTCAATATAATTTGACTCAATTTGACTCAATATAAAGTATTGAACTTCAGGTTAAGGGTTTGATCAAAATCTCTAACCCTACGAGGAACTGTAATAGTGATGCTTGAGTTAGCAAAACCCACTAATGAAAATCACAAAGGCAAGTTTATGAAATAGACGATGTGTGAACAGAGGGAAATGTCAATTTACATTTTATTTATCGCTTTGTCTAATAAAAAGGATGACGTCCCCCCTGTCCACCCACCTCCTTGCGAGGTAACTAATGATCGCAGCGCTTTGACGTGATGCTAAGTGACAGATCCGGCCACAATTCATGAACCTAATGAGTGTTTAATCATTACTGGTGTGAGATAACCTCCCAGAGGGCTTCCACTAGTGTTTTTACTGCCGATAAGCTTTCATTTATCACCAGTTAATGCAGCGTCCCGCGCTCCACATGCCCGTCTTTCTATCATCAGCGTAAGCCCACCGGACAGCTGTCCATCAACATCAGCGAGCGGCTGACAGAAGAAGTAAAAACAGCCCGGTTGGCACAACATATTACGAATGACAGATGCAAAATCAGTGATCTATGAGACAGATGGAAGATGAGACGCAAGGGTCATGGGACGGGGACGACGAACAATGTCATACACGTAAATTCATCCGCTTCCATGAGGAGAGGCAGGACTGTGATGTCAATTACAACATCAATAATTAAAACAGTTGTAGGTCCCATTAGCAGAGATGTACTTCC
The DNA here is from genome assembly GCF_963082965.1 of Carassius carassius. Lineage (NCBI taxonomy): Eukaryota > Metazoa > Chordata > Actinopteri > Cypriniformes > Cyprinidae > Carassius > Carassius carassius. The sequence goes on from NC_081785.1 coordinate 1,931,454, forward strand.
ATAAATAGTTAATGATCCTTGCAGGCACTTTTACCACGTGCCCCTTCGAGGTAAAGTAAATTCTCTGTGAGACAGAAATAGGGTCCCAACATGGCATCCTCTTTGAAACAGGAGTGCTTTTCGACAGAAAGAAAACCTGCCAACCTAAAAGCTATTTTTACATCCTGATGATCAGCCTTTAGAAACTGAAACCTTGTTTTTTTTTGCATTTGTAAGCACAGGAACAAAGAGAACGTCTCATCACATAGATATGACAAACGTGTGAATCTAAAAAAAAATATGCCTTTTTTGGGTCATATTTCACCTCTAACTAGAAAGACAGACACATGAAATAATATTTTGCACATAGAAATTTTCCATTGTGATGTTATTTTAACAAGTCCCTGATATATGGAGATTATTTTGAGATTATCAGTAGTGTTTGTTACCTAGTCATGTTGAATTTTTATTTTGCAAATACTTTTTACTGTTTATGCTGATCAAATGAAAAAGCACTATTTGAGTACAACAGTAATAGAATTGCAATACAACTGCATATTTTACGTAGAAATACTTCCAACAAGATCATTTCAAAATGTACAAATAATAAAATTTATATATTTTTCACATTATATTTAATTAAAATAACAAACAAAAGTAAATGGTTCTAAAAAATATTACAATACAATTTTGTAATTCTTAATCTTGAAAATTTTAAGTAAAATAAAATTACGATTCTCTCGTGAATGGTGGTAGAGTCATTATTTCTGTTTTCTTTGTGTACAGAAATTATTCTCATAGCTTCATAAAATTCCAGGTCATATTTTAATGCTTTGTTGGATGAGAACCTCTTCCCTCACAGACACATTAAGCCCCATGTGAACTGAATTTCACTTACAGATGGGTGAAATAAGCTGTTTGAAAGACAATGCAGATGAGATTCTGCATTAGAGAAGAATTAAGCCTCACCAAAGCAAGGACAGTAAGATTACAGACGCAGACTTCTGCTGGCCTAAAAAATTATGTCTGCCCATAAACATCAGATTAGAACTGTACTGCTTAAGCATTTATGTCAACCACCAAACCATAGATCTGTGCTGCCCAGACTCCAACCGGACTCACTTCTGAAACTGATATGATGATAGAATAGAAGCTGGTTTACTTCAGGAGCCAGACTGTACTTTGGGAATCAAGTCACAATCCAAAACAAAATGCTGTTTCATTCAAAACTAAACAATAACATATTAATGTAAAAAAAAACAAATGTTTTAATATTACTAGTCTCAATGATGACAGCAACCTATCCATGTTGGCATCAGTCTAAAATGATTATATCAAGTGACAATCACTATATTTTAAATGCAAGTGTACCTGAATATATATATATAATATATAATTTGCCTTTGTCTTTAAATCCTGATTATAACATTTCTTCTATGATGTCCTCCAAGTCCAGTTCAAAAAGAACATATATTTTCTTTTGATGTCATGATAAGTTTCTCATTTTAACCAGAATTATGTCTGGAGTCACAGATGAGTTAAATCACTGACACTTTCACAATATAGAGATAGCAAACTTGTGTAATTGACATTCTTTGGTAGTACTCAAGAGCGTGATATACAGTACAGACCAAAAGTTTGGACAAACCTTCTCATTCAAAGAGTTTTCTTTATTTTCATGACTATGAAAATTGTAGAGTCACACTGAAGGCATCGAGGGCTATTTGACCAAGAAGGAGAGTGATGGGGTGCTGCGCCAGATGACCTGGCCTACACAGTCACCGGACCTGAACCCAATCGAGATGGTTTAGGGGTGAGCTGGACCGCAGACAGAAGGCAAAAGGGCCAACAAGTGCTAAGCATCTCTCGGGGAACTCCTTCAAGACTGTTGGAAGACCATTTCAGGTGACTACCTCTTGAAGCTCATCAAGAGAATGCCAAGAGTGTACAAAGCAGTAATCAAAGCAAAAGGTGGCTACTTTGAAGAACCTACAATATGACATTTTCAGTTGTTTCACACTTTTTTGTTATGTATATAATTTCATATATAATTCCACATGTGTTTCCACCATGGTTTTGGACTGGTCTGAATGCCGTCTGGATTGTCTGGGATTAACCTGGAATGATTGACTGGCCTGCCCAAATCCTTTCCTCAACTTCATTACAAAGAGAACTAAACTCTACCTGACATCCACACAGCATTTATGAAATTATTTTTCAAACCAGACCTAAAAATGAACACTGTACCTGATCATACTAACAGATAAAAAGACAAAAACGCTGAGATGAAACACGAGAAAATCAAAATTTTGGAGAAAATCTCTCCAAAATATGTAATACTGCGAAAATACAATGGGTTGCAAATGCCGGTTTATGACTTTATTGAGATGTCTGCACAGCTACCAACCAATTTTTTTTTACAATTAGCATTTATAAATGATACTGTCCATTCAATACAAATAACTAGGCCACTGATCATTTCAAAGACACAATTCATAGTTTTACTCTTTACTACGCTGATTATTGGATTATCCACTTCAATATTTCATGTTTTATTCATGTTACTTGGAATTCTATGTAATTATTTAGGAAGTGTACCAACAATTCCTGAGTGAATATTGTTTCAAAGTACATCCTACACTGATTATTATTTTTTAGTGCAAGTATATTTCAAAGGTCTGATACAACTAGCCTGGAAATCTATGGCAAATTTACTGATTAGTTATCCCTCAAAAACATTCAACTAAATCAACCTGGTACCTTGAAACATGACTATATTTCAGTACAGGCTAAACATGCCAGCTTTGTGTACAATATGCATCAGGCAGTGAGTGAATGGACTGCGAGAGTGACGTCCGAGGCTGAGATTATTTGGATTTAAAAAACAGTGATGTGGCAACTCTATTTTGCCACTTATTATGCAAACAGTCTTCAAGAACTTCCTAAAGGACTGCTGAAAGGATTATTGGTGCTCCCCTGCCCACCCTCCAAGAACTGTACACATCCAGAGTGAGGAAAAGGACTCAGAAAATCACTCTGGATCCCTCACATCCAAGTCACCCCATCTTTGAACTTTTGCCATCTGGCCGGCGCCTCAGAGCCGCAAATACAAGAACAGCAAGGCACAAGAATAGTTTCTTCCCCCAGGCAATCTACCTCATGAACAGTTAAATGTTTCCCACTTAAACTTATGCTTATGCAAAAATGTGCAATATCCTTATATTTATTTGTTACCCCTCCATCCTAGAACATTCCTGCATCTCACTCAATCCTATTCCATTATCATTTATAGCACAATTGTTTATACACTTATTTATTTGCCAATTTGTAATTCTCCCGTAATTTTTTTTTTTTTTTTTTTTTTTTTCTGTGTGTTGTTGTGTGTCTGTTTACTGGAAGCTTATGTCACTAAAACAAATTCCTTGTATGCGCAAGCATACTTGGCAATAAAGCTCTTTCTGATTCTGATTCTGATTCTGATTCTAAATACCCCCGAATCACAGCAGCTGCTGTTTCCACACAGGGATTACTGCACTCACTGGGCTATTTGCATTTGTTTAGCTCCCCCCACCCACAATCAAAATGCAAATCCAAATTGATATGAAGCGTGACCAATGGAGATTCCATGCGTTACACTGGGGAAAGAGGGACGAGAGGCCGGATTTGAACTTTTCCTGATCTGTAATGCATCAACTGTCCATCAAGAAGCAAATGAAATAGAGTGCAGCAAGAATGAGTCCTAAAACCCAGAAAACCAGAGTTCTTCCGTTTCCATCATTAATATATATATATATTTTTTTTGAATGGGTTTTTGGTTACATGCTTGAAATCTTGTCTGATTAACACAAGATCAAATCTAAACATAAAATACATCAGTAATATCCCACATTTATGTGTCTTGAAAAATGCGATTTTTTTACTCGTGGCTAAATGGGACGACAGAGATTGTCGGGATGACTTCATCACACCAAAGAGAAAAGCTCATCTACTGGCCACTCACTTTTACAGTCTTATTCTGTTGATAATCATGCTCTTGGAAACTATTCAAACTCAAAATGTTCAACTTGTAGATACCCTTTAGATTTTTACTTGAATCAGTCACCAAATCAGACTGAAGCGTCTGAACCAGTTTGCGGCTCGAGCAGCACAGATCTAGAAGTCACTCAATCAAACCTCACTTTTGGAAATCTGTCAGTCAATCAGACTCAAAATGAGCCAAAATACTAGGGATGCACCGAATGTTCGGCAACCGAAATTATTCAGCCGAAAATAGCCAAAAAAAGCACTTTCGGTGTTCGGCCGAATAAGTAAATAGGCCGAATAAATTTTGCCGAACAATGACGTTTTTAATGACGCAATCAAATAACCTGCGTAGAGTGAGAGGCGCGCGCTTTATGCAGCAAACATGTCAGCAGTGTGGAAGCACTTTAAAGTGTCAGAGAAAGAGGCAAAAACGGCCGTTTGCAGACATTGTTCTGCTGAATTGTCCAGAGGGGGTGCATCTGCAAAAACGTGCAGCACTTCAAGTTTAATTTATCACTTAAAATCAAGACACCCCGAACATCATGCAGAGTACGAGAAAGACACGGCGGCGGCTACGGCAACAGCAGCAGCGAAAAGAAAAGTTGCTCCCAGTCCTAGGACACCCACTCCATCTTTGGCTGACTTCTTAGAAAAGGCAAAAAAGTTTGCCAGTGACAGTGCCAAAGCTAAAGGTATTACTAAAAGGATAATGGAATTCATCGCATTGGATGATCAACCATTCTCTGTTGTAGAGGATGTTGGATTTCGCAGGCTTATAGACCATATTGAGCCCCGTTACACCATCCCTAGTAGACGGCATTTCTCAGACGTGTGCTTACCTGAGATGTATAACGTCGTTTCAACTAACGTCCATGAGCTTTTGGCCACAGATATTGCAGCCCTCAGCTTCACGATTGATATTTGGAGCTCGGATGTGAGCCCCACTAGTATGCTGAGTTTAACTGCGCAGTGGATCGACACAGATTTCAAGCTACAAAAGATTGTGCTTCACTCACAAGAGTTTAGAGGGTCCCATACAGCTGTAGCCATATCCGAGGCGTTCGCCAACATGTTTGACACTTGGCGTATCGACCGATCTAAAGTGCATGCGGTAGTCAGTGACAACGCAAGAAATATGGCTAAAGCCATGGAAGATAGCAATCTGAAAGGCATACGGTGTATGGCACACACAATTCAACTGGCGGTCAACGAGGGATTGTTGAGTCAGCGCAGTATAGCAGATGTGATAGCGATAGGCAGGAAAATTGTTGGCCATTTTAAGCATTCACCGCTTGCCTATGCGCGCCTACAATCTATCCCAGAACAGTTCGGAATGCCACAAAAACGTTTCCAACAAGATGTGAGCACAAGGTGGAACAGTACATATTATATGCTGGAAAGCCTTTTTGCGCGAAAGCGAGTCTTGGCTACATACATAGCAGATCATGACCTGCCCGCGACATTCACCGCACACCAGTGGGTGTTAATCGAGAACGTTCTCTCTCTTCTCGCCCCCTTTGAGCAGATAACAAAAGAGATAAGCTCATCTGATGCATCTGTGGCAGACGTCATACCCTTACTTGCAGCATTAAAGCGTCTTTTAAACAAAGAGGCTGAAACAGACCACGGAGTGAAAACAACTAAAAGTGCGCTCTTAGAAGCTGTCAGCACACGATTTAGTCAGGCGGACTCAGAACCCCTGTACTGCATCGCGACTGTGCTTGATCCACGATATAAAGATCATTACTTGGATGTGGGGAAAAAGATGCGCACACGAGAAATGATCCAGGCCGAGTTGGATTTGGGAAAGCCGCTAGGTGATGGAGACGGTCAGGTGATGGACAGCGCAGGAGATGAAAACAGCGCAGAGAGTAAACAGGTTCGGGTCTCGCTGTCTGACATGTTCGATGAGATCCTCCAAGAGAATAACCCATTTGCAAGACAGAGGACAAGCTCGACCGCTCAACAGTTAGATGGGTATCTCTCAGAAGTCCCCATCCCCAGGAGCAATAACCCTCTCAAATTTTGGAGGACCAATCAAGGCCGCTTTCCCGACCTGGCGCAGATGGCACGCAGGTAGGCTACTTGTATGGGAAATTAATTTAAGATTTTATTTATATTTTGGATTTTGGTTACATTTTATAAGTAGTTTCTATTTTTAACATTAACTAACAATGAAAAACCCTTATTAAAAGCATTTATTAATCTTAATGTTAACATTTACTAATACGGTATTAAAATTAAGTATCACATTTGTAATTTTTGAATTAAAAAGTATCAAAAGTGGTAGGCCTATTTGTTAAAATTGTTAATGCACTTATACTAACATGAACTAAATATTTTTTATTATCTTACATTAACGAAGATTAATAAATACCATAACAAATGTATTGCTCATTGTTAGTTAATGCAATAATGTTAACAAACATTTTAAAGTGTTACTACCTATATTTTATATTATGTATTTTGTGGGTTTCAACCATTTCATTATCTTGAAGACATTGTTCGTTTTGAAATGAGCAACTGTCAGAAAACTGCAATAAAATGTTCAACTATTCTGCAGGTACTTGTCTGCTCCATGCACAAGCACCGACAGTGAGAGACTGTTTAGTGCTGCATCATCGATGAGAAGAGGAACCGACTTTCATGTGAGAAAGCAGAGAAACTGCTTTTCATAAAGAAGAACCTGCCACTTTTCCTGAAGAAGTAGGCTAAGTAGGCTTATGTCTAGGACAGTTATTCATTTGTTGTGGGTTCATCCACCTTTTTTGCACTATTCAATGCACATTTGTTGTTGTAGACATACAGAGTTACATTCTTTCAGCAGTCAGTTATAGGCCTAACATAGGCTATTCAAGAAAAGGGCTTCAAAGATGGCTTTTTTTTTTTTACTAATTTATTTATTTTAAGTTATATTGTGCTTTGTTTGTATAATATTTGCTGGAATGTTCAAAAATGTTCAGTGTTAAATATTTTTTTTTGAAATTGTATTTTTGTTATTTGATTTATTTATCTGAAAAGCAACACAAAATAGTAAAAAGCAAATTTTTACCATTTAATTATTGTAATGGTGAAAAAATTGGCAAAATAAATGGAAAAAATGCAAAACACCGCGTTCGGTATTCAGCCTTCGGCCTTCGGCCAAGCATTTCATTATTATTCGGCTTCGGCTTCAGCCAAGAATTTCATTTCGGTGCATCCCTACAAAATACCAGCGTATATGATCTTATGATGCTGTTTTTTGCCAACTCCTTCAGCGCTCCAGTTCCTCTAACAGTCACTGAACTGAGGAAACAGTTCTGACTCAGACCGAAGATGATCGAGCTAGTGATTAGCGCATACATAAACCAATCACTTGAATGAAGGGGCGAAAAGAAAAAGTTTTTTTTTTTATGATTTCTCATGTTTTATGCAAAAAAGTGAGTTTATTAAGACTAGTTTATTCACTTGCATGTTTTAGACATGTAAAACACCCACATTTCACATCGGGTGCTTTATAAAATACATACTGTATACAGTACATCTTTGCCTGATTACACAAACAAAATGATTAATAATTTTTTTAATCAGTTCACTGAAATGAACTGTCTGAAGGATCCAGTTCGCGAAAAAAGAATCAGATTTCCCTGTTTGCCTGAGGCTTTGAATTACAGGGAGTGGCTGATAGTTTCACCTCATTAGACCTCAATACATCGTCAGGAGCCACTGGTATTCATTATGTGCTTTTTTGACACTCAAAAGTGCCGGTAGAATCTGCAGAATAGATTATGAGTCATCAAGGGCCATGGTTTCAGCCAAAAAATCTTCTTTACTGTTCTACTGAAGAAAAAAAAGTTTTTGGGTAAACTATCCATTTAAAAACGTCCACTTCAAAACACACACATAACATTTTTGACTTGCTAAAAAAAGTATAAACTATCAATCAGATGACCCACTTTGCATTTGGAGACCTATCTATTTAAAATATCAAGAACAGGCAGGTTATAGAAGATACAGAAGATAATCAACGAGGAACTATACAACGCTCAGACCCAACAATGAATAACTCTGGGAATCCAAGCAGGATACACACGGTCCCAATTCCAACACCGTAAATATCACATAATTTATCAAAATATTTATCTTAAATGGTGTGGTCCAGTTATCATTCAGAGTTTGTTCTTGATGAGATGCAGACTGCACATCTGTATCGCTCAGATTCCAATCGGCTGAGCGACTGAAGACTCTCAATTTGAGCTGAATAAGAGAGGTCAAAGATATAAACAGAAGTGCGGGTGGCCATTTATAATTCAGCAGCTCCAGTTTGGCAAACAGAGACTGCAGGAGCACGTCAGCGAGGGAGAAGATGACAGAAAATCCCTGTTTTGATGAAAAAGCAGAGGAGAGGTCACGCGTCGCGCCTGGATCCATCTACATCATTTTGTCAGAGGCATGTGATGACATTCTGAGGATCTGCAGAAGTTTCTACAAATCATTAGAGTGCAATTGGAAAGCATGTAATTAAAGTGGACCAGAGGATGGTTTATGAAGGTTTGGAATGATTCAGATGAGATAGAATATGGTGGTTTGTGATGATGCATTAGAGGAGGGTTTCCCAAACAGATTGTGCACTAGGGTTTAGTTTATTTACACGTTCGCATAATTTCCAACATTGTATATACTTCTAACATGTTTACAGCATTTCACATAGCATTCAGTCAAAATAAAAGCTTGAGGATTTGAAATGTTAAGAGTTCGACAGTTTGAACATTTGGAAGTGAAATATTTAAGACATAAATATTAGTATTGTAACATTAACGTTAAATGACATTATTATTATCAAACATTTTTTATTTTACAATATGATTGTAATTTACAACATTATATTTCTGTCTTCAGATGCAGTTGAGAAACCCAGTGAGTTTGGTTTCTCCCGCACAGCCTGTGGAGGAAAGAGCACAACAGCTGCTGTCGATCAGATGCTTAAAATGCCTGAGGATTCATGTATACCGCAGTATATAAACACCACAACGGCAGTGATGAGTGATAGTAGCAACAAAACATGTCCTGCTATGGTTACTGCTATTATAATGACACGCACAACATAAGCTTTCAATTAGAGAAAAAACAAGAGAGGATTTCACACAAATACAAAACGACCTCATTAACTTCCCTAATAAATGTTCCTGGATATATATATATTTGGTCATGTGACGGTTCAATGAGTCTTGTGCAGTGAGTGCTTGTCCCGAGATACAGGCTGATTGCTGGTGGGCGTGGCTTTACACCTGAACCAGATCAGGCTACTTTAAAAGACACACTGTCAAACAGAGAGAGGGAGATGATGGCTCGCTGGTGTTGCGGTTCTGGAGGCTTCTGGAGAGCTGACGGGATGTGTGGGCTATGGGAGATCACAGCCGTTTCGGAGATCTGATGTCAATATGTTGATTCGAACTTCTCTTTATGTTTGGTTGGACTGATATCACTTGAGCTGGCTTACTTACAATTACATGCTGACACGCTGACTAACATTTATACTGATCTCTTGACACTTCATGTTTATTACTTTATTTAAATAAATCTTATTGTTTACGCAGCGGTTGTGTGGCGTCTCCCTTACTTTGTTGCGATCTTTGAGAAGAATCGTAACCGTCATCAAATAGAAAAAGAAGTGCCTACTTTTAATTTTTGTTCATTGAAATTAAACTATAATATAATATATTAGATAGAAAATCTGTGTAACTAACAGCAAAAACATAAATAATATAATAATAAAAAATAAAAACAGAAATTAACAAACTAATAGAACGCCAAAAATAAAATTTAAATTATAAAATTAAAATTAAAACTGGAAATATAAATTTTTTTTATAATTTGAAAAAATAATAACTATAATAGTATACTAAAACTAGTATATATGGTATAATATTATAATAGTGACAGTACAATTTACTATAGTTATATAATAGTAATGATAAAGCATACACTATAATAAATACAATTATAGTACATAAATAATACTAACAGGACACTAAAGACCTTTTCAAGGCAAACACAAAACTTCTGTGCAGATAAGATTCTTAAAAGAATCAATGGATATCATTGGTGAAAGTAAAACTCACATTATTAGTCCTAGACTGCAAAAAGAGATTCAAGGAAGTGTGCTTGCATTTTTTCAGCCAATCAAAAATGCCCTGTGGCTGTCAATCATTTTTCATATTTGTTTTGTCTGAAACCCTTTAAAGCCTCTCAGTGATTATACAGGAAAGCAGAATAAATTGACACCTCATCCTGTGGAAAAATAAGTCCTTCTAAAATCTCTAGAGTGGTTTATAAATCTGAATGTATGTAATTCATAAACAACAATAGTGTATTGGAAAATCTGCTTAGCTTCTGAGGGTCTGTGACTTAAAAAAGCAGGATCAATCTTTAATATCATGGGCTGTATGGGAACAGGGAAGAAGACCATGATATTAATCTAAATTCTGCTTCATATCTCAACGATTGTATTTTATCTGACATAAATTACGTTTCATTTCACCTTTGCCTAATTCAGGGTATGAACAGCGAAGCAAAGGTGATTTTAGCACCTGAGGTGAGACTGACTTCAGTGAAGCAGAAACCCAACTGGGGTTTATCAAAATCACACCATACAATCAAGACGAGGCTGATAATGGAAAGCAGCTATAGGCCCGACCAATTAACCCACCGTCTGACGAATAGCAGCCCTTCTGCAAATTGTTAGACAGGCGACGACTGCTTGAGTTCATTACTGTTTCATGAGATCTATAGTGTCATGCGGTCTGTCTAGTGAATAGCAGATGAACGTGAATGTGACCTTTATTTTCTGCTGCGCCTGAAGATGGAAGAAAGGAGAAAGTGGGACATATGATCTGCTGTATTTCATGCATGCATGTTTAAAATGACCTCTTTCTTTTATGAATGTGCAATTACTCTTGGCACGTCCTGGCATTTGTTGAGTATGATGCAACAAAGAGGGTTGTGAAAAGGAGTGTGAAATGCTGGCGCCGGAGTTTTCAGTCTAACTTGCAGTGTTACATACTGTATGCACTACATGCATGTACATATACATAAATATTTCATATTCATTTAGATGAGCAGGATTACAAGTATGTAAATATGCCCATGCAATAAGATATAGAAGTAAGCTGACAGTTGGGCAGCACAATTAATCGAGTTTCTAATCGCAATTACAATTATGGATGCAACAATTATGTAATCGTTCAAAGCGGCAATTAATCGTTCAAAGTCCACTTATGTTATTCTGCATGCTTAAGATGCGTTTTTCTTTCTTTCTACATGTTATCTTAAGGGTTTTCCCATTGTTTTAATTTTAGTTTTAGTATAGCATTATAATACCTTTCATAGTTAAAAAAAAAAAAAAAGAAAAAAAAAAAAAGTCAGATGTAAAGTTGACATTTGAGGTTCTTCTAACGATGACAGACTGGAAGTTGACGTTCACACGTTTATGTCAGCATTTACTCCATCATTTGTGCTCTGTTCCAGACGCATTTGCTTCCGAACGCTTCATGACAGACCGACTAATTGTACATCTGGCTTTTTAACAGAAGCTGTAGGCCCATTTTATGTTCTTTACTTTGTATGTACTACAATTCTTAGAGAATTTAGAAGCTATCATAAATGTGGATAATAGTGTGCATGCTCAACACATGAAAAATACGTAAAAATTTTGCATTTCAGAGAAAATGTAAACTGCTTAGAACTATACTAGCTGTTAAAAGAGTTTCAAGATTTCAACAACAAAAAAATAGTAGAACAATAATATAGTGTCTGTGTCTGTGCACGGCTCCTCACAGAACAGCTGCACTCATCATGTGTGTGACTGTGTGAGGCTCTAAAGGGCTGATGAAAGGAAAAGGCCATGCAGGAAAGAGGCTGTAAACAAGAGCGTCTGATTGGCTGAGGGAAGAGCTCTCCAGCGAGTGGCACAAGAGCACTTGAGAGAGCAATTTCCTGCCAGAAAGGCTGTGCAGATTCACAACGGCCCTAAAACCCCCAAACACCTAGGAGCTGTAATACCGAAGGCTGTGTTTGCTACAGAGTCAGACACAGGGATAATTGGGAGTTAACAGAATATTAACAAAAAGAAACAATCACAATTAATCACTAATTATTCAAATTGAACATATTAAGTCATTTTGAAAACAAGCTCAACTGCTTCAAAATGAACATTTCAGAAGTAATATTAATCACTCAAAAGTTTTTACAGCCTATAAGTCTATATAAATGCTAAAAAAAAACACTCCGAACACATTAGCAACTAGCCGCAACCTCTTAGCATCCTAATTATAGTAGTAAAACGAACTGGAAGGTTCAGCTGTTTTAGTGCATGAATCTAGATTCAAATTTATAATGTGTGATTTCATACACCCAAGAGAAGAGTCTTTATTTTCTCACGCAAGGCACATTTCTAACATAAAACACATTCGACTACTGTTTGGAAAGCTGCACGCACACAGAAATTCATAACGTCTGCTCAGGCTCAGACAGAGCCGCTCAATCTTGAATCTATAACCCGTCTGGTATAAAGTTCATCAGGAGCTGATGGAGTAGAGCAGTTTCTAATAAATACTGGGTGCTAAAGCAAGCTGATCGATTCTCTTTGGCTCAAAAAGGGACAGTAATTGGTTTCTCGTCGCAAAATTATAAATTTGTGCTGACCCGGTGTATCTCATCTCATTCAATTGGGTTTTAAACATAATGTTCATAATAAGTTCTTGTGAAAACCGTACATTTATGCCATTTGTTTTGTATCTTTATGTTCGGTGTTATAAATGACAAGTGTTAATGCTAAGCAAACCAGGAATAAATGTCAATGTCTTTTTTTTGTGCCAAAAGAACCAAGTGAACACACCCTTAATTGAAATATTTTTTTTTTAGTAATGCGAAATTATTCACTGCAAATGAAGCCAAACCAGTGGAGTGTGGGAAAGTTTTATAAAACTACAAACATATATATATATATGAAGCAGCGGTTGAAAAAAGAAAGAAAGAAGCAGTTAAGAAAGCATCAGATAATAGAGATGTGGATATGTTTACTCTGCAATCATAACTCCAGTAAAGTCATGTCACATTTATTTATATAAAACATGCAACAGACTGCTTTAAAGCAAGCAGCTTTACAGTATTAAACATGAAAAACAACAACAGTGTTTAACAGATTCAGTTAGAATTACAACTTCAATTTCCATACAGCAGCTCTGTATTTATATGTATATGTATATGAATACATATATAATATTTAAAACTGCAAAAGCTAAATAATCATTACTACTTAGCCTACTTACAGTATTAATCAGTGACATAATCAATGATTAGTTGAATAATTGTTCTAATAATCGTTATGCAAAATTGTGTCCAATTTTACATTTGTGTCTTCGCTGTTTTAACTTTATAAAGACAAGTTTAGAAAGCAGTTTTACCACTTTAAGATCAAGTTAATACATAACTTATGTCTTGTGACTATGCATATAAGTAAGTGTATTTTATGCAATTATGTACATTGTACTTCCTAACATTTCAATTCAACTTCCTGTGGATGTTCTAAATTCTACATTCCGACGTAGGGCTGGGTACCGAACTTCGATGCCTTTATGGCATCGAACGAAAAACTTCGATAATATGAGTATCGAAAAATTATTTATCTTTCGGTGCCAAATTTCGGTTCCTAAAGGCAAGCGGCCAAAATAATTTTTTTTTTTGCCAAGTGGCTGTGTGAGCTTGTAGCATACGTGCATGTAAGGACCTAAATTCGCCGTGATTGGCTGTCCACCGCCACGTGACATGACGGGGAGGATTTCTGAAGATACTCGCAGTCACACAACACAAATTTAGTTGTTTTTTCTCAAAACATTTCCGTTTTACAATGCCAAAGAGGTCTAAAGTGTGGCTACACTTTATAAAAGTGGATGCCGAGTCAGCAAAGTGCAACATATGCGATAAGAGTATTGCAACCAAAGCCGGTGTTAATGAAGCATTTGTTTGGATGAGTGTTTTGCCCTCCCTCCCTGTTTAGTTTGGTCTACTCCATTGCGTATCTTAAAACAAGCCCCCTTTCACGTCGTCTAAAAAACAGAGAGAGAGAGACAGATTTATCCGGTACAGCGAATTTCTCTAAGCAGCAGGCCACTGTATACGTTCACTTAAAACATAACCGACTGTGTTTACGAGAATACTTGCAGAGACAATTATTTTGATATAATTGTGTGTGTATTTGTTCATTCAGAAGTTACGATACGCGAAAGATGAATTCATTCTCTGTATGCGCATTGTCTGAAATACTGCTCACAGCGCGTGCTTTGAATGAGTGCACGCAAGCTCCAAAAGCGTGCAAATTGTTTAAAACGCTTGAATCAGCAAGATTTAGAAACAAGTGCAAACGATCAGCTACGATCCGTTTCACCCCTTCAAGCGAGTGAACAACGTGAATCAAATTAGGAATTTTACATCACTATTCACGATAGCCCATCGGACTGGAAAAAAACAATAGCCCCAGGACGTGGGGCTAACGATTTTGCGAGCCCTGCACCTCAGATCTATCCAGTTTGTGAAACACTGGTTTCGTTAAATAAAAAAAAATATTATTTTAAAAGATTGACTCAAAAGAATCATTGGTTCACTAATCGGATCATGAACTTGTATTACCGAGCCAAAGATTATCTATTATTGAACATCTCGAATGAATAAAGACTTCAAGTTCATCTGTAAAGCACATAAAGCTATCGTTTGAGTTTATAAACTTCTATTTCATGCATGATTCGTATGGATCATCATCTGATGTGGTGGGCTGCTGTGGGCCAGAAAGTCCGGGGCAACTTTTTGGTCCCAGTCCGCCCCTGAATGGCGCGCCCCTATCCAAAAAGCACAACCTGTTGTATTAATGTTATCCTGAGTGTGAAGTATTACCAGAGTTTGTTTTAATTAAGGTGAAAAATAAAAGTTTTGTGTTTAATGTATTTGTGTTGATGTTGAAATGGATTTTAAAACATATGGTATCGAAAAAAGTATCGTTAGGAACCGGTATCGAAACTGAGGTATCGAAATTGGCACCAGATCGAAAGATTTTGAACAATACCCAGCCCTAATCCGACGCATTAATTTTAAATTCTAAATGCCTTTCTGTAACCTTTAACTTATATTAAAGACAAAAGGGAATGCATTAAACTAATTGTATATGATAATCAACATTTTGCCCCAAATCAAGCATAACTTGTATTGAACCTGAAACATTTTGAATCTGCTTGGTTTTGAAAATCAATCTTTAATATGGTCAAAAGGCTAAAAATTATCGGTATGGAATCTTTCATCAACATCTCTCAGTCCTAAGACCACTCCAAAGGGTGTCTTAGAAAAATGAGACTCTAGAGATGCAACCTCAAATCCCTTGTATTATGCATGATGGCGAGCCATCTGCTAATATTCTAAAACTCATGGTAAAAAAGTATAACGTAAAAAAAGAAATACATTTCCTTTTAGCAATGTTTTATAGAGTGCTCAAGCTCGTAGAGGATTAACAGAAGAAACCAAGGACCATGTCAGCATATCAGCAGCTCTCTGACCATGAATGTCTGTGGGCTAAACCAGGTTCATTTGCACGGTGAACCAATAACAGTTACTTCATAAAAGCTTCCATTAAACAGTGTTCAAGCATGCATAAACGATAGCACAACCTGCAGTCGGATAGTGCTGCACTGCCTGGCCTGGCAGCTCAACTAGTACAGTGACCGCCTTCATCTCTAGTGGAAGATTTGTTTGGCCTGAGAACTAGTTCCGCAGATAAAGAATATTTTACATGGAAACAAAAATAGCCTGAGCTGAGAACACAGTTTAAAAATATGAGCAGGTTCACGACTCAACGAGAGAGATAGAGAAGTGTGATCAGGCTGCGTCGAGCTGCTCCAGACGTGACAGCTGCTGTAAGCGGGACTTGTTCTTGAGGAACGAATACAAGTGGAGTGATCCTAAACATTTCTAAATATTTCTAATGAAGACAAAAGCAGCACATAAAACCGTCATCAATACAAAAACAACTCAAAACTAAACTAGACAGCTTCTAACCAATTAGTTGTACACCCTGTTCATATTTTTTTATATTTAATACCTGAATTCTTAATAAATTTTAAAAGAAGTTGCAACTGCAATTTTCATTTAATGTAAGGAGGTATATAAACGGTCTTTTGACAGTCATAAAAGAACATTAAAAAGACAAACATAGAAATAAAGGTATTGAGATAGAACAATACGATGCAATGACAGAAAGAACAATAGAATGATAACATGAGGGAATGGCAGAAGGACAAATATAAAAAGAAAGAAAGAAAGACCAATAAATATTCAGATAGATAGACAGACAGAATGTAATTCAGTAAACTCCACTTTATGTCATTCGAATTCAAATTCTGATTGAACTTCCTGTGTGTTGAGGCAAATTCAGTTCAGACTGACACTCATTAACTGAAAGAACCACATTTTTAATTCGGAGTTTTGTCAGTGACATTACTATTCGACTCTGAATTAGCGGAAACATGGTCGGTTCTAAAAGCTTCTCAGTTCCCACAAAACCACTCTTCTCCAGCGTTACAGGTACACAACACAGCTTCCTCTCTTTTGTGCCTTTCTAATGACACTTCCGCTTCGGCTTTTACCTCCTTCGCACCCACAGATTACCACCATCTCCAGCTTTCACACTCTCTCTCGACAGCGGCGCAGGAACGCCTTCCCTTTCAAGTCTTGGCGCTTTAATTAAGAGCCATGTGACTAGCATGTGTCTGTGAGCTGACGGCTATTCTCTCGGCCTGATTGAAATGCAGCACACAGCGTCTAGACGCCGGGACCAGCTTTAGCATTGTTCAGAGCAGAATGGTCACAGAAAAAGCCTGATTTGTGAACATCCAGAGGGAGAGGAGGATGTTGTAGGGGTTCGGATGAGGCCTCATGGGTTCAGGAGCGGTAATCCATCCAGAGAGGATGTGAAAGTGACCTTCACTAAGTGTCTGCTCGCAGAAATATCACCAAATCTTTTTGTTTATAAAGTTTAATCCTTCACCATTAGGTCTTTTATCATGTCTGGTAACCCTTTATAAGACCTCATTTCCCCGCTGGAGATTTAGGTCAGAGAGATAGTGGCTTTAGAATAATGCTTACATTATGAAATCATGCATCATTGTTTATTGAAGCATGTTATATATTCATAAGGATGTTTTAATGAAGCTGATATAAAAGGTGGTAGCTGAGCATGAGCTGTGATGCTTTTTCATCTGAAACCGCCTTCAGCAGTGCTGATGTTGATTTTACAAGGGAACTGTCATCAAACAAGTTTCTCAAACATTTCACAAGTTTCTCTAGTCGAACAAACAGACAGTACCATCTCAAAAACAATTAGATCAATGTTGCTGTCTAGATGCACAAAAAAACAAAGCAATTTTAATGAAAGCAACACGGTTTTGCACTTTTCAGCAGATTACTTAATAAAAGAGAGAGGGCAAAATATTCTATTTTTTTACATATTTTATTTTGACCCAGTTTTGCACTTTTTAGTAGTGTTCTTACAAACAAATGAACAAACAAACAAAACGTACTTTTATGTTACAAATTGAGCTGGGATAAAAATAATAAAATAAAATAAAATATTCAACTATTAAATTATTTTTATTAAATTATCTAAATAGCCATTTCTAACCAATCAGGTCTAAAATGAATTATAAACATGATAAAGTATTCATTGAAAAACACAGCATAAAGCTACTGACTATATGGTATTTTAAATTAAAGTATAAAATATAATTTACTTCATTGTGAAATATCAAAATAAACACAAATAAGAGGTGCAGACACTGAGATTGGTGCAAATGTTGTGATGCAAAGTGGAAAAACCAAAAAAACCATTAAACTATGGCTCATACCATCACTTTACACCCTCATAACATGTTCACAATACTGTCTTGAAAGGGTCATACATTAGCCCTAAAAATCAATGTCCATGGAGAAAATGCATGGGATTTTAACTTCGGGATTCCAATACATCTCTCTATAAAACTCATGAAACATGATGATATATTCTCATGATATACATCTCTGCATGGTCTACGGTCTCAAGAGACAAATGTACATGAAAAGCACATTGCAGCTTCCTCTCGCTCCACACTGGGAATGCTCTACAAGCAACATTTCAAGGTACATGTCAAGAAATGTGACAAAATGAAGACAAAGATGATGGAATACAGATCTGAACGCAAGAACAAGCTGTTTGTTTCTTTCAGTGTGTGTGTGTGTGTGTGTGTTTGGAGGTGAAAAGGGGGCAGGTGGTGGACTGTGAGTGCTGTGAGTTGAATAGAGGTGCGAGACTGGCCCGTATGCCGGCCAGACGGCTCAATTTTCCCATCTTGAGATCCCATTTGGAAATATGATTGCACAAGGAACGTGTGTTTAGAACCGAGAATCAGGTTCCGTCTTTCAAAGAACACTGCAACTGATTCATACAGGAAGTGTTGCATATTTGTTTGTTTTTTTATTCTAAGAATGCTAAATGTATTTTAGGTTTGGCTTGCAATCATTTTAATTAGTTTTATATAAAAACAATCAATCAATCAGCACACAGCAAAAAGCCAAAGTCTTGTTTTCCAGTAAAATATCTAAACATTTTGAAACAAGAAACAATATGGAATCAAAATGACATATTCAGAGACATTTATCAAAATTACGTGAGGTTTATTATGCTTAAAACAAGAAAAATCAACTTAATTCAACAGGAAAACATGTATTTTTCTTAGTTATTAAGAAAAATGTATTGTGTCAATTTGCCTCACAAGTAAAATATCTTGAAAATATTTGTATTGGAAAACAAGACAAAACAAAAACAAGGGAAAAAAGTTTTGTTTTCTTATTTTCTTGTTTATTATTATATTCATTTAAAATTCATTTATTTTATGTCATTTTGCATATCGAGTTAATGTAATTTACATTAAATTAAGACTTAATTTCAGTTAATTTGTTTTGAACAACAAGACAGAAAAAAATAAGGAAGAAAGGGAAAACATTTATTTTCCTTAATTTCTTATTTTATATTTTAATCATAATATATTTACTTTGTCTTTTAGTCATTTTGACTTGCAAGTAAAATGTTCCTGATTTAAAAATGTTTAGATATTTGTTTTGGAAAATACAACAAAAATACTAAGCAAAATTCAAAGAAAAACAAGTTTATTTTTCCAAACCTCTTCATTTACATTGTTTTGTATTATTTTAATCTCAATTTATTTATTTTACCCTATGTCATTTTGCACCTCAAGTAATGTATCTTAATATAGATGTGTTTAGATATTAGTATTGAAAAACAAGACAAAAATAACCAAGTTAAAAATGAGTTTTTGCAGTGTAAGGCTGATTAACTGACTGCAATCTGGCCATTCTGACCAGTTTTTTGGTTAGGTTATCAACCACTAACTCAGAGAACTGCTATCGGAAAATAAACATTTTCTGTCTTCAGATTTCTCATTTGCAGCTGTATTATGTGCAAACTACATTATTATATCAACCATCGGTCGTCCTAGTTTTTAGACCAGTAACATCGGTTCTCCACTAAAAATAACAATAGACTCAGGCATGTCCTTATTTAGAATCCAAGATAGCACATCTATTATAACTCAAACAGTTTAGAGGAGCAGCTCATCTTATGGAAAATTCCTTGTGCCTTGTGTCCCAAATCTGAAAGGAGTGTTCTGTCCATCCCATCAAGAGAAACTGTGGCACATTCTGCCCACCTTCCAGCAAAATCATAAAGAGACCCCGGGAATTCGAGTTGTCAAGGTAGCGTTTCCTAACCAGCAGGATTGAAGCATATGAGCCGACTAAGACGTGCAAGTCCAAAAGTGCACAGACACAGGACTGGTCCAGCTCACCTCTCCACTGATCCTCTCAGAGAGTGAGGGGTGTGAGGGAGAAGTGTCGTCAAAGCCGATGACTTTCTCTCCTTCAAGCCGCCGCAGTGCTAAATCGAAGCAGAGGTGTGAGAGTGCAAGTGTTCACTGCAGATGCAGCGCTAATCCATTAAAAAGAGAACCTCCAACAGATCAAAAACCACCACAGAGCATCGAATTACATGCTTTTAACGGCCAGAGACGCACTAATAGAGAATTTAATTCTCATAAGATATTCATTGGTTTTGCATGCACTGAAGAAACTGCGAATGGAAGCATCTCTGATAACAATAACTTCACTGTAAAGATATTTTCCAAAGTTGCATTGGAGTACATTTGACAAGAAAGTACAACTTCAGACTCTCAGTGGGAATTGTTTTAAGGACAGTTTTTTTTTCAGTGCACTGTGTATGCTAAACAAAACCATGTGGTAACATGTCATGCAACGCAACATTTACTACAAAAAAAATAAAAAAATAAATTCTAATTCTGTATCTTTCAGTAAATGATTCATTACACAAACTGAAAATTCAAACTGATAATTCATGAGTCCAACAGATTTGAGTCTTTTACACTAATTCATTAAAAAGAATCGCTCATAAGAGTCATTTGTTCGTGATTCGGACGATCCTCATCATGTTGTACTTTTACAGACAACAAATAAGGACAGAAAGAAGTCTCATATATTTGTTATTCATGTATTATTTCATGCTAATCACATTCAAGAACCAAATCTTGGCTCCCAACCTACAAAAGCCAATATTTGTTCACATCCATGCGCAGATAGCCAATATGACGGCCAATTTTGCTGAACATAAGCAAAATTGTTGTTCCACAGTAAAAATATAACTATGTTTAACTAGAAAAATCGGCCATTAAATTTTTTTTTATAAAAATTACAAATAATGGTTAAGTAGGCCTACTGCAACAAAAATCAAAAAATGAAAAGAAAAGAAAAACCCCTAAATAAATAAGCCATGATGCTACAGTAGCTACCAGTTTTTGTGCAATAAAATCAATGCACTAAATAATATGACTATGTATTTGTATAGCAGAGTTATTATAGTTTTCGATTTAAAACCATAAAAAAATGAAAGAAAAATAAATAAAAAATAAACCTTTTTGGTTGTTGAAGTTAAAGAAATGTTAAAAAAAATAATAATTAAAATAACAGTTGCAAAGGTTTTTTATTCTTGTTGTTTGACTAAAACTACTAAAACATAAACAAATAAAAATTTGTAAGAAAAAAAAGGACACTAGAAACAGCTAAAACTAAACATGACAAAAACTTTGACTAAAATTTGAAAGAAAATAGAAAAATAAAAAAAATATTCAAAATCCTAATAAAAATTATAATAGTGCTTCAATGATACTAAAATAAAACGTGTTTATGATAAGACTTGATTATGATAAGACGTGTTTATGTGATTTATCAATATAGTCCATTACTAAGGCTGTTTTTATCAAAGGATACTGCCATCAAAACAAGCGACTCTTTCAGAAATACTGGGCTCATGGAAACAAGCATGAGAGTAAATTTTTAAATGCTACAGCTCAAGCTGTTGCTCTGAAACCAAGGCAGACATTATTATTCCATGAAGAATGGGCGTCAGAGCCGGCATGAGCTTTACATCTCTCAAACATCCCTCTGAAAAGACACACACACAGCTGTCAGCTGTGAGGAACCGAGGGGCCGCGGGCCCCATTCACTGATTAGCTTCTGCTGGACACCTCCTGTCTGAAAGTGCTC
The DNA here is from genome assembly GCF_963082965.1 of Carassius carassius. NCBI lineage: Eukaryota > Metazoa > Chordata > Actinopteri > Cypriniformes > Cyprinidae > Carassius > Carassius carassius. The sequence continues at coordinate 1,953,141 of NC_081785.1, forward strand.
GCTGCTCTCCAGAGGAGCTGAAACTACAGGCCGATCAGTTTCTCTGAAAGACACCGGTACAGTACAGATGACAGAGCGCTCTGTGGCAGCAGGGACTCGTCCAATCAGAGGGTTTTGTATGACAGGACACTTCCCTGGGGCCCCGGCTCTTGGAGACAAAGGAAAATATTTACATGTGAATTCAGAGGACAAGTACATTACGGTTGTCTTCTCCATCACACACACGTTTTGCTTCAGAATATCGAGTGTAAAATGAACACTGACTGATATCCCACTGAACAAAGTGAGCCTCGCATGTGGAAGAAAAGATGAATATTGCACATTTCATTTAGCAACTGTAGCAGCTCCCAAAAGAAGCGGGAAGAGATTTGACATCTGGAATATAAAGAAAATGGCAACGAAATGGGAGGCCAAATGCATTGGGTTTAAAAAAAAACTACACTAAAAAGATGAAACTAACCAAACATGACTAAAGAGAAGGCTTGTTTCATTACAGACATTACTTGTTAAACTTGCAATGTTTGAGCTGTAAACCAAAAATCTTAGATATCTTGAATATTTTTTAAATCACAATTTATGATAATGTTTTTAATATACATGGCAATTTAATATATGAAAAGAAATGGACTCTCAAGCTAAAATATCAACAGATACCATTATCATTATACTAAATTATTAATATAAAATAAATAAATACATACATATATTTGTTAAAAAATGCCAAATAAACAAATAATTTTACCACATGTACAGTAGCATCTACCAAAAAAACTGAAATATGAAAGCAAATGACAATTACGTAGCTTTGGGTAACAACAAAAAGATGAAACTAAGCAAACATTAGAAAAAGCTCATTTTAAGAAATAAATAGTTTGTTAAACTAGCAACCAGGTGAGAGCTGGACACACGTTTATTTATTTGTTTATTATCATTCAATTTTTTTAATTTCTTAAGTGTATTACAATACATTTATTTAACAAAGTTTATATATAAAAAATATATAAAAGCATTTGCCAAAGGAATACATATAAATTAAATATTAAATATAAATTAAAAATAAACATAAATAAATATAATGCAATAGCATATATAATGCAAAAAACATATTTAATTTTTTTTTTTAAATTTGGAACTAGAAATACGACTAACCAAAATATCGTAAAATTAAAATGCCTGTTTACTTTCCATTTATGCACTGGACAGGCTTAACACTGCATTGGTTCAAGTTACACATTTTGCTCAATTCATGCATTCCCTAACAACCAACCCCATTACCTTCATGTTGCTAACGCACTTCTATACTGTTTCAGCCTAATAGATTTCATGTTTTCCATATATATCAAGCATTAATCTACATACAAATAACAACAAAAAGGAGGCTAGACTACAGTGTTTACTATATCAATCACTGAAATTAACTACAATTTTGCTTAGCAGTTCAATCAGGCTATTATGAAGCATTATGAAAACTCTCAAGTCTCTAAAGAAATCTGTTTTGGTGTGATTTTAAGAGTGCTGAAGGGGATGGATCTATAGATTAACTCCTGACTCTTAGTTGGAGATGTGCTGGACATCCACAGCGTCCGACCGCTGACTGTAACGTCCGTCTGCCAGCGGAAACCACAGTCACAGATAACTAGCAGCTTTCACCCGAGCGGAAAGATGTGTTAGTCCTCAAAATAACAACATATCATTATGATCTTCCACTCTGCTACTATGATCAGTGTGACTTACCAATGACAAACTGTCCAAATCAGATGAGTTTAGGTGTAAAACAAAACACCTCTCAACATCTCTTTATTTTAAAAACTACACATTTTCAATAGCAAAAATTGCCCATTAATTGTGCACAGGAAGAGCTGGGACATCAATTAAAAAAATGAATACAAAAATAAAAAAGTCAATTTGGAATTCACACTGAAATGTGTTTTTTGTGTGTGTAGCACAACTCTAGAGACGTTTGAGGGTCATTTAACCACGACTCTTGTGTTGAAGAGCTCTTCTGAGCAGCCAGTAACATCACGACACACAGCTGTGTTTGTTCGGCTTAAGTGTGCATTAAAGAGGATCTCCATCCAGTCTGTCTGCTCACAGAAACCTAAAACAGATGCTGAACACTGAGCAAAACGCCCTGCCTCTCAACAATTAACCACCAAACATCCATACATTAGAACTGATGGTGTGTTAAAGAGTGATTCAAACTCACATCAGTGTTTGGAATCTATTGAATCAATTCACACACACTAGAACTGGCCAAAATGACCATATACAAATGGCATAATGCCATAAACGTCATATTAATTAATTCACTGGTTTATCCACACAGAAACAGCACATGGTTATTTAATACATATATATATATATAAAATAAAAGATTATTTGAAAAAAGAAAAACTATTATGATGTATATTGTTACCATGATACAAAATTATTTAGTTAAAAAAATTAAATTCTACAAAATTACAGAAAATAATTCATTCATTAGTTTATCCAAGATAATAGAAAATATATAGAATATTGACTGCAAAAAAAAATCAAATTTTTCCTTTTATGCAGATTAGAGTGGGTCAGTTTTGCAGAAGCACGTTTATGCTCTTACATGCATCACCAACCAAATGTCACTTTAAATACTGACTCTTTGAGACTGAGTGAGTATTGAGAGTGAGGAGTTGTCGTCATAGCACACAGCCCCCCCCTCGATATCACAGTCTCCGCCATGTTGGCAGGACACCGGCGGTGAAACAGGATTGTTTACATGTGTTGTTAACTCGGTAGTAGAGGAGGTTTTTGCAATTCCGCACTGTTTTACCATGCCTGGAAGTTACTGTTGCGTTAAAAACTGCTCCAGTACCTCACACGATACATATGGAAAACATAGGAACAATGGAATACAGTTTTTTTTTAGGTTACACCAAGCGCAAAACAGCGGGATTTGGAGAACCTCTCAAGCATCTAAAATATCGACCCATACGAGCTCCCTGCATCGGAATGGCACAGAGACCTGGACCATTTACCTCCATGCACACATATGGACATTGTGAATTATCTTGTTTTTGGTGTAAGTTACTACACAATTCAGGAGTTTAAAAGCCACAAGTCTTTGGAAAGTTACGAGGCTTTCTGCTGTGGCTGGGTCCATCTACAAGCCTCCAGGTGATGAAAACAGCGTTGTACTGGACAAAGTAAGTTTATTCAAAGGCGTTTTAGCGTGTTGTAATTACATTGCATTTAGCAGACACTTCTTGACCAAAACGACAAAGTAACTTAAATAACTGCCACTGTTTCGTAAAGACTAGATTGTAATGAGATGTTCAGTGTACACAAACGTTTCCAACATGTTTTGATGTAGGCTAAAGCTGTGTATGTTTAGTTATAATTTGATTTTAGCCCAATGACACATACTGTACCAGGTTTTTGTGTTGGGGGCTGCAAAGTGGACACACTAGTTCTGGGTTGGCTAGGGTAACGTTAGTTAAATGTGTATGCGACCTCGTATGGGTCGATATTTTGGATGCCTGAGAGCTTCTCCAAATACCGCTGTTTTGCACTTGGTGTAAGCTTGTTCCTGTAAGGTCCCCCTTTCTTTCGCCTTATCTTTTTGCATTGCTTTACTTTCTTAATTTCTTTCTCGTATTCATAGATCCGTCTCTGTTCCGCCGACATAATAAAAATGCGCAAAAATTAAAGAGCTCTGTGAAGTTCTGAAGGCGTTGCCCCTGGCAACCGATAGCGTGTCCTACCATCATGGCCGACCGGCTCAGACCCCGTCCAAATCGGCACGTGACTCCTCACTCTCAATAGCTACCATACAAGAATGGTTAACTAACTTCTGCTTCATGCTATCCGAAGACTGAAGAAAAACAGCACTATAATCACCAATCAGACGTCTAAGTGGGTTTAAAGCGCTGCTGTTGTAGTCAGGCCAAAAGTTCATGTGAAATAACGCTCATATTGGGTGCTAATCCTTCGAAATCCAGTAATCTTAAAGTGTTGGGGTCACAGCTGTGAGGCCAGTTGACCCCTAACCTTCGGGTCACACAGAGGTTACAGTGCACTTCCATCCAGAGAGCCAAGAAACTTCATTCATCTGAGCTCAGACATGGAGGTGTCAAGTGCCAAAACGCAGTACTATTGGTTAGGGATTTAAAAAAAGAAAGAAACTTAAATGCAAAATCCTCTCAAAAGAGGTCTGGAGTCCCTCTGTAGAGTTTCTGTCAGACTCGTTCAGAAAGCACATCTCTGATGCCATTTTCGTTGCCTTCCAGCTCTCTGTTCCTCTTTAAAACTGACAGGAGAACAGATTCACACGGATTTAAAAACAGATAACATGAAGTATGAGTCCAAAACATGATGTAGTTTGTCCTGAAAGGACGGGTTATTCAAAGAAACTTCTGAAATGTCTCTGCAGCCATCGCCAGACAGAAACCTGAGAGAAATGATTGAAATTACAAAAACCCTTTGCTCAGGTCTAATAAAAGGTCCGCTATGACTCATACGATGCTTTCTAGAATGCTGCACTTTACAGTTTGTGCTTGAATGTTTTATGAAACATTATCCAGCAGAGAATCAGTGTGCTCCTGTTCTCTCTGTCCTCAGAAAACACACATCTGCATGGAAGTCAGCTCTTCATTAGACATTATCTGTGAAAAAAATCATTTCAAAATGAAAGTTCTGCTATCGTTTACTCACCCTGTGTTGTCTGAAAGTCTTGGAAATGTTTGTGGAACCCAAAATAAGCCAAGCAAGTTGCATTTTTACATACAATTAAAGTAACTGGGGCTGACAAGCTCCAAAATACCACTTTCTATGAAGAACTGAATGCAAACCATATTCAATGAAAAATTGGCAAAATATAGAGTGGATGATGACTGATGAGGGATTTCCATTTTTGCCTGAATTATCAATTAGAAACAGAGCAGAAAGATCATTAACTATGCAAGCCTTGAATCTGAATTCAGCTTACTGTTAAAAAAAAATGTTTTAATGTAAAAAGTACCTTTTATTTTTACAAATGTAGTGACAGCTTGAATATTTGAGTTGAATTATGTTTAATCATAAAAGTTATTCCAACACTAAATTTATAAATTTACACTAAAGTAAACAAACAAATAAATAATTGGTCATTAAATTCGAAGTTGTGCCAACTAATTGCAACAATTTATTCATTTATTTTTTGTTTGTTTAGTTTTGTTTTAAACAGCGAAATCAAGGTTTACTTGGTTTACTTCAATGAAATACTGGAACTATTTTAATTGAAATTATTATTATTAATGTTTATTGTTTTACAATTAATAACAACATCTTTAATATCCTATCCTAACATCAATTAAAAAACCAAAGCATAACTGGATAAAATAAAGTCCAGCTCTATTTTTTCCTCATTCAACATCCTGTTCAAAAAGAAGTGTCATTGCAGACATTAAATGCATTGTGAATGCTGTTTTTGACCTTAAACTAATTTGTCTGGCAGTAAAAACAATTTAAATGAGTAAAACTGTCAGCAAATATTTTACGGTAGGAAAATTGATGTCTCAAACTGTTTTTAAGTCCCAGTGTGAAGTGTTTCCTAACACAACTCACATATGATGAAGAAAAGTGATTAAGCAACAGCCCTGCATGTCGACCAGCCACATGGGTCCAAAAAAAATGTAAATTAAATTACAGCGTAACCAGATTAGAGGCTTTGTCAGAAAATATAGTTTCAACAATAGTCCATCAGGCAAAACAGTTAATCTCAAAAAGCCAGAAGATTCATGAAAACATTTATATCTGAATGGGGAGGGAAGAGTTATGTCAATGGTTAGTTCAACCTGAGCTTAGTATAGTTGCATAACGAAATGAAACACTTCAGTTTTTTAAAAGAGTGCCATGTAGAATAAAAATCTAAACGCTGCCTCCTAATGTAAAGAGACGGGCTCCTTCCGAAGTCACTAATGAAGCCAGAAAGAATATGCAATTGATGCCTTGATCTCTCTTGCCACATGCCACAAGGACCCACTCACCCTGACCAGACACCACTCATTCGTTGTGACACACGCTTCACTTACACAAGCTTTTGTGGAAAGACACCAGTTTGAGAATGACACCAATTTTCATCGGAGTATACGCCAGCACAGGAACCCTCATCCATTCATAATGCAGGTCAGACAGAAAACCAGGAGCACTTACTATCAAGTTGCCACTGCCAAGACTTATCCAAACAGACTAAACGGTGGCTGGATGTCTCAAGAGAAATCAGCAGATCATCTCTTCCAGTTGATATCTACTAAGACTCCATTTTTGAGGAATAATAGTTCACTGAAAAAGACTATTCTCACATTATTTATTAACCTTGTCATTCCATAGAATACAAAATGATTGTTTTTAAATTCCAAAATGGACCATAAACATATCATAAAAGTACCAAAAAGGAGCTCATATGACCAGCACGATACAGACGTTACAGACCTTACTCTGGTTACATGCCATACTGAATTTAAAAGGCTCATGAACTGAGAAATCCATATTCCTTTGATCTTTTGACATATAAGAGGTAATTGTACCATAAAAACATCCTGTAGGTTTCAGCACTCAAACCTTTCTCTTTAAAAACAGCTAACATTAACCTGTCAAAAGGACAGGTTGTGGAATGTGCCACTTTATGATGTAATAGTGTGGCTAAACCCCGCCTCCACAGAAAAAGATCAACACCTGCTTTGACAGCACTTCCTGTTTAGCTCCGCCCACCAAATCACTCTTGGTCTATTAGTAAAAATCTGTGGACTTTAACAGTCTCTGTTGCATTATGTGCCAATGGTGACCATTCTAAAATGGGAAAAAGCACTTTTCAAAATTTCCCTCCATAATTTGCATGCCTTACTCAAGATGATGCTGCTATTTTTACCCTCCTGTAATTTGGTTATGAATCTCAGGTGAAAATTATCATTTTGAACTGATAAGATTTGGCAAAGTAGATTGTCATCTGATTATGGTCAATATGAACTTTTGAATATTCTTCAAAAACAAAATCCTATTTTTATTTTTTTTTATTAAATAATAACAGCTGTTTGCACACCTACAGTAGGGTAAGTAAATCATTTTGGGATGAACCTTTCCTTTAAACTAAAGTTCTTCAGCTCAAATTCCTCTCAGTCCATGGATACGCTTTGGAATAAACCTGGAAAACCACAAATGCATGTTTAAATCAAGCACACTAAAGCGCACTTTGTTAGCTGCAGCACAAATGCACCTCAATTTGCAAGACAATTTGGGAGGCAGTGGTTCGCATACCGTGAAACCAAGGAAGCAAGTGAAAACATTTGAAAAGTGGGCCACTCTTTACAAATGCAAATGACAGTAATGATAATGAGGACTTTGGCATGGCATGAGACATTAAATGGCTCTCTAAACTCAAAGCGCAATGAAGCCATCCGTCACCAGAGACTCGTTGCTGATAAATGTGCTGATAAGACATGCCGACATGGAAACACGACTCGGACAAGAACAAAAGCAGCGGTGGAGTCCAGTGACAGCTCACGACAGAGGCATGACAAGCGCTCAGAGAGCCGCACTCTTTCAGGTGGATACGGAGCAGTGCTTAATGAGTCCCTGTCTGCTCATAAAGACTGTTTATTATCTATGCTGATATGACAAGGAAAAAATATGCATTACAATAATAGACAGGGAGGGACTCAATTTATTTAAAAATGTGTAACCTTTATATTGATCAATAAATGTCATTTATATTGAAAATGCAGAACTTTATGGCAGAAATACTGTATTGTTTTATTATATATACACTGGTATTAGGAGGAAAAAATATACATTACAATAAAAGATGGAGATGGACTTAATTAACATAAAAAATGTGTTACCTTTATATTTAACTATAAATGTAATTTATGATTAAAATGTGAAACTCCATTGCAAAAAAAAAAAAGATGAAGATACATTTTAGTATGCAGTTTTACCTTTCAAATAAATATATCTTGTTTTAATAATGTTCAGATATTTTTACTGGAAAAAAAAGACATGTCAGTGTCTGAAATGATCAAACGTTTTATTCACAACTTTAATTTTATTGTTATTGTTTTAAACATACACCACTAAAGTGTGGTAGTATTATCTTTAAAATAAGAATTCCCAATAGAGTACGAAATTAAATAAAGATACATTTTAATATGCAGTATGACTTTTCGAATGAATATATTGTTTTAATGATGTTCAGATATTTTTACTGGAAAACAAGACAAACATACATTGTGAATGTCTGAAATGATCAAACGTTATCTCGGCTGCTGTAAAAGCAGTAGTTTGCACTTCATATGCTTTAATCAGTCATTGCAAAATAAGCTCATTTAAATGAATCACTGAAACTAAATTATTATATAAAGAGTTATGCAGCCCTAATCGCTTCTCAAGATCCAAAACATCACCTCCATAATTCAAAATCTGAATCTGATCATGTAAAAAGAGACAAGTGGAATTGCAAATATACTTATAGAAATGTTTATGAGACATTAAACGTTCATTGCATTAGTCTTCCCATTATTTAGGAGCTTTGGATGATGCTCAATGGAGATAATAACTGTACAATAAATCATTCTATTAATAGCATTCAGTGTAGTTAATGGATTACAGTTCTTGTTCTCCAAGTTATCGATTAGAGCCAAGACTCACCTGCTCTCAAAGCCTCAGAGTGCACTAATAAATAACGACTTCAATTAAGGTCGTCTAATACTTCAGCGTCTCTGGCTGGATTAAATCATCTGAATTGGAAAGCATCAAGCATGTCGCAACAGGAACTACAATACTATTCTAGACCAACAAGACATCAGAAATAAGTTCAAGTTTATGATAAGAACACAATAAGATACATACTGTACCATGCTGACTGTGCTGCCACTCTAAATCATCGCTTGTTTGCCTACTTGTACGCAATAGTCATGGCAGAATATATAGAGAGGCAGAATGATTATACAGGCAAAATATGGACTTTCTGAGACTATAAGCACTGGCCAATGAAATAAATATTTCATCCAAAAAATTGAAATGTACTCAACCTCAGGCCATTCAAGATGTAAATGAGTTTGTTTCTTCATCAGAACAGATTTGGAAAAATGTAGCATTCCACCAATGGATGCTCTGCAGTGAATGGGTGCCGTCAGAATGAGAGTCCAAACAGCTAATAAAAATATCACAATTATCCACACAACTTAATAAATCCATCAAGACATTTAATGAACTTCAACGTTTTTCACTTGTGAACAGTGCTGTGCATATTTCTCTCCTGATTCAGCTGAGATAACTTTTTAACTTGAGAAAGCAATGTTTTGGATACAGGATGCATATTTTACCCAGAAGCATTGGCTAAAGTTAAAAAAAGTCTTAAGGATGGATTTTTTTCTTACAAACACACCATTTTTTCGCTTCACTAGACATTAACTGATGGACTGGAGTGGTGTGGATTATTGTGATGTTTTTATCAGATGTTTGGACTCTCATTCTGATGGCACCCATTCACTGCAGATGAGCAAGTGATGCAATGCTACATTTCTTCAAATCTGTTCCCATGAAAAAACTCATCTGCATCGTACATGACCTGAGAGTGATGCACTGAAACTAAAGCATTGGCCAATAAAAGAAAACCTCGTATCGGTCGACCACCAATGCACAAGTAAATATAATAATGAATGACATTTACAAGAGACATTTTGCAGGCACAAACTTCCTTGGATGTTTATTACTCCAAAAACGAGACTAAACACACACACGTCAGGTCGGTAGATTTCAAGGTAACCTTTGAAAGCAGGAAAACAAAGAGACAGTGCAAACATTTTTAGGTGATGTGACTGTAACAAAAATGGCTTAAAGGTTAGTACTCACTTTATGCGAGTAGGGCATTTTGCTCAGGTCAATTCCATCCTTCACCAGCTTATCCCTTATCATTATCTTCAGCTTGAGTTTAGGATACACCACCAGCTCCTTGTGGTTCTCCAGAGCATTGATGTCATTAGAGAGTCCAATCCTGGGCCTGTCCCAAGTAGAATTGACCCATGACTTGGTGCATTTCTGTTTGCAGTCACTAATTTGAGGGCATGTGCCATGTGGAAGGGGTTCAAGGGTGAAATACAGTCCCGGTGCCACCTTCTTGTCTTCATCTCTGAGTCTCTCCACGGCCCGGAGAACCTTTTCCCGGTGATGTGGAGTGAAGACGCCGATGGCATCCAGGTCAGGGTCTCCTATCTGTTTGCACACCTCCAGGTCATCATAACCATTGTCAACAAATGACTCCACATACTGACACAGCTGGAGGGTTTTCAGCCACTCGTAGACGATAGTGGGTCCGTTGTCCATCGTTCCCAAATCACAGGACATTCCCTAAGTTTATTCCCAAGTGCATAAGATACATTCTTCACATCTTAAGTGCTATAAATATCAACAAGCAAGCAAGCCTTTCCAGTGCCGAATTCACTAATAAAAGGTAGAAACACATGGCTAAACATATGAAGGAATACTAAATCTAAAACTATTTAGTTTTCAGTGCAAACACGTAAAAAAAAAGTTTAAAGTGCATCGTATTTACTTTAATACTTTAATAACCTGTCGTGTCATATCGAATATGAAATGGGACAAGGCTCATCATATGATACTCCCCTAGTAAAAGTGTATCTTTCGTCACATATCCAGTCTCGCAGCGTAGGTTGATGACAGACGCTCGTTTCCTCACTTAACTGTATCCAGTTATTTACTGTATCCAGTGTCGGTGAGTCGCTTTCTTCCGCGGCTCGGTTTATTTTCCATTGATCCGATCCGTAAATAAACAAGGGGAAAGGAATACAAAGATGCAGCTTCCGCTGTGCTGCCAACCAGACAGACTGAGCGAGTCTAAGTGATTCAACGGAGCGCCAGACGCCAAATTGAAGTTTCCCTCCCCTTCATTCTGATGCGCCTTTCTCCCTTTCGTAGCTGCTGTTTGATTTTAGAGCCCCCTGCTGGCCGTGTGAGAAACTGCAGCGCTATTTGACTGCATTCATTACCACAGAGGTGGAAGTTTAATGAGTTTAATACATTGTGTTTATATTACTATAAAACAAAGCACAGCAATTTCTATTTTTTCAATTTTCAATATTTTTTTTTAATTTTTTGTAAGGCATTATCAATCACACAAATGACCTTATATGAAAGAACACACAGTCACAATTATTTTCTTCAGTTTCAGCTGCAATTTACACACAAATTATATTGTTTAAAAATTACCTTGTCTATAAATAGTAAATTTGTACTCGGATAAATAAAAATAAGGGTTATGGTAACAATTTTGTAGAGAGATTTAGCATAATTGTTATTACATAATTATTAAATCAATGATTTATTGATATTTAATGTTAGCTTTAAATAAATTCTGACACTTTATTTGCTTTGATTAGGCATCTCATATATATATTAATATGTATATTATTTAACTTTTTTTTAAGGACACCTAATCAAAGCGTACCGGTGATATATACATGCAATGTTTCTGGTTTCTATTCAGATTATACATTTATTTCATGTATCTTTTTATATTATATGTCTATCTAAAAGGTAAAATAAGAACTAAAAACACTGCATATATAACATATAGGCCTACATATTATATAACGATTCTTTCATAATTAAAGTATAAAACTAATTAAATTGTAAAAATCAGTGATTTATTGCTATACAAAACCTTTATTGCAATTCTGACAGCTCTTTGCTTTGATTAGGCTTCTATTTATATTTTAGGAACATATATATTCATAAATGTTTATATATATATATATATATATATATATATATGCTTCTGTTTTCTATATTTTATAATTATTTTAAATGGCAAAACAGATGTGAAATCAACCAAGGTTATTATTTCTATCAAACTGAGAGTTCAAGTTGTAAAACCGTGACATCTAGTGGCCAAACGATGCAAAAAAAAAAAAAAAAGAGAAAAGGTTGGAAATAAAACGACTGTAAAGAAATCTTTCCGTTACATTTATTTTCCATTGCACAGTTATGTCTATAAACATGTTATCTAAACTGTTGGGTGGCAGCAGATAAAGACAATTATTCATGTGACAGTCATGTGAATAATAAAACTGTACAGTAACTCGGATGTGATGAGAAAGCCTGCAACCCCATGTAAAGTCATCCCCAAAACTAACCCTTTGCAGAAGAGTTTTTTTTTTTTTTTTTAAATGGAGTACAGCTATGATGTTCAGGGAAACTCAAATAACAATACCGTGAGTATACTATGAGAAAAAAAGAAAAATAATCAATACAGAGTAAATACTTGTGATTTGTTCCTTTACAAACATCTGACTAGCAGGACTAAAGAAAAAGAGCCAAAATATAATGTAGATGGATGTTTCAAGTTTGTAAACCCAATATCATACTGCCTTTTGTGCAAGAGAAATCCGAGGACGAACAGTACACAGAGATGGCCAGTGATTTCAGAGACTCTCAGCTCAACTTTCCCTCTACGACAGACGACCAAACAGATAGCTCACAAGAAAAGGTTTCGTGAGAATATATACACAACACATTTATCTCAAAATGCATCCTTTCTTTTCAAACAATATAAGAATTCATTTGTAAATTAAACGTAAATTATATATATTTCAGATGTATAAATATATTAGAATATCATTAAACTGTCAATGAGGACAAATCTTAGAGCGTGGGCCACATTTACACTAACATCTGTCTAATTTTGGTCCTTTTTAAACAAACACAATATCCAAAATAAAGAACAATGCCAAATACAAAAATATTGATAATAAAATGACTTATTGTTATAATATAAAGCATATAATGCAAAACCACACAACTGCTTATAGAAAGAAAAATATATATATGAAGCAGAGAAGCTGGATTAGATTTTCAGTTGGTAAAACATTGAAAATTGCAATTTTAGTAGGTATTTACACAAACACAATGGCAATAGAAGGAGTAGTTTGCTATATTTCTATCTTTATACTGTGCATGTGGAGATGCCATGACACTTATGTTCTAAACTGTAAGGAACATCCTCTCCTCCCTGTGAGATCAACTTTCACAGCAAAGCAACTCTTTGGAGTCTAGTCAGATCATGGCCACTATATTCAGAAACTCTGACTGCATCAGCACTCTCAAGTTTGTCTTCAATATTAATATTTACAACATTTGGCAGCAATGTGAAGAACAACAACAACATCAACAAAACAACAACAGAAAAGCCTTCATGGAATAGTTCACCCATAAATGAGAAAAGAAAAATCTGAAAAAGTACACATCTTCAGGCCTTGTTCAGGACTTTGTTTCTTCTTCAGAACAGTTCTGGACAAATATATCAGTGAAATTTGAAGCAAGAGAACAATAGGGGATTAACTTTTTAACTGAAGGAAACGTTATTATGGATTATGGACTCATATTTTGGCCAGAAGGGATGGTTTATAGTTTAAATGCTTTACAGATGCATTTGTTTCTTACAAACATGCAGCTTTTTGCTTCAGAAAAATTAACTGATTGGACTGGAGTGATGTGTATTATTTGTGGATTATTGTGATGTTTTTATCAGATGTTTGGACTCTCATTCTGACGGCACCCATTCACTGCAGAGATCCATTGGTAATGCAATGCTACATTTCACCAAATCTGTTCCCATGATGAAACAAACTCATCTACATCTTGGATGGCCTGAGGAGGACTACGCTTTCAGCAAATCTTCATTTCTGGGAGAACCGATTCTTTCATACGTCTGATAGAAAAATAACAAGCGTCAACATATTTGACAGATGCTCCTAATTTTAAACACAAATAGCAGCAATTTCTTGAACCTCATAAATAAGAAAACACACTTAAAGAAAACATCTCAACATAAGCTTTCAAATATATTGTATCTTTAGTTTATATAAACATGAGCATACACATATTCTTGCATACATGTATGTACACAAACACATGTATACACACACAAGAGTCGAGGTTAGCATATATTCATGGGTCCTAAAGCGAAGGCAGAAGGTAACGCCCTCTGGATGAAAAATATGAGGGCTGCTGATCGAAAGCATGGAGCTGCATTGAACATTTAGTGGTCGCCTCCACTGCAGCAACAAACACAGAAACAGATATATTCACCTCTCTGTGAGGATGACAAACTCATGCATTACTCCATCTGAAAAGGCTTCTTAGAAAATACAGAGAATTCAACTTCAGATGAGGAAGTCACCTGGTACTGCACCGAGTCTCGCATAAGCTTTAAGATTTTCTTGTCCAGGATCAGTTGCATTATGGGAAATAAGGAGGAGAAAACTGTTTTATATATGAAGTATCAGTACTCTTGGCACATTCCACCGGTGTCCCTCGTATCCGGAGAGTGGACGGGTTTCTGACATGGCAATCACCACAAGGCACATAATCAAGATCATGCCTCACACTTCCCAACTCTCACTCGCGCTCCTTCATTATAATAACCTGACCAAAATAACCAAAGATAATTTATGCCCTCCAGATCTCTGTTTGTAGATAACCAGCACAACTCAGCATATATGCACCCGGGTGAAACCTTTTAAATGCATGTCTGGGTCATATTTCACCCCCAAAATCTGACAAATTAGAAGTGCTAATTTGTTTACAGAAACTGAAAGCAATTTTTTGCACTTTAATTAATTAGGCACATTTTTATTATGTAATGCAACAAAAGAAGTTATCATTATTTCTTAAATTTACCAAAAAGTTAATGTGTGTGTGTGCGTCTAAATCGATAAATATTCATATATCATGGTGGTATTTGTACTATTTCAATTTAAATAAATGATTTTGATATATTGTTAAATATGAGCTAGACTTTTTTTGTTGTGAGATTCACCAACACAAATATTATATATATATATATATATATATATATATATATATATATATATTTATTTATTTATTTAAAAGGAACATCTTTCTCCAGTGTCGACACAGCGTATAGAGTATGTCAAAGTCAGAGATCTTCTGTAAAAGCTCTTTTGAGACCTGATCTGTGTAATCTAATGCATCCTTTAGATGAAACAACAAAATGATGCATGATCAGATCGGCTTCACAACCCAGGCCTGTCTCCAATTGTTTATATGGCAAAATAATCACATGATATGTGGTAAATACAGCAACTTCCAGCCCTTTAGAGGTGAAATTAAATGGTACTTCATTACACTTTATGTAAGACAATCTGGCCTTTTCCATAGCTAACATGATTACTGGGTGAATCTCATGACATCTAGTTATGCTTCAACCTAAAAAAATTTGATGTGATATTTTTGCTTAAAGAACACACCTGCCTCCTAAAAATAAGATTTCTTTTTGCAAAATATTGATTTGGGGGTGAAATATTACTTAGATGAGATTCATCCCTACAAATAAAAGCACTAATTTACTAAATTATATCACTAGACGTGCAATCTTTTCTTGCTCTAGTGACAGATTATCAGAAGCATTAAGCTTGGCAATGCTGCACATGTTAGACTTTTGTCAACTCTATGTCCTTCTGACCCATTTCATTTTTTTTCCCAAAATGTCCTTTCTCTGGTTTCTTTGCAGACAGAATGGCAGTGAAAATGACAACGTAGCGGATGAAGGTATAAGAAGGGGCAGCACCGGTGAAGGGCCTCCTCTCCCAAGACAAGATCCACGGCTTTGTTATCAGGAGAGGAAACTGCCACGAAGAAGGGAAGGAAACCCCATCCTGATGCGTTTCACCTGTCCTGTTCCTTCCCCTCCTGTCTCCTCTGTCTCTCCGCAGCTCGAGGTAATGCCTCGTGATGTTGTGCGGTCTCTGGACATCACAGAAAGAGAAAGATACAGGAAGAGAAAGGAGACGGAGGAGAGATGATGGATCTGCTGTCTTCATAGGAAGGTGCGCTGACCTCAGAGCTGGTACCATTTCTTGTCCTTGTATTTCAGCATTATCTGGAGAAGAAAGATGGTTTACTGTCGCTGAAAAATTATAAAATACAAATATCATTATTTGACAAAGAATACGGCTGCATCTCAAAACCTAAAGAGCTTCCTACCTAGACAGCAATTTTTTGTACATCAACACCAATAAAAAGTCCTGATTCTTAACCAAATATTTAGAGGGGTAGGGGTAAGGGGAAGGGCCAGATAGCCCTTCAAATGAAGATTTTTCGGGACCACACTTCAAACGAAGGTATGAATTATCTCGGCAACATGGCTGCTACAGCGAACAAAAAGACACTTACATTGATCATAAATGTAAGCTTTTTTGGCATAAATAAAGATTTTAACAAAAAGTAATCATTTGTTTTGGGTTACATTCAATTGTGAGTTCATATTAACGGTCATGTTACTCAAAGAAATGTTTGCAAAAAATCTCTAATATTTGTTAACGTCTTATTACAGACTGCATTATAGTGCCACAGCACATGTCTGATCAGGGTGATAACTGCCATAGACATTGATGGGGGCTAATCCCCCCAATAATTAGAATATTTAAATTATTAAATATAATTAAATATTGCCTATTCGAGAGAGAGAGAGAGAGAGAGAGAGAGAGAGAGAAATCAAAAAGTTGCGTGTATGCGCGTCTGTACGTTTATCTTTTTAGAGTAAGTTTACTTAAAAACAGCGATTGTATCCTCTCGTCGCTGGAAAATATAATGTATTTAATAAAAGTCGTGGGGCAGCGTTGACAAGTTTATTTTCTCCTGGATGTGTGAGCTGCGTGATTTCCGATATGTGTGTGTGTCAGTAAGCAGCTCATTAATACAGAACGATAATTAAAAGCTCTAATGCACACCAGCACATGTGTGTATTGTACGAGCTAGACGACGAATGATGACGTGTGACCGCATAGTAGTGGTGTCCCAATCCTTGGGGGAATATTTTCTTCCTAACCCCTTGACACTCTGTTTCAAGGGACAAGGGGAAGGGGTAGGCGGTTTTAAAGTTTTAAGTTTTAAAAACTATAAAAAGCAGCAGTCGTGGTGATTTGCAAGAGATCGTCTCACATCATGCGCGTGTTTAGAGAAGGATTCTCCGCTGGCCATCATGGCTGCTGTCCTCTCCTCCAGCTCGCCTAGTTTCTGTCCTCTCTCGTCCAGAGCTATCCTCGCCCGTGCCAGTTCTCCCACCACACCAGACGCAGCTCCCTTCATGCCCTCCATACCACCTGGACCCGGGATGTGCTGCGCCAGGCTGCGTGAAGCCTTACCAGCAGACACCTCTCCAACTGTAGGTGAGAACAAACATGAGGGATATAACTCCATGCCAGTATACATTTTTCAAGCATTTTTCATCCCTTGTATCATCACAGCAGAAACTGAGAGCTTGTCTACCTTTTATTTCTGATAAGCACTGAGGTAAGTGTCATTCACTTCTTTTTACATCTCGTATTTTGTTTGCCTGGCTGTATCACTTTTTAATGAGGGAGGAGTAGTCTATATGGTGCATCCTTTAACATACTTGTATGTCAAACTATTACTATTATTGTTTTTTTTAAATAATGCTGCTGAAAGCAGATATCAATTAATGCAAATTACATGAGAATAAAAAAACTGAATTTATTAATGAGAATTTGGAATTAAATTAATGTAAAAAAAAAAAAAAAATCTTCCTAAAAATTGGTTTTTACTTTATGTAAAATATTAATATTTCACAAAAGTGACATAACTAAAAAGTTTTGTGATATTCCTTACACTGTTCTTCTCTATACCACGCTTAAAAATAAAAGTTCCTTATTGTCATCAAGAAACTTTAACATCCAAGGAAACGTTCCATTCCACAAAATGTTATTTATTTTGAAAAAAAGGTTCTTTAGATTATTCTTTAGATATGTTCTTCCCACTTTTTAAGTGTACTTTACACTGAAATGTTTTTATATTAAACCTTCAGATCTGTTTGACTGACTGAAAACTGTACAGATGTCAGACAAACAAAAAGGCTAAACAATCAGATATAACTTTTGATCACTTCTACAATTTAAGCCATTTAATAAAAACATATTAGCACTTACACAGGTCTTCTCTGTCTAAAGACTGAGCGCCGCCTCCAAATAAGCCCTTGAAGAAGCCTCGGTTTGGAGCCTCTGGTGTCTCCACCGGAGTAAACAGCTCTCCAAGCATCTCCTGCAAAAATGAGCACCTTAGAATAAATGTCAAAATATTTCAAAATGTCAGATTTTGTCAAACTGCTACATGTTTGCAGGTATGATAAAATACAATGTGACCTGCAGGTTATCACAGGTTTCCTGGATATAGGTGATTCTTTGGATCTCAGTGGGCGATGTGAGGTACAGGGCTTGGCCTTGGTTTGAGAAACAGAAGGTTCTGGCTATCCTCATGTCCGTCAGGGGAAGGTAGTTTACATCTAGCAGTGGACGCAGACTGGGTAAACTGAAAACAGATGGTTTATAAACTTAAGAGTAAAAAAACAACAAAATATTCAATGGCTTTGAATATCAAGTTAATCATGTTACCTGAGGGTCATAATGTGGCCATTGGCACAGAAACAGGCGATGCCGACCCCTGTGGTCAATGTCACCACGTCAGCTCGAAGTACGAAGGAGGTCTCTGTGATGTTGTGTTCATAGACACAGTTTTGGGAGGGCAGCGCCACCACCTTAGCCTGTTTCTCTGAGCAGACCACAGCATACTGACAGTCCGGGTTCTCCTGAGACGAAGAAGGTGAGGTGGGCCGGCGTCTCCGTGGCTGTTCTCTCTCCTCCTCAGGAGCGTTGGGCTCATACCAAGACTCATAAACATGGGGCAGAAGTGTCCCACTGGCATCCAGCTGGGCCATGCGCAAAATGCCTCCCTTCAGGCGCACTACTGGACCTGTGATGACAGGAAGTCAAGTTCACTATGCACATTGTTTCAAAGCAGCTTTAAAATCATGATGCTATGTTTAATCTTCATGCCTAATGATAACAGTTAACATATTAGGCAGTAATAGTTACATTTTGCAATGACACAAGCAATTAAACGATTGAGATTTGCTATATAATGTATTGCAAATATATGTATGCAGATAAAGTTGAACATACTTCTATATCCAACTTTATATCGCTGAGCGATAATACGGTTACATTTTTCGACTATTTAAACAATCACATACCCAAGAATTGCTTCATAACACTTTACGTGGATGTATTATATATGCAAATAAAGTTTAATATACTTATATATCCAATTTATATAAAGAGCTGGGTGATAATATAGTTACATTTTGTGAGATTTGCTAAATTGTGTTTACTGCTTTACATGAATATACTGAATGCATGCAGGTCTCTTTTTTCATCCAAGGTTCTGAAATTGATTTAAAGCTCGATGCAAACGTAACTACTGCATAAAACATTGGTGAATAAAGCACCACCTCCATCTCATGTGTTTAAAAGAATAAAATCGTGACTTCCCGGGAAAGAGATTGATTTCAACAAGAATCCATGTGACTTTAGTTTAGTACGGGGATGAAAATTTCCTCATGCAGATTTTGGTAAGTTCAAGTTGATCACACAAATTTTGACTCACTGAGTTTAGTTTGAAAGTGACTTCTGTCTGACTTGTGCTTCATGCATCGCTAAACTATTGACAACAGTGTGATCGCACCTTAAGACCAGTTATCTGATCACATGATCTACTGAGGCAAGGCCCCCAAGTTTTTTTTGTACATCTAAGACTATTTGCTGAATGTGTTTCCATCGAAGTTTGTGCATGCCTCCTTATCTGGAAAAAATAGTCTGCTTCCATTAAGCACATATGTTTTAATGCACATTTTAAGATTTTACATGTCTTAGCATTTGCATTGTGTTTATGTAATAACTTAGAAGTCATAAGCTAATTTTGCTTTAAAGATTCAAAGCAAGTCTTACCACAGAAAGAGACGCCCACAGGCTGTAGCATCCTCTGCTCTGGTGTGGAGGGCACAGTTAGGGCGATGGCCAGCATGCTACCCAATGAGGTGCCCACCCACAGGCTGGGCACTGCCACACTCTCACTCTTCTTAGACAGCCAGTCACAAAAATTGAAGGAGGAAATGACCTCACGTGACTCTCTGTCAATGCTGGTCACACTGGAGCTGCGTGAGCGGCTGAAAGAGTTGTCCCTGGCGTCTGATGACCCATCAGGGACAAAAACACAACAAGAGGAAAATTAGCATGACTTTTTATTTTTAATCAAGTCTGAGCCACCTCAGGACACCTGAAATCAAAGGACAAAAGTAGCCATTAAGCAGTTAATATACTGATGATACATTCTTAGTAAATAAACAGTATTAATATAAACTTTATGTTTCAGTGTAGTGTGTAATGTGTGAGACATACAGCAACTGCACACAAAACTCTGCCATGAAATCACCATAACATTTCCATTCAATATGAACAAAACTTGCAATCACTAACAACAGAACATTGTTATGCTGTTTTATTTTCACTCTCAGAGACCCAGATGCATTCAGATATCTTTCTAGCAAGCCTATAACAATAAATTTAGTATAAATGCACATTCTGAAAAGCAATGCAAAGATGAATGTAACCAAAACTATTAAAAACTTTTTTTCACACCGAAATCAAAATAACAAATAATGAACTATTTTCTGCATAAAGACTAGAGCCTTTAAGACAAGACACATCACAATGATTCTAATTCTTAGTTTTGAAAGTGAAAGTGACATGACATACAGCCAAGTATGGTGACCCATACTCAGAATTCGTGCTCTGCACACAGCAGTGAACACACACACACACACACACACACACACACACCCGGAGCAGCGGGCAGCCATTTATGCTGCGGGGGCCAGGGAGCAGTTGGGGGTTTGGTGCCTTGCTAAAGGGCAACTCAGTGGTGTGATTGCCGGCCCGAGACTCAAACCCACAACCCTAGGATTAGGAGTCAAACTCTCTAACCACTAGGCCACGACTTCCCTATCATCATTGCATTATTATATGCTGAATGGATGGTTCATTATTAACAGCAGATTCAGTGACCTTATGGAGACTAAAGCTGATCTAGTATCTCTAGAGCTAGTATCTTTCTGCAGTCTAATAGATGACAGTACGGTGGTGGCTTGAGTCTGTTGAATGATGATTTAACGTTATGTTGTCACCTAGTTGGAGAGACTCAATGCTAAAGTAAATAAACAACAATGTTCCCATCTTTTACTCTCACAACTAGCTTGTCATATTTGTTTGCTACATTAGTAGGGCCCTATGATTTCCATTATGCAGAAATGGATGGAATCACGAAATCCAGTCATTGAAAAAAAAAGGAATTTACTGTAGAATGTGGAATTTATCTTTGTTATATTATTTTTGAAGAATAAATAAAATTATTAAATAAAAAAAATAAAAAAAGATTTAAATATGAATGTTCAGAGCATAACCAGAAAATACACAACACAGAGTTTGTTGGAAAAAAATAAAAATAGTAGTTATTATTATTTATTTTAGATTTTTACATTTGGAAAAGCTGTGCTTCCATTAATTCAAGTTATATATATTCTATTATGTTCTATTTGTGTTAAGTTATTTATAATAAATAAATAAAAAATTATTAATATTTTTTTTATTTAATTTAATAATAATTGAAGTTTCTTGTTAAGTACACTGAAGTCAGACTCATTTTGAATAATAAAGTTTATTGTTAAATTATTAAATACCCTGCCTCCACTACATAGGCCTATGTTTGTCACATCATTATAAGTGTTTGATCACCACATTTGAGTTATCATTGCAAAAAAATATGTTTATGTATATATATTCTGTTTATGTAGGCTATAAACTGCATTCTAGCTTGTGTAACACTTCTGTATTGCACTAATAATATCAAACTTGAATCTGTTTAAAATCAGACTATGGAGAAAAAAAAAAGAGAGGGAATGTTTCAGTGTCACCAAAACCAACACTGGACGACATCATTCAAGACAACAGGCAAAGCCCACACGGCGTGCTCCAGTGAGAGTTAGTATGAACCAGACCAGACCAGGTCAGCCTAAAATAAAGCCACTCACTGAGGTCACAGAATGAGGTCTCACGAAAAGACACTGCGCTGCTTCTTCATTTCCTTCACTGAATTCTGCTGTTTCTTACCAGGAAGTGAGCAGTGACTCTGTAACCTCCTTTCTATGTGCACAACAGTGTAGAGTACATACGTTGCACCTTAAATCATCTGTTAATTTTTCCATTCTTGCATGCCAGTCTAGAATCTTAATAGACCTGTACATTATAGGTCTATAGCACATGAAGCTAGAAGCTAATGCATGATATCCTGGAAGCATGTAGGATTTAAAGTTATGTGCTGCATGCAAAATCATTGCATTTACTATCGCAGTGTCTATCATTTTACATTTATTCAACTGGCCCATAAAAACAAACCCAATGGTGAATCTTTTTTTTTTTTTGACCTTTACTGTTCAAGTGTGCAGTTCTAGACCAGAATAAGATGCAAACTGAACCAGTCTTTTTGCTGATTATCTACTGTATGTACACTGATTCAAGTTAGGGCTGGACGATTATGGCCTAAAATCAAAACCTCGATTAATTGAACATTTTACCTCGATTACGATTCATGAACGATTATTTTGTTTCTGTTTAGTTTTTTTGCCCTCATAGTTCACTGACAAGGTTTGTACTGTAAGAGGGCCATAGCTGGGGTTAGCAGGGCCCCGGTGCAGGTTGTACCAGTGGGCTCTGTTTGAAAGTGTTTAATTTGTATGTACGTTCTGTTTATTTGTTTGTGCTATTTACACAGTTGACAAGTTTTTTTCAAGTTTGTAAGTGTCTAGGTACAGAAACCGAATAATTAAATGTGAAATAGCACTGTAAAAATTAAACATACAGTCAAACCAAAATTTATTCAGACACCTTCAACATTTCTCACATTATCAGTTTATTTGCTATAGTTTAGAAAATGGTAATAAAATATGACAAGAACTCAAGAGCTAAAATGTCAGAAAAAATTCATCTTGATAATTTCAGATAACTTTGATTGTAATCCATTACATTTCTTTCTATCAAACAAAACTTCATACAACAGTCAATACTTTGTTGGCCAATTACCAATCAATGATTAATTGTGTTTAGTCTGTGGTGTGAAAAGGTTGCATTAGCAATTCCGCAAAGGAGAGCTCAGTTCAGTGTTACCGTCTGTGAGACGGCTCTCTTTCTGCATGCGCACCGAGCACAGCGTGCGAGTAACCAGCTGCTCAGTTTTTCCGTGTCTTGTGTTTGAATGCTTTAAAGTTTTTTGAATGGTTAAATTGGCAAGTGGCAAGGCTTAATAACACGTGAAAATGATACGCTTTCATGACGACACGTAGCAGCATTCTGTCAACTGTCCTGAGCGTCTTTTTAGACTGGTTGACCAGTCGGTTGAGATCGACTAGTAAAGGTGGGATATTTTTTTCTATTGAAAGCGCGATCTGACATCATAGCTCACTATCAGCAGTTATTTTATCTATGTTTGTAACATTTCTTATAGATTATTTCTCAGTGTAAGAGATAAATAAAGATCAGATAAAGATAAATTGGCACAAGTACCAGTACGAGTGATTGCCTGTGTGAATTAGTCATACCGTCTCTATATTATTGTGAAGCTGTGGGTTGTAAATAGCCTTCAAAAGTAGAAAAATATGCTATAATAAGTTTTGAGATTCTAAGCTACTTTAGTAATAAATCACAGAACAGCGCTGACAACTAGTTTCTGCGTTCCTCTGTGCGTGCCACAATTTGTGTCACAATGTAGCTGCGTGAAACATGGGAGCTCGAAATAATAATACAAATCCGACCGTCTAATCGCTTGAATGTCCATACCATAAAACAAATACAACTGACAAAGTTTAGTGAAGACGCAAGGCTAACCACTCGCCCGCCATCACTGTGTGTTGAACCGGCGTTCACCTCGGTGTTTTGCTTTTATGCAAATGTGGTTACACACGCGGTAGTATGTTTTTTAGGGGGAAGTATTAACAGGATTAAAAAACCGAAATAACCGACATGGGACAATTAAGTTGGTTAGAGGTTCTGAATTTCGGTTTCGATTACTTTTCGATTAATCATCCAGCCCTAATTCAAGTAATGCCCAATTCATGTCAGCATGGAAGAAATTCATCCCCTGCAAAAGAGTCACAGCTACTCCTAGAAACTAAAGTGAGAGAACAAACTCTTACCATCTTTCTGATCAGCAATCATGTTAATTTTCCGGGATATCTTAGCTGGAAAAAAGAAAACATTGTTCTGAACACAAAATCAAAGCCATTCATCTTGGAAATCATGGTTACTAAAGAAGTTAAATAAGTATTAATCGACCAGTTTAAGAAAGAAATAAGCAGGTTGAGACAGAGTTTATCAGCTGGAGGATCATGATGTAGAATGAAGCCAAAAGCAGCCATAAGCCCATCAGCAGCCTTAAAATGAGATGTTTGTTTATCTAGTATGTTACAATCAGAAGCAACTCGATCATGCCTGGAAAAATGCATTGAGATTAGTGGCAATGAAACCAGCAAAGATCATGAGTCAGAACACCAGGAGCCTAATTTCTTTCCAAAAAAGTGTGTGATCACCCTTTCTATGATTTCAGATGTTCAGTAGAGATCTGTGTGAAAACATGATTCAAATAAAAAATGTGTTCAATGTCATCAAATCATTCAAATCATTTTCATAGTCCTGTGTATTTTTACCCTTAAAACGCACCAGAGCAGAGTAAAAGCCTGTTAAAAAAAGAAAGTTAGAAAAAATAATTCCTACAGGAGATACAATTTTGAAATTAGAATAAACCAATTTTAATCTTAAAAAACATTGTGTACAATTTACAATCCATTTTGAAATTTTTTTTTACAAAGACATTTTTTTCTTTTTAGAGTGACATGAATCATTCACTTTCAAAGTGATAAATACAGCTCTCAAATATGTTTTTACTGGTCCACCATTTATTTGGCACACTCAACCACCAAGCAACAGACTCAGAAAGCTCCAGCTCAGCTCTACTAGAACCCATTTAAATTTGTTTGGTTAGTTCATTTGGTTAGTGCACAGGAGCCCATTTAGCACAGAAACGGAGAGACCTAGACTGCTGTAATATGAACATTATACAGTACCAAAGTCATTGGCAACAGTCTTGGATATCCTCCTGCTTTTGGACTTCACTGGAAAATGTGTTAAATAGAATCAATCAAAGAAAATCAAAGCTTTCCAAGTTCAAAAAACTTGTGTTTACAATGTACCGTACCCTTGTCAATGAACTTTTGTTTGCTGTCTTCATCAGAATTGCATGGTGAACCGGAGCCTATAGCAACACAACAGTCTGCATAATAATGTTATACAGCCCATGGAGTCTTACGTAACTTTTGGCAACTATCTGCATAAAGTCAAATTCCTTGACAATAAAATGTACTTAGTCAGCACACCTGACAGGGATTCTGAGGACACTTGCAGAATTGTTTAAATTTTTTGCTGTGCTATAGAATTTTTAACTACAATAGAGTTTCACGTCCAATGCTCTGGCATTGCAGTGTTTATTAATATGTCTACTTATAAGTTGCAGTGTGTATTTTCTGCATCAACAATGGAATTGCATTGGTTTGGCAGGACTACCAGTTTATTCAAACCATGCCGACATGGGTCTTTTAGTTCAGTTTAGTGCTGCAGAAATGACACATAGCAAGTTAAAAGGCACATTCCACACAAAATGAACATGATGTCATCATGAACTCATCCTCATGTTGTTCTAATACGGTTTTATTCTCCTTTGTTAAGCACAAGTGGCTAGACATTTATTTTGGCTCGACAACATGTTGCTTTGCATTTTAGGTTAAAAACCTAATATATATACAGTACAGACCAAAAGTTTGGGCAAACCTTCTCATTCAAAGAGTTTTCTTTATTTTCATGACTATGAAAATTGTAGAGTCACACTGAAGGCATCAAGGGCTATTTGACCAAGAAGGAGAGTGATGGGGTGCTGCGCCAGATGACCTGGCCTCCACAGTCACCGGACCTGAACCCAATCCAGATGGTTTAGGGGTAAGCTGGACCGCAGAAAGAAGGCAAAAGGGCCAACAAGTGCTAAGCATCTCTTGGGGAACTCCTTCAAGACTGTTGGAAGACCATTTCAGGTGACTACCTCTTGAAGCTCATCAAGAGAATGCCAAGAGTGTGCAAAGCAGTAATCAAAGCAAAAGGTGGCTACTTTGAAGAACCTACAATATGACATTTTCAGTTGTTTCACACTTTTTTGTTATGTATATAATTCCATATATAATTCCACATATGTTAATTCATAGTTTTGATGCCTTCAGTGTGAATCTACAATTTTCATAGTCATGAAAATAAGGAAAACTCTTTGAATGAGAAGGTGTGTCCAAACTTTTGGTCTGTACTGTATATATATATATATATATTGTGTATGTATATATATATATATATATATATATGGTTTGATGTCAGTGGCTCTCACATGTCATGTGACCACTTGTGACATAATGCAACCACAAATGAGATTGGAGGTCTGGTCTGTTAATCTCAGTTAACGTATAGATTCAGAATACAGATGCATATTATATTTTCCATTTTTGGTGCTTGGCAGTATAAAATGAAAGTGGGTGGTGATTTACATGTGAATACATGTTTATAACAACACAAGAGTGAGACAATTATAACAAAAGTTTCATGTTTGGGTGAACTGTTCCTTTCAGGGACTGTCAATCAACTCATAAGAAAACAACCATCAATCCATGCTCTTGATACATTTTTTTTACCGGTAAAATCTTACAATGCAGAAAGAATGAGGACATCTTTACCTGTAGTTGGTGATTTGCATTTCTCCTCTGGTGCGGCTGATGCATCATTACCATCACAAAGACCTGTTGAAAACAAACAAGTCTAAACAGAACAGCCAGACTGATTTTACACAATGAACATCAATTAACACAAAAAATTAAAATCAACACAAAAATATAGTTAAACAAAGAGAAGAAAAAGAATGCAGACAGATATAAAGAGAAGGAAAAGACCTTTGATGAGTGCCATGTGACTTACTGATGTAAGAAGAACGAAGCTTTTTCACAGATTCAGAATAAAAGTTAGAGAGGCCGGACATGCAAGACTTCTTATGCAGAGTGTCTTTACGAAACCACAGAGAGAGACGAATATTGAAAGGGTGAGACAAAACAATGACACAAAATCAAATGAACAGCTCGAAGGCCTTTGAACTGACAGAGTCCAGAGACTGAATTCAGGACAGTTGCGACATTTGTTGTGTTTTATAATTTTCAATAATCGAGCAAGGTCTAAAAATAATAAAACATATAATTGACAATAAATGCATATCAATGCAAAATATTAGTATTTCAAATATTAATTACTGTACATTCAAATTGAAATTAAAATGATAATAACCTGCCTTTTCAAACACCACTAAAAATAGGTATTGGTCAGATTTTTTGTATCAGTGCATCACTAACAATAATGTCACATGGCCTTAAATTCAGTCTGTGGGCATCTGTGTATTTCAAAGACTGAAACTCATATGAGTGAACAACAAAAAGAACCAGCAAAGACATAGGACAGAAAAAAACAAACACCAGCATCCCTTTTTGAGCATATGGATCGGATGATTTTCTAAGATAACTGCAGATGGTTCGTCGGAAAGAGATGACCACCTGCAGTTTGAGGATGCAGGAGCATCACGGTCCAGAGACTGACACTGCTCATGATGAGCATGTGCTTTATTTTATCAGACAGAAACACAGACTGAAAACATGCAGAGGTTATGATTAATAGTGAGACGATGAAGCATGCATGTTGTCTGTTCACCTGCCGAGGGCTGTCTGGTTTTGCGGGGTGAGTGTGGTTGTCTGTGGTGAGGATCTGTTGAGCCATACAACTCAGCGGTGCTCACGTTCACAATGAGAGTTTTCTGAAGGTAATCAACCACTGCAAGACCATTACCACTGCCAAAAGCAACTCTGTAAAACAGATACACACTACCGGTCAAAGTTTGGAATCATTAAGATTTATTAAATTAAGATTTGGAATCATTAAATATTTTGAAAATGTTTTTCTGCTTACCAAGGCTGCATTTATTTGATCAAAAATAAAGTAAAAACAGTAATATTCTGAAAATAGTATTACAATTCAAAATAATTCTAATATATTCCTGTGATGCAAAGCTAAATTTTCAGCATCATTACTCCAGTCTTCAGTGTCACATGATCCTTCAGACATCATTCTAATATGCTGATTTGCTGCTCAAAAAACATTATTATTAACAATGTTGAAAACTGTTTTTGCTGCGTAATATATCTGCCAGTGGTTAAATTACATTTTTTACATTTTACATTACATTTAATTTAAAATAAAATTGCCTATAAATAAAAGGCAAGAAAAAAAATGCCCTTGAGCATCTACGACTAAAAAGTAAGCTGCTTTTTCTTAGCTTTGACAGTTTGCTTTACAACGTTTGCACAGCATTGATTTAATCACTATTCCTACTCAAGGCTCCAGGACACACCAGATATTAAACTGAAATCTCCACCCTTAATCCTGCTACCTGAAAATATTGAACTTTAAATTCAGGAACAGATGAGTTTATGGTAATCAGATAAAAAAAGCATATTGTGGCTAATTACATTTGTGCATTTCACTATTTAAGAGTAGCTCAAATGTTTAATTATTGTGATGAAGAACAATTATTCAAGCATGGCTGCTAGGTTTTAATATGATGGATCATGACAGATATAACCTGTCTGAAAGATAATGAACAGCTGTTGTGGAAAGGAAGTGTTTTAATTGCTCAGTAAAAACAGCAGTAGTTTGTGCTGTCGTTTGGTGGACTTACAGGCCATATGCAGAGTTGACGGCCAGGCTGGTGATCTGTTGTGGCGGCTCCCCGCTGACCCACACCAGCTGAATGAGCAGCTCCACCTGGTAACCCGCAGACTGTTTGAGAGGAGAACTCCTGACCCTGGTCAAATAAGACACAGGACCCAATTAACTACATGCTATCATAAGCACAGACCAAACCATGTGGTCAAACAACCAGACATTTAAGCAAAAATCTGGTCCACATGGCTAAATTTATGGCCCAAACCTGTGAACTTACACAGGAAAAGACCATTTTAGATGTCGACCGATATTGGATTTTGCCAAAATACTGATAGCAAGGTTGGACCACACTGGCAAATACCGATTAATTAACCGATAACTGACCAGTTTTTAAAATGGATACTGAAAAAATTAAAAAACTAAAATAGTGCTTTATTTACAAAAAAAAAAAAAAAAAAAAAGTACTGAACCATACTAATAGTAGTAGTAGTAATAATAATAATAATAATAATAACAACAATAACAACAGTAATAGTACCGTATTTTTCGGACTATAAGTCGCACCTGAGTATAAGTCGCATCAGTCCAAAAATACATCATGATGAGGAAAAAAACATAAGTCGCACTGGACTATAAGTCGCATTTATTTAGGCCCAAGAACCAAGAGAAAACATTACAGTCTACAGCCACGAGAGGGCACTCTATGCTGCTCAGTGTAGGCTACAGGAGCACTGAGCAGAATAGAGCGCCCTCTGGCGTCTGTAGACGGTAATGTATTCTCTTGGTTCATTTCTCTCGGTTCATGTCAAATTAATTTTGATAAATAAGTCGCACCTTACTATAAGTCACAGGACCAACCAAACTATGAAAAAAAAGTGCGACTTATAGTCCGGAAAATAACGTAATTGTTGAAATTACCACACTCTAATAGGGCCCTATGAAATCTGTTAAATTCTTTCCTAAATTCCATTTTATTTATTTCCAAATTCTGTTATTTAAATTTTCTTGATTCTGTTTTTTCCATTTTAATTTTATTCCACTCCTTTTTAATAGTTAAATTAAAGTTTATTAATCATAAAGTAAGTCTAATTAAATAAAATCATGAAACGTATGCATTTTCAAATCAATTTAATAAAAGTTTAACAAAAATTACATGATTAGGGCCTTATGAAATGTTTTATTTTTTTCCTCACCATATTTTTTTATTGTTACCAAATTCTGTGTTTTAGCATGTGTAATTATTTGAGCGGATAAAACAACTAAATTTTTTCTTAAAGAAGCCTAATGATTTTTTCCCCCTCAAAAATTCAGTGTGTATTTACATTTTTATTGTTATCAAATGAAACATTACTTTTATTTGTCTTTTAATTACTTCAAATTAAGCGAACTTTTTTTTTTAGGCAAACAAAGGGGATTTACTATTAAAATTAAAACATGGAAGAAATTTTGTGAGATCGTTCCTTAAAAAATAATGTTTGTTTAATTTTAGTAGTAGTAGTAGGCTATGTACATTCTACTGAACAATAGGCTTCATAACCGGACTTTTATTTTGATGGGTTGCAAAATAAATGAATACCTTTGCATTAGGGCTGCACGATGTGTCGTTTAAGCATCGATATCGCGATGTACGAATCCACGATAGTCACATCGCAGGATGTGCGATGTAGGCTGTCGTAGTTGATCCGTTATTCATTAACTGTATGGGCCAGCTACTCCCCTGCCCTTGACAGTGTGATTCGCGGATTAATTGCACAGCTTAACCATCATAGAGTGAAAGTTTATAATTGACAGGACTGAAAACCACATGCAAGTTTAACAGGGCAGAGAGAGAGGGAGCGCGCGAGAGAGAGAGAGAGCGCGCGAGAGAGACAGAGCGCGCGAGAGAGACAGAGAGAGAGAGCGCGCACGAGAGAGACAGACAGAGAGAGAGAGAGAGCGCGCGCGAGAGAGACAGAGAGAGAGCGAGCGCGAGAGAGACAGGGAGAGAGAGCACGCGCGAGAGAGACAGACAGAGAGTACATTAGAAGTACCATCAATGTTTATAGAAATGTATATGGATTTATTTTGCATGTAATTTTTTTTTCTTATGAATATATATGTATTTTTGTTTTGTTTGTTTCTATTCTGCTATGTACAATGCTTTGGCAATATGTACCTTTGTATGTCATGCCAATAAAGCAATATGAATTGAATTGAGAGAGAGAGAGAGAGAGAGAGAGAGACCGAGAGAGAGCGAGCCGTTTTCAAACAACACGAAATGAGAATGTAAGTGTGCTCACCCCATTTTTGTTTGTAAGAAAAAATATCGCAATATATATCGCAGAAAAATAAAATATCGCAATGTCATTTTTTCCCAATATCGTGCAGCCCTACTTTGCATGTGATATGATGCTTTTGCTCAAATCAAACAGACAATTGCTCATGAAGTGACTCTCAGAGCAGTTCTGGAGATGTTCTTCATGTGTTTTCGTCCTCATTTAGTCAGACGACAGACGCTGAAATCACTGCGAGTTCAGTGTTTAAAAAACGAAGCAAACGGAAAGAGCGATCTATATTATAGCTCTATAAATGAAGCATATAGACTTTATTAGAGCCACAGAAAGACAAACGTTTCGATGGAAATGCTCAATATACAATTCATTATGTACATTAACAACTATTCGTAATATGTAATTTAACGGAAAACTATGTGAATGGCGCTCTGAGGCGTGGCAGGATTTTCTGTCTGAAGTTTAGTCTCTGTTTAGCGTGCAGCATCACGTGTCTAAAACAGCATGTGCTGTGAGTGATTTCAACCACTAGAGGCCACTCTCGCACTGTACAATGAAATCAGAGCCTTCTCTGCCGCTCCAGCAACGGACCGAACCCGGGAAACTATCAGCCGCTCCAGCAAAGGACGAAACGCGGAAAACTATCAGCATGAATTTTTACAGATAACCGATTGTTCCAGCAATCAACTATCGGTGCCGATTAATTGGTAAAACCGATAAATCAGTCGACCTCTAGACCATTTCATCAACATGTGATGCAATCAAAGTCTGAAATTTTCGTTTTGTTGTTTTTGCATTAGAGGTGAGTGAATCTGAAAACAGACTGTACTTGAGACAGGGCACGTTATCTCGCAGGCCGTCAGATGAGTTGTTGCTGCTGGTGGAGGGGTGGGACTGAGGAAGGCTGGTCTGAGGGCTGGATGAAGTTCCTGGGGTGGTCACAGCTGACGCCTGCTCGCCTCCGCACTCGGGAGACTCTACTTCATTCAGCTCACAAGGCATACGCACCTCCAGGAGCTACAGACACAAGACAACTGAAATCAACTCTATAAAAACACATGCATGCTTTCAGATCCATATGCCCATAGATGGAGATACAGATATCTATGAACTTCACAGGCAAAAAAATAAAAATAAAAATAAAAAACAATAGTCCAGTCTCAAAATTCATGTCAGGCAGATTATTCAGGCAGTTGACAAGACAATTACTCTGTGTCTTTGTCTAATTTTACTCTGCTTATAGAAAAATAATATATTCATCATTTATCTGGAAAGAAAACAACACAAACTTTCTCCATAAGCACAAAATTAACTATACAAATCATTTAATACTTTATCATTAATCAACTATTAATGACATTTTCGATGCTTCAACAAATTCTAACTGACCCTCTGATGTCACATGGACTACTTTGATGATGTTTTTATTACCTTTTCTGAACATGGACTGTAAACCCTACACACAGTTTCAATGGAGGGACAGAAAGCTCTCGGATTAAATCTAAAATATCTTAAACTGTGTTCCGAAGATAAATGGAAGTCTTACTGGTTTGGAACGACATGAGGGTAAGTTATTAATGACATTATTTAATATTTGGGTGAACTAACCCTTTAATAAAGCATTTGTAATATGGCAGGACCATTTGAAATGAACATGAAATGAAAAAAAAAAGTAAACAAATGCTGACCAGCAGCATCTGAAATCTCTCTTAAAAGAATGTATCCATTTTAAACTAATATAATTTTCATTCTTCAACTACACATATATACATCCTGAATTTAAATGGGTCAGACCTGAACCACTTCAGTGGTGACTTCCTGTTTGCTGAACCTGTACACTATGACATGAGCTGATACTCCAGCCACACAGAGCACACGGCTCTCTGGACACCAGGACAGAATCTGGATGGCGAACGGATCTTCATCCACAATTTCAGTGCTGTATTTCTCCTCTTTACTGCGGGGCTTCTCAAATACCTTCGCTGTTTTCAGCTTATACAAAACCTGCAGCATTACTGACAGACACAGAGGATCATTCATTATCTTCAATAGCTGTTGCTCGATGTTTTTTATTTGAAATTTGCAAAATCTGTAAAAATTTATTAAATGCAGCTGAGAGTGCTTTACTCAAAATGGCAAACATATTTATCTGATTATTACTATTTTTCCAACTCAAAATAACACCGTAGATTGTATTTATGATATAAAACATAAAAGTATGTTTTCTGAGACAAAAACTCACATGC
The DNA here is from genome assembly GCF_963082965.1 of Carassius carassius. NCBI lineage: Eukaryota > Metazoa > Chordata > Actinopteri > Cypriniformes > Cyprinidae > Carassius > Carassius carassius. Next base: position 1,986,456 of record NC_081785.1, read on the forward strand.
TGAGGCATCCCAAAACTTGATCGATCCATCAGCATGCCTGTTGTTTCAAGAACAAAACAGAAGAAAACAATATCAGCCCTGGCTCCAAACCGAAAAACATTTTTCCTTCTTATACAAAAAACGATTCCCCTAATATTAAATGTGAAACGGCTTCAGTACAGCAAAGAGAGCATGCATGGAAGAGATTGCTTACCCAGTGATGATTATCTCTGAGAAACTTAGTGTTCCCTGGCCCCAATTACCTCCATTTATTGGCCATTCCTGCATAAAAACACAGATTTGTACCAGCCGTTTTAAGACTATCCATTTTCTTAAACAGCGGAGCGCAGAACGTTACCTTCTTACTGAACCCTTGTCTCTTCTGTCTGGAGCCCACTGAGTAGAGTGCAGGAATGACTTCAGCTGGACAGTCCGCAAAATATTCGCAGCAGGTCACCGGAGACTCGTGGATGGACAGAGGATAAGGATTCTCAAAGATCGGATACCTGCACAGAGAGCTTTTTATAAAACAGATGAACAAGCGAAGACAGCCTGTTTCACATCTGGCATTTACTCACCCAATTTGTGCAAGGTCAATGAGAACCAAATCCTTCTCCAGCAGGACAACAACCGCATAAGGCTCCTGGAAATCTGTGGGGTTACAGAAGGAGTAATTTTAAACACTTAAAGGGGACATTTTCACAAAATACTATTTATTTTTGCATAAATGATCTACTTTGCAACGACTTTCTGGTCTAAAGATTACTGTTAATTAAAAGAAAATAAATCTAGTCTTTTACCCCCCCATTACATTTCCCAACATATAGTCTAGTTTTAGTTTGTCAAGATTTAACTACAGAAATAAAATAAATAAATATAAATGACAAACACATGTCATAGAAAAGCATAAATAATATAAATGTTTATAAAATGTAATTATAATAAATTATCATTTCATTTTTAAAATGTGTGTGTGTGATTATTTTGATGAAAAGGAGTCAAAAAAACTTTTTTTTTTTACATTATATCTCCCAGCCCAACACGAAGAGCTTAATCTACGTAGTTCTAATTTGTAAAGTTTTAACAACAATAACAAAAAAATTTAATAATATAAGTGATAATACAAAATAAATAATCAAAAAATTATATATTTAACCTAACTTGAAAAAGATGTAAATCAATGCTGCTATGATTTCTTTGATTGTATTTTGCCTCTGTTGTTTCAAAGGCACTGTTAAAAATACAGTAAACGTTATGGGAGAAAATCCAGCAATAGGTGGGGCAGTGACTTGCCGTTTGGATATGGGGTTTCACACAGCGTAAGGAAATCCACTATGGGGTAGTCCATCTCCAGCACTGCAGTGCTTTTCCCATGCATCACAGTCAGACAGGCTCGCCTACCCACTGTATCATATGACAAACCTCCACACAGGATCATGAATGGGTCCCTTAACAAAACAAATGAACATATCTCATTTTTCCATGATGCTACGAGAAGCCACGCCAGAAGTGAAACAAATTAGTGCTCCATTCAGAAAGACTGGAATGAAGAAAATGATTAAAAGCCATAATAAATGTATTTTCATATTAGCTGTATCTATGTAGGTTTACTGAAAAACATAATGTCATCCCTGTAAAACCCATAAAACAGAAGCATCTATGCCAGACAGTCTCTCGCAATGCGAGGTTGCACAAGTCTCAAACCAATGCATCATGCTCTGTTTGCTTCCTGGATGCAACCCTGAGAAAATGTATTGGGTTATTAGCTTTATATTTTATGTCAGTCTTCTGAAAAACTTCATGTCATTTCCTTAATACCATAAAACTGGTGCACCTATGCATCTTGCTCTGTTTGCTTTAAGAATGCGACCCTGAGTTCAGTTTCCACTGAAGCCTTACCCTGCCCTGGTAGTTTTGTACTCCACTTTCAGGATGGGTTTGCAAGGCTCCGGCTTCTTTCCATCCTTAGGCTGTTTACCTGGGAGAGAATATTGCATGTTAAACAAGATGTGCATATAAATATGCCTTCATGTATTTTTATTTCTTTTTCTATCGCCAGTCTCTGGATATTTTTATCATAGGAACCAAATTAAATTGAGGGTAGAAGTCTTTAGGCATGGTTTGATTTTAATCCATGGAGTCATAATTTGATCCCAAAACCATTTTCGAACCTTGATGATAAATTTCTGTGGACAGAGTGTGCGTTTTTAATTACGAATCACGATGCATTTGTAAAAGTGTTGCTTTGCTTCAGCCGTAAGTATATGATGTTTTTATTGGGGGAAAAAAATCTGCATTATTTAATCTGAAGTTGTAATATTTTGGGGGTTGAAACATTCTTCTTCCCTATTTAATGTGCAGTGAAATCTAGGGACCCTTTTCACATTTCCAGGGTTTACAGAAGCAGAAGTTGTCATCATAGTTTAGTGGTGAACAACTACACAAAATATAATATTTTCTCTCCCATTTGCACTAACAGCAAAAATCCATGATAGCATTTCTATGACTTTACAAATGGGGATTTTTTTTATTTTTTTTTTAAATAAAGAAATTATTAAGAAATTACGTTGGTCAAAAAAGAGAAAGATGTCAAATTTGACAAAACTTCCTTTAGCTGATGTGTTAGAAACACTTACACAGTTAGCTTTAACCAGTTTTGTGTAATTTAATGCCAAGGTAATGAAACAAATTATATTTTTTATTTATTTTTAATGGAAATACACAAAACTTTAGATTTACAATGGTAATAACAGTTATAACAGTAATAACTTTTTCAGAAACCTGTTTGGGAACAATCATTTTTATTTTCACTCAAATGTCACACTTCACCTCTACAGTCTTTTGATATTTATTCTGTGCTCCCTGAAGCGCTCAACCTGAGGAACTTGGAAGGGAGTTTGTTTGGGCAGAAGCTTACCATGAGGCGTAATGATCTGGGCAGGCTTGGCAGGAGCGCGTATATTCCATGTGGTAAGTGTGCCATCCGAGTGACTGCACACAAACTGTTTCCCCTCGTGATGCCAAGCCACAGAGTGGATCGCCTACATGCCAAACAAAGGATGAGTAATCGACCACAAGAGAAACCAGGTCAGGCAAACTATGGTTCATGTGTTGTGACAGTAAATATGAGTCTACATAAACATAAACAACTTAGTTCTGTTCCTTATAGATAACACAAAGGCTTCTGAAAAAAAGTTACTTGGTTTAGACTAGAGTTGTTTAAATGATTACTCCATAGATAAATCAAGTGATCTGTCCATTTTGGCACATACAGTATATGTAACCATTTTATTTATTTTTTTGATGTTGTAAAAAAAGGTCATTGGTGTATGTCTTACAAGAAAATGCTATTTAAAGGAGTCATGACCCACAATTTTCACTTTTCCACGAGAATCAATGTATGTTATGATTGCCTAACGATTATACACTGGCCGGGAAGCCGATATTTAAAAGTGAAGCGTTTGTTTACCTCAGGGTTTGTAAAATAGCCCACGTGCACGCGCACTCAAATACGAGATTTTGATTTCTTCCTCGTCTTGACGTCAAGACGAGGCAGGATATACCATATATGGACACCGCAGCAGGAAGCTCGCCCTTCCCCTCTCCCCCTCATATTCAGTCGAGAAAGACGCTGGAGTAGTGCACACGTGAGTTGCTCTGTGGTTGACTGCCAGAATCAACATGTAAATGTGTTTTCTCTACCAAGAACGGACCTAGCTATCAGAGACCAGTGGATTAAATTCATTTTTAATGACGCGGTTCCTTCAACCCTTCCACTGGTTTATCGTTACGTGTTTGTGCTAAACATTGTAGGCCGAAATCCTAAACAAATTTGGGGCAATATCAGGCGAAGTTGGCATCGAATCTCTGGAAAAGCGCCATTCCAACAAAATTGCCGGCAATTGAAACGGTAAGACTGTGTTTTTATTGCTCTACTGTGTGTAACAAACAGCATAACTGCTAATGCGGCTATTGTATGCTATTGCGTCTGTCACTAGACAAATAAACGAAAGACTTGAGGTGAAGTAATTATTTATGTTCCCTGTAAACTGACTGCAAAAAACGGACTTTTGACTGCATTATAATGATTTCTTAATTCAGAATATGATCAAGATTGCGTAGGTTGATGTGTTCGGGGAATTTGCCAGTTAACAGTAACATTTAAAGCCTTAAAGTAGGGGAAAGTACTAACGTACTTTGCACAAAACAAATGACTGAGATCATCATGAATTCGGTTTTTGTTTATTTATTGCCTAACACTTATGAGGCGCCGTCTAGTTTGTGTGTGTGCTCACGTCTTATATTTGTGTGTGTGTGCTGTGCTCACGTCTCATATGAGTAACTTTATGTGCGTGGATAGTTCATATACATGTATGTGTGACTAGTACTTAGTATATATGCAAGCGTGTTTCATATGCGTGTGAATTTCATGTGCGTGAATGAAGCTTGATTTAAGCCCTAAACGGCGCCTCATACTTATACACTGGCTGGGAAGCCGGTCGCGTTCATTCACAACTTGCGCCATGATGTCAGTTTGTAATGATATGCTAAAGCGTTACCTGCGTTGTCAACCCCCCCCTTCCTGCAACCAATCAACGCGCCCCTCATTTGCATTATTAAAATGACCGTCCACGACAGCCAAAATATCGATAATAATAATGCCTTCAGAAATAAGGGTCTGAGGAGCTCTGTGCTTATTTTTTTTTCCACTTTTCTTTTTAAGAAGGGCCTGAAAGACTATAATACAGCAGTAGGTATCCAAGGTAATACGACGTTATGACTCCTTTAAAAGATTTTATGGCATAAAAAAAATTATTTTATTTTTCAAAGCTTCATGATAAATTTAAATTAAGTGATTTTATGACTTAAAAAAACATTATTTATAGTAGTAGTATTTATATTTTTTACTAAATAAAATATAAAAAATACAAAATTAAAACAAAATTTTTAAATAAAACTAGTATTTTTTTTAACTAGAAAATACTATTTCAGTCTTACTACTTCAAAATTTCACATTTAATTCAATGTGTTACTTGACTTTCTTAGTAATTAATTGTGAAATTTACCATCAATTTCGGAGTGCTTTTTTTTCTTTTAAAATGATGTGTAACTTTTAATGTGTAATTTACTGTCTTATGATGTGAACAGCAAGTTAACACAAAAAATACCATAACTAATACTAAAGTTTAAAATGTGAATGGAAGTTTGACTGGAAATGTACAGCTGTTAATGAATTTTAAAGTAAAGTTTACTGTATTAAAGAGAATAACGCAATTAATGTTGTGTTTTTGTGATCAGTCACTACTGTCTCATTTAAGTACTTGGAGTACATCCCATCTCAACAGTAGACCTTCCTTCCTTCCATTCATGGATGTTACAGAACAAAAGTAATTAGCATTGTTTAAAGGTCTCCAAGTTTGTCCAAAATTAAAAAAAGACCTAGACCTCGAAAATGTGACATCCAGTTAGGATGGCTGGTCCATATCCTACAATAACAATGCCTCACCTCATCATAGCTGTACCGATAGTCAGCTTTCTTTGATTTCAAGTCCCACAGCACAACTATGCCACACTCAAAACCAATTAAAAGCTGCAAGAAAGAGAAACAACTTTTCTGAAATTATGCAAACTGAAAGCCGAGCAATCAGAAAGTGTATTGTGGGAATATATTTAATCCAAATGTGTTAAGAATTCATACTTTCCCTTCGTCCATAGGGTTATCGCTGATATGAACAACAGGTCCAGGGTGAGTCTTTGAGGAACTGTTGAAGAGAGGTGAAAGTTTGGCCAGAAAATATTTCAAGGTGGTATGCAGAATTCATGCATGATGACCTTGAGTAAATATTTGTACATAAGACCTTTAATTAAAATCTCCCAAAGCCAAGAGTAGAAGAAAACACATGAGAATCACTGGAGTGCATGGTGTCTAAACACTCACAGTTCAATCGCTTTGTTCCACATGATCACATAGCCTGAGAGGGTGAAGGACTCCACATTGACGATGTGAATGTTCCCTCTTTCCGTGCCCACGTACAGCCATTTACTCTGAAAGGGCAAATGGCAAAACGTGATCCTGCCAAAGACAAGGAGAGAGCTGACCTTAATCAAAGTGAATTATTTCATACGATGGCGAGCATTTGACTGATTTGTGCCTTGTGACATTATTAAGGACGAAATGGCAATAACAGCAGAGTGAAATCTGGAAAAATGAATGAGTCATGGTTGATAAATCAAATGACTGTGCATTATTGCCATTGTGTGTCTTCTGAATGGGACACCAATCAAGACTATATGCATCTGAAGACACTTGAGAACACTGTCCTGCCCTCTTGTCTCTGAACAAACATTAATTTCAAGCCTTCATGGTCTGTTGATTAACAGAAAACGTAGAAACTCAAAAGTACATTGCTACTTAAAGACATGAACTTTGAAGGCCCAGTTTAAGGCCAAACTTAGTATTTTCTGAAGAAAACCTTGCTGCCATAAAACTTCAGGGAGCCCTTTATGTGCTTCTCATCAAGTAAGGGAAGTCGTTTGGTGCATGTTGTGTTCCCAAGGATGCTTACCTCTCCCGATTAAATTTAAGAGAATGAAGGATGGCTGGAAGTTTTTGCCTCAGATTCCACAAATGAATACTGTCATCTGCCAAAGCACTAACCAGCGCCCCCTATGGACCAAACACACAGAAACGCAAACAATGACTGAAATAAGAGAGCTCTTCATTTGTAAATCATTACATTTTGAACAGATCAAAAGACTAAATATTCAACCGAAAGGTACAGGCAATGTCAGGATTGTAAGTAGGGAAGTAACCTGGAGAAATTAAAGGAAGAGGAAATCACCAAACAGATAGTCTAGGCAGAACTCACTTCATTGACAAGAAACTCCAGCTGGATGACAGCCGATCCGCTCTCATGCTGGCAGTAACACTCCACTCCTGCTTGACCAAATCTGTAGACTCAGTTAAGGTACATACATCTGAACACCGTAGAGTCCCTATCAAATAGGCTAAACATAAAATATGACTAAGGTATATAAAAGCACTGCATAACTAAAGGGATATTTCACTCATGCTCATCTAATAAATTGTACCCTTATCTGATTATCATGTCAATTTAAGAAAAACTTCTTAAGCTTTTGCAGTAAAAATCATCAGTTTCATTGTACAGAAAGCAGCACACTGTTTGACCAAGATTCTCCTTTTTCAAGAAAGAAGCTAAATACAGGATGCACTGTAATAGAGAGACTATTTAAATGAATCTGTTGTACATTTTACCATAAACGTTCATGTTACTTCTGAACAAACCACAGACAATGTAAGTAAACCCCCAGGGTTTGGCACTAGAGGGAATCTGTGTTCCAACTTCCCAGAGGTCTGTGCATCATATTACAGAGGGTCTTGTCCATTGACTTAACTAAATGGATTACACAAAGTCTCCAACCAGAGTCTTAAGTCTGTGTCTGTGAATGTTGCTTCAGTCCTCTGAAGTAATGCACTGTAAATGCTCCCACAGAGCCCTTCTCCAACAGGACAACAACGACTGTCTCAATTCACATTCACCAGAAGCATTGCATACTTTCTTTGTTCATTTAGGCACAAATGCAAGCACTTTTCCATATCAGGTACCAGGCTGGTATCAGGACAGATACCAGCCTTTTATAATGAGTGTGGAAACTGTTGTGTTGTTGGAAGTTTATCCTAAGAAGAGTTCATTAGATTCTCTGTTAATAACATAATTCAAACACATCTAAAGAAAACCCACAGATACCTTACACAGCTTACACTCTTATAAAAGGTTACAAAAAGGAGTTTTCACCATTTAACATTTCACAATTTCACCATTATGGGTTTTCCAAAGAACCTTTCAGTGAACAATTCTTAAAAGAACCATTTTTGATTAGTGTGATTAACAAAGAACCTTTTGTGCAATGGAAAGGTTCTTCATTGAATCATACAGCAGATGCCAATGAAGAACCTGTACCTGAACCTGAGTGTACAATCAATGTCTGTATACTGTAACATACAACACAAAAGCTATCTCGCTCTCTTAATATCCTCAGATTAGAAAGCTTCCTATCTGCCAAATAAAATCACAAAAAAACAACATATGGACCCTGTATGTTCTTGCCTCAGGACATCTAACGCATCTCATGCCAAGGAATGAATGCTAAAACAGTTGACACTATAAACAGGAAATGGTTTTCTCATCCGTACTGAATCAGTGGTTTCCTGCAGCAGTGTGCTAATTTCCTCTTGAGTGACTTAACATATTGATAAGACCTTAGAGCCCAACAAGCACACAGGACCAGCTTAGAGTATGTGAAGCTTTATGGCGTCTAATACATTAAATCTGTGTTCTTCGGTCACACGCATCCTACCAATGAAATGTATCATGTGTCTTTGTTAAACAGATCAATTATGGTAAACAACATTGGTAATACTGCGCAAATGAAAAGAGCCATTACACTGAACATGAACTCACCTTGCTAACAGCACCAGAAAAAGCAATAGGGCAATAAACTAAAAACTTGATAAAATTATTGCCTGTTTTATGCATTTAGTCTTGTTAATATTTCACTGTAACACAGCTTCTTTATGAAATACACTAGAGATTCACAGGTTTAGAAACTTACAGTTAACCACTATTATATAAGATTCCAATCCCTAACCTATCAATTTGCTTACATTTAGAACCTTATATTTTGCAAATTCAGTGAGTAATGAGGCACAAGACAACATAAAAAGTTGAGCTTTTTTGCTTACCTGTGGCCCCAGCCCTATTTACCATCGAGACAATATTAAAAAAAAAAGAATACATAAGATATTATGGACATCAAAAGCTGTCAAGATAACTAACATTTCAGCTGCAATCTTTGTACAGGCATGCATCATTTTTATTATGGCAGCTAATAAGTACTATGGCAAAACGATAAGGTTTGGTTTGTTATGTTTTTTGTCATAAAATCAAACACATTTTAATGAAAGAAAATACAGTTCAGTACTTTTAAATTACTTTCCATTATTTTCTGCATGGAATATTGAATCACATTTGTTCGGAAGCATGGTTTGATGCAGACAATAACCAGTTTTCCATCCAACTCATTTGTATTTAGGGATTTCAATATTCGATAATTTCCATGATCGATCGTCGTTTAAATTAACGATCAATTAATAACCTTAAATGCTGCAAAATGCATCTGCAGCGGTATTATTATTATGTGCAAAAGCCACTTGGAAAAAAAGCTTTCTCACCCGAATTAAAGGGGATTTAGTCCGAATAAAATGCTAGTAGCAGGACTGTAAAATGAATAGATGTGATTATGATCATTTGATAAAATGAAGAGCGCGCCTTTCGTTGGAGATCATTTTACTTTGTTGAATGTTTCCCATCAAGGAGACCGCTGAATGCGCCTCTTTAAATGGTTTCGTGGTGCTTGTTGTTGTATTTTAAAACACAACTGCAATGTTTTCAAATTACACTATGGTAGTGGTGCAACGGATCATCATTGATCAATATCAATATCTTTGGTTCGGCACACACGTGACCCGCGGATTGATTTATGAAAAAAAAAAAAAAAGTTGTGCATGTTCAGTCCACACTCAGTGGTAATGGCGAGGGGAGGAACGGAGGAGCTTGAACGCCCCGCGCATTTTGGCTTCCCTGTCAGATATAATGATGAAGGAAAGAGGTTAGAGTGTAAAAACCGTGACGGTGCATAGAGCGTTATGACATCCCGTCGCGCACCCACTTCAGCAAAAAGATTGTGCCAGATCTTTATGAACAGGAGAAGAAAAAAGTTGTGGATGAACTATCCCGAGCATCCTCTTGCGCTCACGACAGAAGGGTGGACATCCAGGGGGACGGAGAGCTATGTGACGATAACTGCTCACTTCATTACAGCAGACTGGGAGATGAGAAGTCCGGCTATTATGTTAAAAAGAAGATATTATGCCATGTGCACTTTAAGTTGATTTCATATATTTTAGTTTAATAATTTAATGTTAATAAAAAAAGACAAAACGTATGTTTATTTGTCTTGGCCTTTTTTTTTTTTTTTTTTTCGCTGATCCGAAAAATGATCCGATCCATACGAGGAAGAGCGAGTGCGGGTTTGACTAGATGTATTTGGAGGCTATTGCTCACATTTCGTTCTGCACATATCCAAATGTTTCCATATTCGCAATGTATCTGAATGTTAAACTATAATATTTTTTATTTTCTTAATGTAAACTAAATGGCAGAGAAGATCATCCTCTTCACATGAGCAAAAACGTGCATAACAGCAGAGTGGACTGGTATACGGTCTATTTAAACTGACCAGTGTAACCTTTTATATGTTTGGTTGACTTTATTTTAATAATGAACAGACTGCGATGTAAGTTTGAAATTAGAATGCACTTTAGATGTTCTGTTTTTATATATTTAATTTTTTATATTTTTCAGTTTAATTGATTTTTATTTCTAAAATTGTATTTATTTAAATGTATATTTAAGTTTACATTTATGTTCCAACAAACTTGAAAAATTCTGCTTGATAAATGCTCTAAAACTTTTATGTAAAGGGTTGACTTTGGATACATTTTTTCTTTTAATACCGTGCAGTGCACAAAATTAAGATTCGAGAGATGGTTTAAGTCAGTGCTCGATAAATGATGATAAGTTTAGAAATGTTGTGCATCCACTTATTATTAGTGTGACATTTTAGCATGCAAATGAAAGGGAAAACTTCAAGATATCGGCCCTAAAAATCGGCAGCACATATCGGCTGACCCTGACCTCTAAACATCGGCTATAGAAAAACCCATATCGGTCGATCTCTAATAGAGGGCTGAAATTACTTAAGAGCACACAACACAGATAAGCTACAAGTAAACATGTCAGCAATGTGGACCAAAAATAATGCTAAAATAGCAACATGCAAATTTTGTTTAGGTGAAACATCAAGATGGGCCTCATTGCAGAGGAATTTTACTACAACTGGCATACTGAGTTCAATCACCCAAATTGAACTACCAAAACTTTATTTTCAGTTTTCAGGTAAAATTTCCATTTCGATACATAATTTTAGGGGATATCATTTGGCTCTCTCCTACATTCATTTCATGAGATGTGCTGATGGGAAACCGAACAGGAATGTTTACACAGCAGGCTTGCCTTCACCTTATTTAGCAAATGGACTGAATAAATAACAGAGGGCTGTTATAAATAAGTTGCAGTGGATCACTGACTCATTATTTATTCATAACTGTAAGCATCAAGCCCTTGACCAGCCAGTTTCTCCTCATCTTAAGCTCTCGTGGTGCTGGATCAGAGCCCATGGTCAGACAGCAGTTCTCTCCGTATTTCATGGAAGCCGGAGCCCAACCGAACAAACAGATCGCGGTTCGATTCTATTATTGAATACAATGATCACCACAAACCAGCAAATAACACTCTTTCAGGAGAGACACAGAAGCAAAAATAAAGTAATTAAACTTGGGAAACTCTGTATGCTGTTCAGGGTGTCATGTTCTTGGGTGATATGAGTCAAAGACAAATATATCAGAATATATCAGAATTTGTCCTGTTTAATGAATTTTTTTTCACAAAAGTTATTTGAAACATTATACTCTTTATTTGCATTTAATTAGCTTTTTATGAATATAAAATCACTTTTGTGAATTTTCTTTAACGTGGTCTCATGTTTGACCTATATATATATATATATATATATATATATATATATATATATATATATATATATATATATATATATATATATATATATATATATGCTGCAGACACTAATGTCATCATTAATAAAAATTACTATGAACAAAACATACCAATCAACATTTTTTTTTCCTGAAATGAAATTACTGAAAGAAAAAAAGCCATGCAAGTGTTAGTAAAACTACCACTTCATAATAAACAAAAACAAAACAGAATGTATTTTCATTTTGTTTCAACAAATGGCTAACACTTAACTGCACACTTATTGTTATATTTAAATTTAGTTCAGATGTAAAAGCTTCTAAGTGCCGTCTGAAATTTTCATCTTAACATGAGCATTTTTATCAAGCTCCTATATTTATGTGAATTTATTTCACTTTATTGGCATAAAAAAGGACGTAATCGTTGCCATTAAAGTAACATTACTGAACCTAAACATAGGAGCCTGATAAAAATGCTAATTTTAGAAGAAAATAGCGCCTTAGAATCTGAACTCTTCAAATATACGTTGTGGGGAAAACGTTAACTGACTGGTTGCATAAGATGTCAGTCAAATAGCCACTTCCTGCCTAAGTTGGCAATTCTAATGCCAGATTACACCATAGTCTGTGAGAATAACTTTAAACAGACCATCCACTAAACATAGGCTTGAGATGAATGCTGGAAAAGATGATTATGTGTGCATAAGCATATGTGAGGATCTGGATTCACTAAAATTTTGGGGGGCAAGACAAAAATCACTGTCCTGTAGTGCAGAACTTTGCTGATCTGTGAGGTTCCATCTGTATAAATTGGCCTAGAAAACACAAAAGTGCTCGTTCTTTCTTATAGCTAGACTATAAGAAAGGAGCACTTTTGCGTTTTCTTTGTTTTTTGCACTGTGACACTACTTTCACGACAATTTATTTCACGATGGGTTATTACTATAACCCACCTTAATAAAATGTAAAAACCTACTATCTATGCTGATTATCAAAATAATCAAATGCAGTCCAATAATAATCACTCTGGCTCATTTTATTCTTTTGATTTTGGGGCTAAATATAATCTGGATTTGTTCTCGACAGGTGTCATAGGATTTATCCCAAAGTCATTTCCGACTAATATTCAATATGTACATGCAACATGATTATAAATGCTAAAAGGCACAAACGAACAAAGCTCTGTAACGTTTCATATGAGAGATATGTTTTACTTTCTAAAGCATCTCACTGCCGACCACAGTGGGTGACTCACTTCAAACAACAGGGGCTTCCGCTGAGAGCAAACAGTGCAATCTGATAAGGGTGCAGTCATACTATATGCCCTAATAATACAGGCCTCAAGAGCAAAAGATTACAAAGCAGCTAAAGCAGATAGGCTTGACAATGTTCCCTGCAACCACTGACATTTGTTCCCGGGAACTAAACTAGAACAAGAAGGAGAAGACCAGAGCAAAGCAGAGAAGAGATGTGAATGAAGACGAGATGACGTGGAAGGTGAGGACTAGTCAGAAAACTATCCAGAGCTCCAGAAACAATCAAAGCTTACATTTGCCCCGGTTCAGCAAAGCACGAAGTTGTACATCTTTAATAAAACTGCCATCGGAGCATAATTAAAATTCTGTCTCTATGGCCAAGAGCTGCTTGATAAGTTCATTAAATGAGACTTAAATTTATCTAATAAAAAATACAATCTATTAACTAGGAAAGGAAGCTCATCAAGACAAGATTCTTGGCCCAAAGTCTTGCTGGAAAGTTGTTAAAGTTTGAAGGTATATGCCTTAGCATGAGAAAGCATCAAAGTTTAATTTCAACCATTAATTTCACTATGATTTCACTCTTTGACATGGCCATACTCAGTCAATATTAAAAGATATAAAGATTATATTTTCACAGGATGTTTTACATCTTTATGTAGGATGGTTTTATGTAGAAAATGGTAAATAAATCACAGAAAAAAATGACTTAAACTGGGTTTTCACAGGAAGGGTCTGTAAAATAAAAATGATAAATTATAGAAACATTAGTAATTTTAACAGCACTAAAATAAACCATATGGGCCAATTTTATTATCATTTTTAATTTATTAACAATTCCAAGTTTTGAAAAAAACGTATAAGGCTTGCCCTTCAAGTGACAAACTGAACAGAACTAAATCATTACTATAAATTATGTGTATGACAATTAATCATCAGCATCGGACAGGCCTGTTTTAAGTGGTTGCTAGGCATCACAAGACTGTTTAAGGCCCAATCCCAATTCTATTTTATACCCCTTCCCCTTCCCCTCAGCCTACCCCTTCCCCTTGTCCCTTGAAACAGAGTGTCAATGGGTAAGGAAGAAAATTTTCCCCCAAGGATTGGGACACCACTTCTATGCCGTCAAATGTCATCATTCGTCGTCTAGCTCGTACAATACACACATATACTTGTGTGCTGGTGTGCTTTAGAGCTTTTAATTATCGTTCTGTATTAATGAGCTGCTTACTGACACACACACATATCGGAAATCACGTAGCTCACACATCCAGGAGAAAATAAACTTGTCAACGCTGCCCCACGACTTTTATTAAATACAGTTTAAATACTGAATCGCTACATTATATTTTCCATCGACAAGAGGATACAATCGCTGTTTTTAAGTAAACTCACTCTAAAAAGATAAACACACAAACGAGCATACACGCAATTTCCATTTCTCTCTCTCTCGAATAGGCAATATTTGAGAAAATGGTTTAGCGATTTCTAATTATTGGGGGGATTAGCCCCCATCAATGTCTACGGCAGTTACCACCCTGATCAGACATGTGCTGTGGCACTATAATGCAATCTGTAATGATATGACGTTAGCAAATATTAGCGATATTTTGCGAAGATTTCTTTGAGTAACATGACCGTTAATATGAACTCACAACTGAATGTAACATAAAACAAATGACTACTTTTTGTTAAAATATTTATTTATGCCAAAAAAGCTTACATTTATGATCAATGTAAGTGTCTTTTTGTTTGCTGTAGCAGCCATGTTGCCGAGATAATTCATACCCCTTTGTCTAAAGTGTGGTCCCGAAAAATCTTAGTTTGAAGGGCTATCTGGCCTTTCCCCTTACCCCTCCCCCTCCAACCAAAAGAGAGTTGAGACAACCCTACCCCTTCACGTGAACGAGCGAAACGGAGGGGTAGGGGAAAGGGGAAGGGCTAAGGGGTAGAATTGGGATTGGGCCTAAGTGTTCTCGTTGGTAGGGTGTAGATAAGCAGTTGCTAGGGCATTGCTAAGCGAACATACAATAGACAAAGACAGACAGAAACATAACGGCATTGTTAGGTAGCTATTAAGATACTCTGAATGGTTGCTAGGACACTGCTTTATAGATGATAAAAATATTTATATCGAATATCTTCCAATCTACAGCAGAATTTGGTGTGCTTCTACAACATGCTACTGCAAACAGACATGCACATACCACATTTATGACAAGCTCTTTGTGTAATGCAAGACACATAAAACTATAAAACTATTTGACTCCACGCCTTGTACTCTCACAGATGAACTTGAGCCATTAGTGGGTTTCAGAGTGATAAAGTCGAGATCGGATCTGTCCAAACAAGATAAAGAACAGTAATCAAAAGGGCCCTGGGTGCCTTAAACTCTGGAGGTGTCTCAAATGGCCATTATTTAAAGCACTTGGAGTTGGATGCTGCCAACAGCAACAAACAAGAGCAGCAGAAAGGACATGGTCTTAGATCACAGGGCAATTAACACTGAAACACCACTGATGATACTAAAAATAGCACAAATCAATTCAATTTATACCACGCTTAAGCCTAATAAAAAATTCTTCAAACATGAATTGTAAAGTGCCACTGGCTACATAAATAAGCATGTAGAGAACTAAAGATGATATCACTTTTCAGCACACATTTCCTCCTCTTGGTGAGATCTGGGAGGCACTTCCTCATTCAGATACATTTCTAAATCCACAATCCAGAGTGGTTTGATTAACGGTTATATATTAACTTCTTAACTGTCAGCGTCCTTGCTAGCAGGATGCCTGACACTCTTTTTTTATTGCCTTTTTCCCCAATCACATATTTTAGTAATCATCCTAATTTAGATAACCATTTAAAAGCTTAAACCCTCAAAAGCCATCTTGTGAAAACTGTTTTGTAATCGGACGTTGTAATACCCTGAAAATGGCACTTTAAATCCTTTTAAAGGCTCCCCCTCTAGTGGAATACATTTACTAAAATATTTTATAATCAAAACCTTTTATCTTAACAAAACACATTCTGTTAAAGGTCTGAGTTTCAAGATTCAATACATTTTTTGTGTGTGATCGAAGTAATATTGTGACAGAAATATATATATTTGTGACAGGAAAAGGTGTAAAAAAGTATTTTTCGTATAGTGCCTTAAGAAAATCTCACAAGACTCTAAATTTTTGTGATATCAACTCCAAATCTGAAAAATAACTTAAGACATATGGTTTTGATATAGAGGTCGACTGATTGATTAATTGGCACCAATAATTAATTGCTGGGCAAAAAAAAACATGCCACAGTGCACCACTCAGTTTTACATTAAATCACATTATATCTGTCCCAAACCATTGTTAATGTGCATATTGAGAATGGATAATACATAATCAAATGTTCTAAAATAGAAGCAAATAAAGTGTGACAGTATACATACAATGTAGATCATTTCAATGCTATGTCCTCTGTCTAGATAAATAAAGATATAAAGATGATAAAGTACAAAATACAATTTTAGGTCTGTATTCACATCAATGCTTAAAAAATGCAGCATTGCTGCATGTTTACTCGTGATATTCTGGTTTCTAGATATGGATCAGCACCAACTTTTTAATTAATATATATATGTATATATATAGTGCTGGGCAACGATTACATATTTTTTTATCGCATTAATGTCTGTGATTAACTGCAATCGCACTATTATGCACTAAACTAATAATGCATTAAAAAGTAGTGTATTGTTCACTTTTTTTTCCATTTC
The DNA here is from genome assembly GCF_963082965.1 of Carassius carassius. NCBI lineage: Eukaryota > Metazoa > Chordata > Actinopteri > Cypriniformes > Cyprinidae > Carassius > Carassius carassius. The sequence goes on from NC_081785.1 coordinate 2,003,149, forward strand.
AAAGTAGGCCCACTGCTATATGAACAAAAGTGTAATAACATTTGGTTTGCAAATATTTTACACAAAAAAGGTGCTTTTTACAGCAATGGTCCTTTTATATAGTAGCAGTTAACATTTATTGTAGCCTTAATCTCAACTTATAACAATGTAATTAATATTTGTTATATAAAAAACAAGTTATGCTTAGAGTCCAGAGCCTCGATCATAACATTATAACAGGCATCCTGTTAGAGACCTGCATGATTGCGGGACCCATCGCAGTGGAGTGCGGCATGTGACGCCACTTGATGTGTGGGTAAGGACTCGTGTGTGCGGGATGAAGAATAATTAGGGTGTGCTCACACTGGGCAATCTTTCCCATGCCAGAGCGAGTTTGACCCCTAAAGCCTGGTTCATTTGACTTCTGTGATCTCTCGGTTTAGCAGTCCCTGGCTCAGTTGGAAAAGGTGGGCGAGAGTGCAGATCTTCTGATACGTGCTGCATGATTGCATGAATATTTGAGCAACAAAAGTGATAGATCTGTAAAGCTATATATTGTGAAAGGGAAGTGTGCAGGGATGGGTATCGTTAAGGTTTTAACTGTATTACTACTCCTACCGATACTGCTGAACAGTCCGGTACTTTAATGGTATTCTTATCGGTACTTTGTGTTGTGTTACTTTGTGTTGTGTTAGGCAGTCGAAAACGTTGCATTTCTCTGTTTGCACATAATGCACTTTTGAAAGATGTTTTGACAGATTGCTTGTGTTTCCGCTCTTACATGCAAAAATGTTGTTGCACTTATGACAAACAGCGTTGTCTGCATCAACTCTAGTGAAGTATAACCACACTTTGGAAAGTTTTACCGTCTCTGCAATCGTCACTCTTTGTATTAAGCGGGAGTTTTTGTACTGTAAGGGGCAGTTCACATATTGCGTCTAAAAACGCGTGGAAAACGCTAGGCACGTCGCTTTCTGATTTTTTCCCCCAAAGCCTTCGGGCACTTGCGCTCCCGAGGAGTCTGCCATTGCTAAGCAACCATGACCTGCTCTCTCCATGAAGATGTCGAAATTTCAGCAATGGACAAATGGATTTGCGAACTTGAGCGCGCAAAAGACGCGATATGTGAACGGCCCCTTATGCGTGTGTGTGCGCCGCGCTCGTTCTTGTGTGCGTGTGTGTGACTGACAGACAGCCTCCGAGGCGCGCATGAGAGATCTCGCAGATCTCACAGACAAACGTCTTAATATCGCAAATTAGAAATGTTTGGTAAGATAAAATGTGCACGATAACATTAAGCAAATCTCATTCCCATCATCACTCTTTATTATTAAGCGGGAGTTTTCATACTGTCATGTCTGTGCGTGCGCAGCGTTCGTTGTGGTGTGTGTGTGTGTGACTGACAGACAGCCTTCGCGGCGCGCATGAGAGATCTCGCAGATCTCACAGACAAACGACTTAATATGATCGCTTATTAGAAATGTTTGGTGAGATAAAATGTGCACGATAACATTATTAAGCAAAAATACATAGTACATTAATTTCCCCCCCCCCCATTACCGAAAGCAGGACTGATAGCATCAGATCTTACTACGGTCTTTCATAATTTAGCCCCAGGGCCATTTTAATACCGGGTTTCGGTACCCATCCCTAGATGTGTGTTACAGTGTCCCATACAACTCAAAATAATAAACCACAAAATTAACAAAACGTTCACTCCACTTGTGTTGAGCGAGAGTGCTTTTCTGCTGTCTTCATGTGCTATCAGAAACTACTTATAAAGTCATGATTACGAGCTTGTTGCATTCTTTTCTGTTAAAAATAACAGTGGACAGTGGTTTGTGAATGTTGATGCTTAGCCTAAATAATTTGATTGGGAGTATCCCCTCCTGTGACACACAGTGTTTGGAATAATGGCGTTAGGTAACGACGTTATTTTTTCTGTAACGGGGTAATCTAACTAATTACTTTTCCCATCGTTACAACGCCATTAACGTTACTGAACGTTAAATGCGGCGAGTTACTATGCATTGATTTAATATGCAATCCGAACGCACCCCTGGCTCACACAGCGAGTGAGCAGGTGGGTTAATAACGAGATAAGCGATTATGATTGGCTAAGGTAGAGTCATGTGTTTCATGGTAGCCAATCAGAGCCAGTGTTTTTACACACACGCGCCAGCGGCGCCAAACACACACAGTCACACACACGCAACAGCTGCTACACAGAGATTCGCAGCAGCAGGAGAAATGGCGAGTCAGGAGCAATCCGATGAAAAGTTGTCATTTTCAAGGTGGAGATATAAGCACTACTTCAAATTCATTGTAGTCAAAGGCAAGAACGTTCATGTAATGTGTGACACACGCATCTACAAAGCTAGTGGCCAAAAACACTTTTCTTACAAAGAGTGCAGGATAAAACTCTTGCTGTCTGTTGACGTGCAATAAATCTCGAAAGTTATGTACGAACACCGGTCTGTTCTACTTATTTCAACTGACTTGTGAAAACTGCTAAAAAAAAAAAATTCTTTGACATATAGCTTTTTTTTTTTTTTTTTTTTTTTTTTTTTTACAGTAACGCAAATAGTTACTTTCTCTGGTAACGAGTTACTTTTATTATAGAGTAATTAACTTACTAACTCAGTTACTTTTTGGAACAAGTAGTGAGTAACTATAACTAATTACTTTTTTAAAGTAACGTTCCCAACAGTGGTGACACATGATTTGTCTGTATGTGTATTCAGAGCCAAGGAGCAACGGACTTTCATAAAAATAAAAAACTGTGTTATATATATATATATATATATATATATATATATATATATATATATATATATATATATATATATATATATATATATATATATATAGAGTTTTGTTTTCTGACTTTAATGACCTGCAAACTTTTGCAGCAGGTGGGAAATACAACTTCAGTTATGTGAAATAGATGTGGACATTGTAAATTGTGTTAAACAGAGCTGAGAGAACAACATTCTTGTTGGAAGATGGAAGTATTATCAAAAGAGTAAAAATATTTAATAAACAAACATGAATGATGGATGTTTATATCCTGTGCAAATCTGATAAGATTTCTTTCTACAACTCACCTGATTTGAGATCTCATTTTTAGCATGTCTGCAGCACAAACATGTGGAATGAGTTACAAGCCAAAGTTTCATATTTAGTGTATATAAATTTGTTATAGTTCTCCTCATATATAAAAAAGCAGAAATAATATATCTAATGTACTCTTTAGCACATTAGAGGATTACGCTAAAAACAGGATTAATCAATTAAATGTATATAATGCTACAGCCTAATAAAAAAAGTTAGTTGTGTATAATTACTGTATAACCTACACCAGCAGTCTTACAGCATCATGCAGTACACATCTTCAGTGAGACGGTTGTGAAAAAAGAAAGGATGAAAGAAAGTTACATTCTAAAACAACAGAAGGCAACTTCCTCGTTTGGTAAACCACAGTGGTTTGTGGTGTTTCTATACACACATGCAAAAAAGGCTTTCCTCACTCGACTTACAATGTAAAAATGTGACGCTCAACTCAGGCTCAGGTCTTTCAAGTTTTTGCGGGTTAAATGCAGAAGATTCTGATTTCTTGCTTTAAACATATGAATAAACACTTTAATGTTTTTAAACACTTTCATTGGCAGTGTTTGATTAAGCTTTCAAGTCTTAACCATGCATAAAACTTCATCAGATCACAGTGCATAATCAGAACAAAAAGCATTCAACAACAATCTATTCGTAAATTATTTATGCATGATAAAACATCACAAACGTTTGCTCCTTAGCTCTGTAATTTGGAAAAACATTACCAAGAGGCAACGAGGCTGCATATTAAAGAGCGCTTAACTGCTTTCATGCCGCCAAGCATTTCTAACAAACTGCTAGTATTTAATATCAAGCCAAGACAGCTGAAAATCCTCCAAACTCCTCAACATCCAGCAAGGTTTCTGTATGAACACATAGATAGAGACACAAGCGACCAATCATTTAAAATTAGATATAACTGTTAGTAAACACCTCATTGAGTTTGTGTCAGCTGAGATGTGGCGGTGTTTCCCAATGCTGGAGGCAATGAGGCAAATCGATACATCATGTCTTTTGATAAATAGCCCAATCGACTGAATGACAGTAAGCCCATCAGCTTTCTCTGCACATTAACACATCCAGGCAACAGCTGAGCAAGAGGAGTGAGCCAATCAACTCAAACACTGCAGTTCTCCAGCACAGAAAATGCTGACCTGGTGGGTGGCTTGTGACTTTGCACAAGGACAAAATGCCATTGACACAGTAAAGTCTTGGACAACGCACTGCACAACATTAATCGGATTCAAATCTGACAAAAACAAGTCTGGCCTTCAACAACGCAATCTTTTCTGGTACAGACGGGCCATATAACTAAAATCATGTGTCATGGTGTATTTCACAAAACAGATGATCACATTAAATATTTTTGGGAAGTAGACATGCAGTGTGACATTCTAATACATTTATGATAAACAGGAAAAGGTAAGACAGAACACAAAGAACTTGTAAAAAATAAAACATTTCATAGGGCACAGTTCATTTTAAATAAGTTTTTATACTTCAAAAAAGTTTTGAAATCAACTGACTTGCTTTTGATTGTTAACATTTAATTAAACCATTACAATGGAATCCATAAATATTAATACGGAACACTAAAAACAGACTTTGTTGGGTCTGGAAAAAGTCATTTTTATTCAACTTTTAACGAATTCTTTGTTAAATTGTATAAATTTAATTATTTTAATTAATTAGACACTTTTTAATTGCTGGAATTTAATTAAATCAAAATCCAGAAATAAATATAGATTTTGAATAAAATGAATAAAAAGGATAAAATATTTTTGGGATTAAATATTTTATAGGGCCCTAAAATGCTTACATTATTATTATTTTGTCAAATTCCAAATCAATTATTTTTTTAAATGCATAAATGCCATTATTTCAATTATTTAGACATTAGGGCTGGGACAACACGTCGAGGTCATCGATGACATCGACGCAAAAAATACGTTGACGCAAAATATGCGCATCGTTTCATCGACCTGTTTTTATTTCTCTAAAAAACGTTTGCCTTATGTGCTCTGAATATACGCGATGGCCGGATCAACATTCTGTCCAACGTTATATAACCAATCCAGGGGTTTTTCTGCATTGATCTTTTTTTTTGGCGGCTGTCAAAGCCTTATTTGATCGGAGAATATGTAGAATATAATGACTGTGCTGCGCCTGACAGGGCGCATACGAGAGAGAGCCCCGGCTGTGCGCGCGCACTCACAGTCTTCAAACAACACGAGCGCTTCTTGCTCTCTCTCTCCCTTGTGCATATTAATCAAAATCATTAAACACGATAGAAAAAGGGCGAAACACCCAAGTTTCACACGCGTTCGCGCACTCACAGTCTTCAAACTACACGAGCACTGTCTTGCGCTCTCTCTCTCCCTCTCCCTCGTGCAGCATGTTAACCAAAATCATTAGACACGATAGAAAAAGGGCAGAACGCCAAAGTTTCACGTGGAGCATTCGGAGATTTCTTTTTCTACATGACAGGCTGCTGGCTCCCACTGTTAATTTTTATTTTTTGGAAAAGCACTCTCTGTATTAGCTTAAAGCCCTAAAGTTTACATTGGTTACTGTATTCTTTCAATTGCTCTAAACAAGTATTTTGGGTGAACTTTTTTATTGAATGCTAGACATCAAGTTGTTGTTATTTTCATCTGAAAGAAGAACTTTTTTTCAGTAAGCTAGGCCCTTTGTGTTCAGTAAGCTTGTTTCAGTAAGCTATGTGTTTTCAAGGCTTCAAGGTTTTATTGAATGCTATCTCTATACAAGTGCAAAGTAATGCATTCTTAGTCAGTCTTTTATTTTGTAATTTTAAGAGCAATAAACATATATTGCAATGTTAAGGAATTCATGTTTTTTTCATTCAGATATGTAAATCAAAATGTATAAATTGTTAGTAGTCAATTAATGGGGAGATAATCGAAATCGAATCGGTCTGAAAAAATTAATCCTTAGATTAATCAATGCATCGAAAAAATAATCGCTAGATTAATCGTTTAAAAAATAATCGTTTATCCCAGCCCTATTAGACATGCTTTTGATTGTTGTAGTGTTTTCAAAAGACCCGGTACTTCGGTACCAAGTCAGTACCAAAAAAAGGAAAATGTCACTGTACCAGGTTTTATTAAGTACCAGTGGTACCGAGTACCCGGTCAACCCGGTTCTTGACGCAGTGCTAGCGCAGTGGATAAGACACATGTCTTTGGTGTGGGAGACCCGGGATCGAATCCACTGTGAGACACCAATGTGTCCCTGAGCAAGACACTTAACCCCTAGTTGCTCCAGAGGTGTGCGACCTCTGACATATGTGGCAATTGTAAGTGGCTTTGGATAAAAGCGTCAGCTAAGTGAATAAGTGAATAAATGCATACAGCACTATGATTTCCACGAAGCAGGAAATATGGACAGAGTCTCAAAATCCAGTCATGAGAATGAAACTTACATTTTAATATGGACAGTCACAGAATTCGTCAAAGTTAGCATAAATGAATCAAATTAAATCTCCATATGGACCAGTATCTGTAAATGTTAAGCAGCAAAAGTTGGTTGAAATATGAATCCTGCATGTTCTGTGCGTCTCTGTGTGAATGAATGAATGGTTTGTTTACTACATAGACTGAAGTGCATGACGCTTGCAGTAATTTCAGCATCTGCCGTCTCAATGAAGACATAGATACATAAACAACATCACCAGAACTGTTCTGAGTCACTTCACAAGCATTTTACCATTTCATTTGAGTAAAACCAGTGTCAGTTTAAAGGTATTTACGGCAACCCGTCAAAATAAGTTCATTTTTACATGAAGGCATTGTGCTAGAAACATTACTATTATTTAGTAGAATGTATGTGAAACTTCTACTTCTGTTGAAAAAATTAATAAAACTTTTTAAAGAAATAAACCATGTTTTAATTTTAATAGCAAATCCCCTTTATTTACCAAAAACTTTAATGTTTAAATTTCATTAATTAAAAGACAAATTTAAATTTGGGTGAAACTTGTTTACTTTTTTTCATAATTATATTACTTGTAGAAAAAGTTTAAACACAATTGTAAATAAGTATAAAGAATGGCACTGGTTTTATTTTTAGTGATAAAAAGTGTGTTTTTTTCAACAATTATTTAATTTAACTATTTACAGATTGTAAGAAAAGATGGTCTTTTTTTACTTTTTGCTTTTCATTTTACATACAGCACAGATTTGTTTAAATTTTTTTATTGTGGTGTTCAAAGTTATTGTCTGTTCTGGATTTTGAATAACAAATCAAATAATATTACAATAAAAAGAAATCTACTATTGCACAGTTTACAATAAAACACCCAGCCCTACTCTATAGCGGTTTCTTTTGACAGAAACAATGGTGTGGTGTAAATCTGAATATGAAAACACTCAGAAATAAGCTGGTGCAGATTGGCTGAGTGTGTGTGTGTGGCTCTAACAGACGTGCCCAGCAGGACCAGCGATGTTTCCAGCACGTGCAAGGTGGCTTTCTGGCAGATAGTCGGCAGCACCAATGATGAGACAAGCTCTTCAACATATGGCAGTGGAGCTGCTCATGCTACAGTGGAGATATATTAATGAGCGCAGCTCCTCTAGGAATAAAGACCCTGCTTCTAGGAAATGTGCCTCTGAAATGAGGCTGCTCATATACATGACTCTGTGAGAAACTGGCTCCTTTGATATTTACCACCTGGAATCAACTGACTTTCTCAATGATGACTTAGCATATACTACATTAAAGCATCAGGTTTGAAATGCTCAATGTTTTTATGTTTTGCATTTTAGTCAAGCAATGGAGGTAAAGTAGAAATGTGGCCAGGCTAATATATACAAGATATATACAAGATTTTTTTTGTCACTGGCCAATAACTTTGCCATCTTGCCTAAATAAAAGATGTGTGAATGTTTAAAAACACAGAGCATAAATGCACATTTTTAAATCAAAATACTACCGTTTCCGCCATTTTTAAAAAGCCACGAGTCACATAGTTTTACCACAGTCAATATATATTTTTAAAATATATATTAAACATCAGCATTATATCAGCCACCCTGCCTTAGATATTGTCATCGAGATCTGTAACTGAGTAACATGTATCAAGTTTATCAACAATACTAGGCATGTTGATTTGCTGATGCTAATTTTTCCAGAAGCCCAAAGTCTTTCTTTCAGTTAATAGCTACTATGAAGCTTCTCTAGGGTAAATATTCATATCCCCTGGGGAAACAGCAAGGCTCTTAGAAGTTGATTTGCCAGAGGATGTTGTTACTTGTATTTTGCAACTTAATCATTTGTTTGCATGAAGGTTAGTAAAAAAAGAACCACACATGCTTTGAACATGTTAATTACTTTGTGCAACAAGACTTTCAACACAGAAGGGTGTGTGGACTGCCTTTGTTTAAATATATACACACAACAAGACCGCATTTGACACTTATTTTTCCCAATGGTAAGTTAGGCTGGGTATGTTACCAACTCATTATGTAAAAGGATACAGTCTCAGGGCTCCAGTCTGTGTGCCAATAGCCAGAATTTTCTGCACAGGATCAAAAGCCATGGAAGAGGGTTGATAGGGAAAGCCATGTCGCACTGTCTGTGAAGCAGAAGATGATCTGCATTAAACTACAAACATGACAATGGTGTTCTTAAAGGCAAAGTTCAGCCAAAATGAACAAAACCGGTGTTGACCATTAAGACCACTTTATTTTAAAACTTCTGAAGCTAAAAGATCAATTTGTATGTGGATATGACAGGAATGTAGGCATGATTTGCTGATAATAATGTCCGTAACTAAAACACTGGACAAATCAGAAAATATGGATTTTTTTCTGAAAATATATATATTTTGTATGTTTTAGTATTACTTTAGTATTACTTTTATTTTTTACTATTTTTAACTTTTTTGTCAATTTCGTTATTATTATTTAAATGACTATATCGTTTTTTTTATTTATTTGTATTTCAGCTTAAACTAAATGAAAATGAGAAATGTTGCCTTCGAAACTAGCTGAAATAAAATAGTTTAAAAAATATATTATAAAATAATATAAAGCCAGTTTAACATGCTTTTTTAATATTTTATTTTGTTAATTATATTTATTAACATATATTTTATAATATGTTATTTTACTGTTTTTAAAACTATGGTTTAGTATTAGATAATGATAATAATAACCCTGCTTTGTATGAGGGACAGATTGAAATATAGATCATTTCATTTATCGATAGTGAGGATCCATTCCAAAAGCTCAAACATTATATTGGAAACTTTAAAAAGTTGCAATTACTGCATACACTAGATTCAATCTGAGAAAATGGTTATTTACTATTTTCATAGCGCAATTGTTTGTGAAACGCTTAAAGTCAATTTGAACCACACAAAAAAAAATTATAATAAAAAAAATTGAAACATGTATTACAGATAAAACCAAGTGAAAACCAAAATGAATAATTTTGTGTTCAAACGAAGAAAGAAACTCGTAACATTACAGGTTTGAAAAAAAAAGAACAAGCTAGTTAAGTGAATAAACGATGAAAGAATATCCCTTTAATTATATTTTGATCACTTAACTAGGAAATTCTATAATTAAAAAAAAAACGTCGTCATTTTTAAACTGACTTATCTCAGGGAGAAACCGTTTAGTTAATACAGAGTCAGCGAATTAGAACATGAACAATCCGTTCACATTAGTAAAAGAGTCGATTTGTTCTAAAATCCGAATTAAACTGCATGACTAAACAATAAGCACAGGTATTTCTTGACAGACAAGACTGGCACGTCTTTCTATATGACAGAATGTAAGAGTGTCATTCTAACGTTAACCTCATAATAACTTGAATATCAGTTCCGCTCGTTCTGAAAAGTTAAATGAATTCGTCTTAACATAACAGCCACCGATTCCTCAACCGTCCACTCTGGCCTCACGAGAGCGATTAACGTTAATCTCGTGAACCGACCTTTGGGTTATTATTCCAGCCGGTGATGGTTAATTAAAACCGACCCTGAGGTGATTTAACCGAGATGAAAACCGTCGACCGTTGGCAAACTGATTTTAAAAGCGTTCTTCTCGCGCGCATTAGAATACTGAGGCGAGTTGGCGCCACTCACCACCCACCCCTCCCTCCCTCACCTCCCCCGCATATGATCACAGTAACTAATCCCACCTTGCAGAGCTGGAAATGCTCTGACTGCAGGGTCTCCTGAATCATGTCATTCTCCCTGTTTCCCGACGCGGCATTGGAGGATGAGGAGGAGGAAGACGCCGCAGTCAAGCCGTCCAGCACCTTCCTGATATTAAACTTCTTCATATTACCTCCAGTGAATGCGAAATGAATGCAAAACGTGCATCAACAGAGCGAGGATAAACAGACGGCGGCGGAGACGGCAACACAAGCGCACTGGTGCTGTACTCGTCCTGATGTCAGAGTTGTGAGCCCGTCTCGTGACCGAGCGAATGTCATGATGATTCCACGGTCATTTCCTTAACACGGCTTTCACTTCTCACTTCTTTTTCATTTTAATCGCAACACGGGCAGCGTAATCCAGTTAGATTCGGCCAATCTCGCTGTGTTCCGTTCCCCCCTGCTGCTAACGCGGAAACGCAGCGCGCTGCAATCACCGCGACGCGTCTGCGCTGTGGAAGCGATACCCGGATGTGCGCGAGAAACGCCGCTGTTACTAACTGACTCTGGATCAGCGCGTAGCTTATGGAAGTTATCTATAATAACCTTCAGGAAAGTCAACAGTCCCAACATTAGATGATGATTATGATGAAGATAAGGGTCATGACCCACCCTGATGGCTTTAATAGGTTTCATTTTAGTAGGCTACACTCAATAATAATACAGTTATATTGAATTGATATAAAAAAAAGCTGATCAAATAATATTCAATAAAATAATACTATTTAAAGTGTATTATAATTATAGAAATATATTATAATACATAATTCAAATAACACTGTTATTATTGCCTAACAATATTTAATAAAGTAATAATATTTTGATTTATTGTTATAATATAATACAATAATTTAATACTGTAATTTTATAATAGATCATACTTTTTCCTCTCTTATTATGCAAGAAGAAAAAAAATATATAATAAAAATATTCTTGTACTTCTGATTAGATGCAAATTGAATTTCATTAGCTCTGTACTTGTACTCTGCATAATGACAATAAGATTGAATCTAATCTAATCAAAAAAAAAACCATGTTATGTATAATACTGTATTATAATAAAATTACAATATTTACTTATATAAATTTAACTAGATAATATCATCATCATTATTATTATTTAAAATATAAATGTATATATTTTGGATCTTAATTTAAAGGGGAGACTGAAGCTAGAAAAAGGGCTGCACAATTAATTTAATTTCTAATCGCGATTACAATTATGGATGCCACAATTACGTAATCATTCAAAGTCCACTTAAGTTATTTTGCGTGCTTTAGATGATTTTTTACCCCTTTCTACATGTCAACTTAAGGCTTTTTCCATTGTTTTCATTTTAGTTTTGGTATATCAGTATACCATTCATATATCTATATATTTTCGTTTATATAATTTAAAAAAGAAACCAATCTGAGTTTTTTTCACCTTGTATATTTTCATATAAAAATACGGCATGGAGTTGCATCAAACAATGGCATAAACATCATTCAATGTAAATTGTGATAATCATAATTAATAATCGCAATTACAATTTCAAGGGAATAATCAACAGTTATGATTTTTGTCATAACCATGCAAAATCATACCTTTTCCTCTCTTATTGTCCAAGAAGAAAAAAGGGTATGTTATCTGAACCTTTCTGACAACATACAACATCTGAAGTTGGCTCTATTTGCAGAAGTTGTCACAAGGGGAATCTGCCATTATGTAGTCTATTATAATAATAAATAACATTAAGCAAATCATAAACATCAAAAAATATATAAGGCAACAAATAGGAAACAATACAGTACCGGTTCATCAGGTCGTCCGGGACTCTCAGTCTGGGTACAAAATATTCTCAATGAAGCCTGGCAGACACGTTTGGCTCGTCCCACCTGTAATGATCCTGTTTCTGGATGCTTGGTAACAGTCTCCACAGTCTCCTCTCAGTGTCTTAGGAGTTTAATGATGTCATTTTCAATCCAACACTATTGAGTATGGAGAAAATATAATACAGTCGTATATAATACTGTGCATACATAAAAAATTCATTGTATAATGATGCATTTTGGGTCTGTGGATCGATATATAATTTGTATATTGGTTGCTTTATCATCACAGTAGCTTTAAACTAAACTTTAAACTTAAACTATATTTTTAAACATTTGAAATTGTACCATCTCGGCTTCATTATGGGTAAACAACAAACTTCAGTCAGAGAAACTAATTTAGTCCAGCACAAATACTGTTCCCTTTGTGTTTCACCCACTAGATGGAGCCATAATCATTCTTCCATCCCAAATCAGCATGGACATAAATGAGGTTGAGAGCTACTACATTCTATTTTTGTTCAGTCATATGTTGTATATTAAATGAAAAATAAACAATTTCTATGTTATAAGAGAGAATGTCTTAATTATATAGCATCATCAGCAATACTATTTGAGAGCAGTGAAAATGCCAGTATTTTGGATCTTTTTTTAAAATGTAATTTTACAATTATTATTTCAGCATTAAAAATTTAATGCAAAAAAAAAAAAGTACAATTGTGGTACCACTTTGCAATAAGGTCACATTAGTTAATGTTAGTTAATGCATTAACTAGCAATGAGTGATACATCTGTTGCTGTTTATTAATCTTAAAGTTAGTTAATAAAAATACAATTGTTGTTAGTTCATATTACTTAAGTTCTATTAGGTAATATCGAAATCTTAACAAATGTTGAAATTAACATTAAGTAAGATTAATAGATGCTTTAAAAATATTTTTCACATTCATGTTTACTAATTAATGTTAACAAATAGAATGTTAAAAGAAAAACTTTTTATGTTAAAGCTCTAAGATTTTGAATGCTAAAATGTTTTTCTGTTCATGAAAATCACAGATTTTTTTTTTTTTTTACATGGACCACATTTATTGGCTCAACACAAAAACACATTCGAAGTGCAGAGGGGTCATGCATGTCATTGCAGCTCTTCGTGTGTCCTGTGGACTCTCTTCTGTCCAGCTTCCCTCCTACTTATGTGATTCCAGGCTCTGTATGTCAGCAGAATCATCCGCTTCTCCATGAGAGCCATCTGCTCACGCACATGGAGCCACCGCTTTACCCATCAGACACAAACGCAGCCCCTTTGTGTGCCATGAAAGAGTTTGTTCAGGATAAGCTGTCATGTGTCGAGGGGAAAGTTGCTGGAATATGTAAATTACTTATGAGTGCTTATTTTGCTGCAAATGACTCAAGATGACAAACCAAACATACAGCAGAAAGATTTAACATTCAGAAAATTTGACCCCCAAATTTCTTTGAAGTATCCAATGGAGTTCTGACAACCAGACTGACATAACAGTATTTATTGCTGCAAAACTGCTGCAATTGTTAACAGAGCCACTGACACACTTTACCCTACAGATACCAGTTTGGATTTCATTTAGTAATTCACAGATTTTTAGGCTGAGGGTTAATACACTGGGAATTCTATTATAAGTTAAATATATTTTAAAATTTATTTTAGCCAGAAATAATGGTTTGAAATTTTCTCACAAATATACACTTCACTTTACAAGATATTAGTTGATGGACTGGAGTGGTGTGGATAAGTTCTGGATCATTGTGATGTTTTAATCAGCTGTTTTGGACTCTCGTTCTGACGGCACCCATTCAGTGCAGAGGATTCACTACTGAGCAAGTGATGTGATGCTACATTGCTCCAAATATATTCTGATGAAGAAACAAACTCATCTGCATCTTGGATGGCTTGAGGGTGAGTGAATTTTCAGCAAATGTTAATTTTTGGGTTAAATATGGTGTAAGAGAAATAATCTTAATGCAAAGTGAAAACATTTTTTTTTTTCTTGTTTTTAGCTTTAAGTCAAGCAACAAGCCTTAATATCTTGTCATTTTGCTTTTCAAGCTAATGTATTTTTAAGAAAGAAAAAAAATACTATCTGAACTGACATTCATTTGCTGACATTGATGCTAAAATTTCTTAAAATAAGCACTTAAAAAGAGAAGAATTCTGATTTAAAAAAATATATTTTATACATGTAATATTTTTGCGCTTATTGTTGAAGAATTTCTCATAAACTTTCCTTCACTCAGCCTCTGAAACTAGGTCTGAAGTATATAGGACACAGACTTTGTCTTTGATGGTTTTCCTCTAGCAAAATATCCACTTCAAATGCAACCAGAAACATTATAATGCATGTGCATTTATTAGAACTGAACATTTCAAGCAGCATAAATCAGTCACATTTCATACAAAGTACCAAAGAGTTGCTAAAAGTTTAATGTCTTAAGTTCGATAATAAAGACTCATCAGGATGGATGAATTCATTTCACATTATTTGTAAACAACTGCAGCGTAGGGGCTCAAATAAGTGGTATGTAGAACAGATCCCTAGACGCACACCAAGGACTCTACAAAGTAAAACTACGGGACGGTGCGGAACAGATGGGAGAGTAAAAATATCTGCCCTCCTATACACACCATGTCTGCAAAAACCTGCCTTCAGGCTCAGTGTTCACACGATGAACCAGAATGAGACCACCATAGCCCACTGTCCAAGCAACTGAGATAGTCAGCAAACTGTTGACAGACAGAAGAAGGAAATGTAAGTCATTTCAATAGAAAAACTATAAAATGTACAGCTCCTCTTCAGTGAATGGGTGCCATCAGAATGAGAGTCATGGCTGATAAAAACCTCACAATAATCCACAAGTAATCCACACCACTCCACCAAATAACATCTTTTGAAGTGAAAAGATGCATGTTTTTAAGAAAAAAAACCATCAAGGTAATTTACCTTTAAACTTGCTTCAAACCAAAATATGTGACCACAAAACCAGTCATGAGGGTACATTTCTCAATATTGAGATTTATGCATCATCTGAAAGATGAATAAATTAGTGTTCCTTTGATGTATGGTTTGTTTTGTTAGGACAATATTTGGCAGTAATTTAACTGTTAATTTGAAAATCTGGAATATGAAGGTGCAAAAAAAAAAAAAATCGTATTATTGAGAAAATCACCTTTAAAGTTTTCCAAATTAAGTTCTTAGCAATGCATATTACTAATCAAATATTAAGTTTTGATATATTAACAGTATAGGAAATTTACAAAATATCTTCATGGAACATGATCTTATATTGTTAAAAAGATATCCCAGCGACTTAAGACTGGTTTTGTGGTCCATTGTCACATATGTGTTCATAATCCAAAACTCTTCCTCCAGTGAACAAAAAACATCTCCTGTTGTCTCTCACATCAAAATCCACCAATTTGTTTAGATCTGTTTTGGACTGTTTTTGCTTGTAAATGGTGCATATTTCTCTCCTGATTCAGATGAGAACTTTTTCACTGGAGAAAGCAAAAGTATGGATTAAACAAAGCAATTTGATTTGAAGTTAAAAAGCCTTAATAATGGATTCAGTTTTTACCAACACAGATTTTCTCTGGAGTGGTGTGAATTACTGGTGAAATATTGTGATGATTTTATCAGCTGTTTGGACTCATTCTGACGGCACCCATCCACTGTAGAGCATCCAAGACGAAATGCTACATTTCTCCAAATCTGATTAAGAAACAAACTCGTCTACATCTTGGGTGGCCTGGGGGCAAGTAAGTTTTCAGCAAATTTTAACTGAAAATTTGCGTATTCTTTCACCAATAGGCCTGTTCTTGGACAATACAGTGGCATCATTTATTCATAATTTTATAACCCTGCTCTCATTCTTGAACAAATTAATTAACAATCAACTTCCTAATACATTTTTAACTGAATTACAGTTCATCTTCAGGAACAACATTATAACGCAACAGTGCTTTCTGGTTTTCTCACAATACTATCATGGAAATCTGCCAGAAAAGGTAAAAGCACTACACCTGTACAACCGGTCTAGCAGATCTGACAGATGGGAAGAGTTTAAGGGCGAGACGGGAACGTTTCTCATGCCTCTGGGGGAACGTGCTAAACAGCGCAGCATCAGACCTGTGCGACGTAATACACGGCTGCGTACGAGTACACAAAAACTCTTGAAAACCATCCAAACTTGCTTTTCCATGCACACAATCCAGAATATGCTGGCAGCTGATTCCTACAGTGTGTTGAGGCTGCTATGGTTGAGTGGGGTATTGTTTGCTCTATATAGGCTAGTCGAGATCTCTGGGGGGGAGTATCAGGGAGTTCTTCACATTCACTCAAAAATGCACGACAAAATTGGGTCTCACTGGGAATGACTTCCTATTTCTGTGACATTAACCATTGTGTATGGAAGCTGTATATCATGTGGATGTGTTTGATCGCTCCTGTGACCTGGATAATCGCTGTATGGGACAAATTTTACTTCTTTATTGGAAATAATTGATCATTTTATAAACTTGATGAAACAGAGCAGGGCTTGATTAGTGTATGTTTTTGGCCTTTCAGTTACTAGTTTGCAAAAACTATATGAACTGAAATGGAAATTCTGCCACTTTTTGTCTAATAATGTAAAGAGAGATTTATTAGCTTGCGATCTGAGGCACAGTATTACACATTTATGCTGCCCTGATGGAATATGGAATATTATCCTGAAGCTACATTTATTTTTCATCATTAGTCTAACTTTATTAAATTATCTTTCATTTAAAACATTCTCTTGTGCTATTTTCCAAAGAAAACAAACTTTGGATATATATGAAAATATAGGCCACGTCCCAGTGCACGCTGCTTTCTGCAGAGAGTGGATTTGGCATTCTGACAGCATTTCTGTTCACTCCTGAAATGTTGTAGGATGAAGTGTGTACAGTGGATCTCAGTTAATCTCCTTCCATGCTGATGTATTTAATAATCCGTGAGCATATTAGCAGGGGAAATAAGACATATTGCCACGGAGGTATTTATTAGATACTCAGCATCAAACTCATTCAACATGGTACTTGTTCATGGCCCCCAAAATGTTTACTTGAGTATTAATCATTGACAATAAATTTAGATATATAAAAAATACAAACTGCAAAATGATATGCTGTATAGAAACAAGTATTTAGAGTTCTGCACAGTTCTATAGACTCAACCTAAAGCTGTCTCATACTGGGATTGTGCATCAGCAGCAGGTAGCGTTGCTCTTTGACTGCTGTTGCAGGTTGAGCTGCATGTTCTGCTCTTCTTCTGTCACTGATTCCTCGTTGTTTTGGAGAATGTGCTTCACAAGGAATTTAGCAGCTTCATCCACATTGATATTCTCCTAAAACACAAACACAACAGCAAAACTCCATTAAATCTAGCTACATCAGTTTAAATCTAGTAACGAAACAGAAGTGGAATAGTAGAAGGGATATTACTATACATTTTATAATGGTATAGGCAACATAACATAGTAGCTAAACATACAATTTCTTATAAAACTATTTTGATAATCAAACAATATATATATCACATGATCATTATTGTGTTCATTTTTTCTTTTATTATTACCAATGTTGAAAACATTATATTTTTGTTTAAACAGTGAAACAATACCAGTTCTAAAGAAATGCATTAAACTGATCAAATGTGACAGTGAAGAGATTTATATTGTAACAAAAGATTTCTATTTCTATTTCATCAAAGAATAAAAAGAAAATGTATCACAGTTTCCACAAACATGTTTTCTTAATGATGATAATAAATAAGTAAGTTTCTTGAAAAGGTAAATCAGCATATTAGAATGATTTCCGAAGGATCATGTGGCACTGAAGACTGAAGGAATGATGCTGAAAATACAGCTTTGTTCACAGGAATAAATTACATTTTAAAATATATTTAAATAGAAAAAATATATATTTTAAATTGTAATAATATTTCACAATATTACTATTTTACTGTAATTTTGAGTCTTCAAAAACATAAAAAGTAAACATTAAAATTTAAAATATAAGTTTAAAAATAGTAGTTAATGTATGTAATTAATAATACAAATAAGTATGCAATTAATACATAAACATGGAGGAGATACTGGTTGGGTGAGGATTGAAAAAACCCTGTTTCTTATCCAGAATTAGTCTAAATATTGAAATAGCATGATAATAATCCAGTCACCTTCGCTGATGTCTGAAACCATCCAATGAAGCCTTTCTCCTGGCAGAGTTTCTCCAGAAGAGAGGCGTTCCTCCGACACACTTTAGTCTCATCACATTTATTAGCCAGTAAAACTGTAGGGATCGGACGGCTGTTTTTCAACATTACTTGACCATCAAGTTCATGTTTCCAGTTCAGAGCTCCATCTAATGTTGACCTGTTTGTCATGTCATACACAACAAACGCACCACTGGATCCCTTGAAGTACACGCGGTTCAGTCCTCTTACACGTTCTTGACCTAAATAAACAAGAGAGAGAGAGGAAAAAAAACACTTTTTATCAGAAAGCACCAAATTAGCCTCTAAGATTATGGTCTGAATTCTCCAGTTTAATGGAGAAACACAAACTGATCAGTTTACAGTTATTTCAGATTCATATGACACATTTGTCTTGCCTTAAGATTTATAGTCACTATATATGAATCTGAAAGAGAAACTGTGCCACAAAATGGTTAATAATTACCCCTGATGAGGACAACGTCACTAAAAAACAACTATTTTTGTGAAAGTTAGCTACATTTCTGTAGCTAACTTTCATATTTTGCTCATGATGCCATTTTCTCAGCATAGTACAAATATATGTACATCAACATAATTAGTTTTATGCACTGCTAATCTATTATGACCCATCAAAATAACAACTAACATTATTCTACAAAACTAACTACAAGTTTAAACAAAGACTTACCTGCTATATCCCACAGCTGAAATCGCACCCGCGTGTGACTGTCCCAGTCTATCACTTTCAAAGAAAAATCCACACCTATAGTCGTTTTCAACTCCTCGTAGAACTGATTTTTCACAAATCGTTTAACAATGCTGGTTTTCCCAACCTTATGGTCTCCAATCACCAAAACTTTAAATAAATGTTCAGTGAATCCTAATTCTGAGTCTCCTGACATTTTCCTGGATAGTGATAAGAAATCGCATCTGTGGTTAAATGACCTAGTTCTGATTTATTCTGCCGGTTAAATCCCTGTCATGTTTTCCAACAATACATAACCGTCTCCAGCATGAAAAACAGTAAAACATAGAATTTACAAGTTAAATCAAAGGTCAGAGTTTGTGTTTTTCAAGTGCAAAGCGTGCATAAAGTGACAGTGAGACACACAGGTGTTGAAGACGGTTCTTTAACATGGTCATATGAAAGCAATAACTGGTCACATTTTGGGAAATTATTAACTAAACACTGCAGCAACAACCCTGAGAGCTTATTTACAAAATATACAGTATTTATCATAAACCTAATAAAACATGCTCACCTAAAATGATAAGCTAAACAGCCTCTGACAAAATACAGCAGAACTAAATATCATCTGTAGAAACATGTGGTTTATCTTAAGATAGCTACTTCTAGGCTCATACAGTATGCAATAAATGAATGTTAAAAAAAATATTATAGCACAAATGTTTTCTTAAAGCTAAAGTATAGACTACAGTATGTAATACTGCAACAGAAAAAAACATACAGCATAATCATTTCAGATAGTATCTAAAAAGTTACTTGAATACAATCCTCTATAACTGCTTAAAATTCCATTATAATTTAGTAACCGTTATGTCATACAGGATTTAAATGGTCATAACAAGAGTATTTAACTGTCTACTTATGAGGACTCATGGTACATTCTGGTCAAACTGTCGTCGGTGGCCCTGCTGAGCATTAGGGGATCTTGAATCTTCATTAACACATTGACTGTATGAAGCATGTAAGTATTTGGAGCTGATATGCAAACATTTTACCAACAAGTAAGAAAAGCTGCCAAATACAGGTAATCATTTCTAATGGAGAAGTCATAATACAAACTCCAACTTTATGTTATGACCATCTAAATCTAAATTTTCGTCACTATTTAAAAACATAACAATCACATAAATAGATGATAAATAATATATACACTTCCTATTGTACTTTAAACACACAAACTATACAAAAAACACATTAAAAACAATACAGCATGAAAAAATACAGTGGTTTTGACATTGGCACTTAAAAACTACTTATTTTTTGCTACATTTTGCAAATACATTTACTAGGCATTTGTTATTAACACTTGCTGTAGTTTACTGCATACATATGCTACATGATGTAATGCTGTAATGTAGAATTAAAACTGTCTGATGATCATGTTTATTTAATATAGACTCGCTTAAAAATGTAGTTTATAAAAGTCATGATTGTACAAAATGCCTTAAACACATTCAATTGCCACTGATAGAGTTGCTGCACATTGTTTGGATTCCTAAATCTTCATTTTCTGCTACAGTGGATATTTTCTGCAAGTCCTTTAGATGGATTTGATCTATTATGAAACACATAAACGGCTCAGAATATACAGCATCACAATGACTAGTGTTGGCGTCATGTCAACTACTGCTGCCATACTAAAGCAAGAGATAGTGACACAAAGGGTACCTACACATTTGGTTCCTGCTTTTACTCAATCCAGCACTGACATTAAGGTCCAAAATTAACTTTTTTGCCACACCTGCCAATTGTATGATAAACTGTATTTTGCTTTATTGTTAACTGAAATGTAAAACATAAAGAAACATTAAATAAATATTAAATATTATAATTAAACAATTAATTTATAATATATATAATTAAATAATTAAACATTAAATACAATTAATAATAATAAATTGATTAAAATGACAAAAAACAACAAAATTACAAAAACTTTAACTTAAATTAAAATAAAAAAAATCAATGTAAAAACTAATTATTTTATAAAAACTATAATATTAAAATAACACTGGCTCTTTTAAAAAAAAGTAAAAGGTATGCAAGCTTCTCAATATCTATGTGAAACGGCAAAGTCTTAATTTTGGACCCTGGTCAACATAT
The DNA here is from genome assembly GCF_963082965.1 of Carassius carassius. NCBI lineage: Eukaryota > Metazoa > Chordata > Actinopteri > Cypriniformes > Cyprinidae > Carassius > Carassius carassius. The sequence continues at coordinate 2,024,353 of NC_081785.1, forward strand.
ATTCACTTCCATCTTAAAATCAACCATATATAATAATAAAGCTCTCTAGTGCAGGCGACTTACAGTCACATTATTGCACAAACTAGTACAGTAACTATTATTTCACAAAGCTATAGCTGACATTTATTTCAAAGAGTCGAGGAGCTTTGCTTATAGTCTCTGAGAATGACAGACGCATATGTCACGCTCGGAGGCGTGCATAAGATGGACTCGGACACAGGGGAGTTGGGAACAGGGCTGCCTGAGCCGAGAGAATCACGAAACGGAGAAGGTGGCATGAGGGCCATAGAGTCCTCCACTGCCATTTTAATCTGCACCAACTCCTCCTCATCGTGAATCTGCGCATTGTCATACATATAGCCTTGAAGAAGCCCGAACTGCTCGTTTTCAACCTCCTCCAAAGGGGAGATAGGTTCGTCCGGGTATGCATCCATGTGCATGGACAAAATCGGATGAGGGTGCAATATCTTGGATTGAAGTGGCGAAATCACCTCATCGCCCAGCTCAGGCAGGCTTATGATCTCATCCAGATCGGACATGTTTGAATTCAACTCGAGCACCTCTTGATATGCAATGTCATGTTGAGGGAGAACACTGTTTTTTCGTGGCATGTATGGCTCGGGAGTGTAAAACATCATATTGGAGCCCGCCTCCTTCATAGGCTTGCTGACAGGAGACTGCCTGAGAGCCATCAGAGGAGGACTGCCCGAGGGATTGTATCTGATCGGGTCGCCCTCATCCTCCTCAGCTACATTATACAGAGTCTTGGTGCTTAAATCGGAAAACTCCATGCCGGGGTTATTGAAGGTATTAGTTAGGGGTTTGATGACAGCCGTCTGATTGGATCCAGCTTCCTGCTTCTTCACATGTACAGACAGTCTGTGCCACATGTGTTCCCCTTTCGGAGGATGTCTTGAACCTGGTTCAGACCATGACACAGACTTTCCATTAGAACTATGAACAAAATAAAGACGACTGTTATTTCACAGGAACCAAGAAAGGTGAACACAAGAACAACATTTCTGGTTCGTGTAAAAAATTATGCAAAAATATGCTGAATATTACTATTCAGATATTTAGTATATGCTTGAAAACAATTATTTTTTACAGATCAATAGAGTTGGGCGGTAATCTAAAATTACCAAAATCTTAATTTACAGTAAACAGTAAGCAATTGTGTATCAGAGTAACAGTTTAAAGTGAGGTCCAAAAGTCTTAGCCCAACTTGAAAATATTCACACATACTTGGTAAATCAAAATTCCAGATCCTGACATTTTTCTGAATGACTAATCAATAGTATTTTGAGTTAATGAGTGTCACTGCTCATCTGACTCTTTGTAATGAGCGTCAGATTTACTTCCAAATGGAGCTAAAGATTTTGGAACATCTCAAATCATGCCGGAGAACATGATCATCAGTTTTTGTTCATTTCAGCTCCAGTGCTGCTTTCATTAAACCAAACAGAAAAATTAAATGGTAAAATATTCTGAATTTGTCTGAAAATTCAAATAAAGGTTTCACATTGTTAATAAATAGAAATACCGTATATATTTTAAATAACCATCCATAGTTACACGTGCAAAATATAATATTTAAACATTTCGATATAATGTTAAAATATTTAAATATAAAATATTACATGAAAACACAGCAAAGCAGAAGTGCATTCAAACTTTTGGACCACACTTCATATCACAATATACATCAAAACTAAATATAAATTTAATCTAATTTTAACATTTTATCTGGAAGTGATTTAGACTTAAACCAAAAGACAAGATCATTCATAACAAATGAACAAGTCAGGCACCACTGCAGAATTATTATTTTTTTTTATAAAACAAATAGTTGCAACTTTGACCGCAGGCAGTGCAAAACAGTGATACTGTGTACAAAAATACTATATTATGCAACAAGTCACAAACTTAAAACAACTAGGCCCAAAGATTTTAGCCTTATTTGGAACAAGTCCTTCTCTCTATTTTTGCATTACTCTATGTTTCATATTTAAATATCACAAATATATCTACTGACAAAATTCTACCATTATCTAATATCCACCATCATACCACCCAGCAACTCAGTAACTGTTAGTGGAACAATTATAATTCTTGCTCTTTGTCAGTACATACATCTAAAGCTACTGTAGTACCACAGTCTCCCCCAGCCGTGCTGTTCAGATGCCCCTGTGTGTGCAGGTTTTAATTGTAGTTGACCTGCAAATCACAAGATGTCTGAGAGAGCTGTTAATTGAAGAAGCTCCTGAAAATGGCATGATCTTAAGATCTGGAGAGAAGCTGTATTAACAGGACTGGACCCATGGGCTCTAACACAACAGGACGGAGAGAGACTGTGCTAACGCCGCTGAGTTACTTACTTGGCGTTTCCAGATGCGTTCTTCTTGCGTTTGAACATGTTTAGAAGGCTGTTGCTCCTGCAAGCAATTTTTCCATCGCCGACGTGCATGCGCACCACATCGGAGGTGGTGAACGCACTGCGTACGTTCCTCTCAGGCTTGGCGAGAATTATGTACATTTTTGGAGTGAACATGCAGCCTAGAGCCACCGTCACGCTGAGGCTCACGGAGAACGATGTGGTGATGATCTTGTAGTTGGAGCCAAAGTAGATCGGCACAAAGGCCAACCAGATAATACAGGTGGTGTACATGGTGAAGGCGATGTACTTGGCCTCGTTGAAGTTGGCAGGGACGTTGCGAGTTTTAAACGCATAATAGGTGCAGCTGAGAATGAGCAGGCCGTTGTAGCCCAATGGTGCAACCATGCCCAAATTGCTGGTGTTGCATATTAGAAAAACTTCTCGAATACTCGGGTAGAACTTTATGGGTTCCGGAGGCTCCAAGATGATCAGCGTGACCTCTAAAGTCAGTTGCACACCGACGAGGATGGATGTGATCACCACTTGCGCCCAGGCGCTCATGAAGCGTGGTTTGCGTGTGCATATTTTCTTCTTGCTGCCGGCTAGAATTCGAGCGATGCGGTTGGTCTTGGTGACGAGAGCTGAGTAGCACATTGAGGCTGAGAGACCCACGAGAAGGCGCTGCAGGTAACACGAGGCTATGGTGGGACGGGCGATGAGAGTGAAGGGGCAGATGTAACCCAGGAAGATGCCAGCCAGGATGATGTAGCAAAGTTCACGACTGGAGGACTTGACGACTGGTGTGTCTCGGTACAGTATGAAGATGAAGGTAACGAAACTGGTCACTAGGATGCCCAGACATGAAAAGACGACAGCTGCGATGGATTCAGGATGACTCCACTCCAGGTAGCGTAGGGGAATGGGCTCACAGACTGAAGAGAGAAGAGAAAGTGATTAGATCATATGTGAGACTATGAACACAATGCATTAAATTATTAATAGTAGTGTCTGCTAAGGCAGTCATCCCTATTATTATTGCTTATACTGTGCTAATGATAGTGTGCAAATACTTTTCTAAGCTTCAGACTTTTTATCTAGACAATAAACCCAAAACTACAGATCAGAATATCAAAGGGGGTCTTCTGACTTTGGCCAATAAGCAACTAACTAGCAATGCTCTAGCAACCACTCAGAGCACCCTAGAAATGGGCAACTGCATAGCAACTCCCTTGAAACAACTCCAAAAATGTGGGAAAATTATCCAAAATAAATTACTTTGTACAAAGCAAGTACATAATCATCAGTGTTCAAAACCATCTTGCCTAACTACCTTGCCTTAGTCTGATTCACAATGGTAAGCTTTTAATAATGTTTTCTAATTTGAGTGGTTTGGGTCATTCACTCTGCATCATTATGTCACGTTTGTACACAAAGATGGAGTCCAGGCTAGTAGGCTATATATATATATATATAGTTGGCAGACCATTTATTTTCTTAAAGCAACTTGTTATTTTGAGAATAGGGTTTTAAACGTTGCATGATGGTACCGAGACTGAAATTAGATTATAATTTTAAATGTGCATTAAAATGATCTGATTACAGATATGTAGGATTAGACTGTCAAAGAGAACGAGTCCTAAGGAATATTAAATTGCTTTTCGAGGTTAAGAGAACAATTTCAAAGACATTCGAATGCAATGGCAATTACCGATTACTGTGCAGAAATTCAAACATCAAGTAATGTTGATGTTAACATTAACAATTTGAGATCAAAGTATAACAATAATAATAATCTGCAAGACGTAGTACAATTCTGAAGTACAGTGAATATCCTCACTGGTGCTTTGGCTGACAGCCCACAAATACTGTACACCTAGCTCAAAACATTTGATTCATCTGTGCTGAGGAGCCATGCCGATGCACAACCCACATAAAGAGAAGAATTCAGCAAATAACTGCAACTGCAGGTTTCAAACAGAGATGGTGACAAAGAGGCAATATTTACACACTAAAGCTTTACATAACTTTGAACACTAGTAAGCAACCACTTATCAATGCCCTACTAACTACTTTAAACACCCTAGAAACACGCCAAAATCCACTTAGAGCAAAAGCATAACAATGCCCTGGCAATGATTTTTTTTTCACACATGGGAAAGAATTTAACACTTGTTAATTTTGAACCCCCTAGCAATCACATAGGAACACACAAAAATACTCAGAACACTTCAGCAACCACAAACAATGTCTTGGCAACCAGCCATAAAATTTCAAAGTGGTTTCTCTTGATTTGGGTCAGTAAGTAACCATCTAGCAAATACTATGAGCAACCTAGCAACTGCAGAACATGCTAAAACACCTTATTAAGCCCTGGAAACCACTCTCAAAATTTGCGCTTTGTTTCTCTTGAATTAGGCCAATCTAGCAAAGCCCTAGCAACCATCTAGCAACAGTCCAGAAATATTCAAAACACACCTGCACAGATTTTTTCCCCAATTTACTGTGGATTCATATTTCCACATTCACAGTATGTGAGACATTATCAATGTAAGCTTCCACCAATAAGCAAACACTAAAGGCCAATTTATACTTCTGCGTCGGGTGCGCGTAGAAGGTACGGCGTAGCATACGCATTGACGTGTACCATACGTCGTCAGGGGGTTGAGATGCAATGAATGCATTGTTGAATATGAATTAAAATGGCAAAATCATACACTTTGCATTGATGCGTGTCTTTGTAGGACTGGCCATCTGAGTGTGACCAGCTCGCATATGCACCAAGTGCTAAAGTAGGTTTCCAGCTCACCTAAAAATAAACAGCCCTTCCACTAAGGGACCGGCCGTAAGAAAGAACCAAGCCAAAGGAGACTTGAGAGACTGCAGCAGGAGAGAGGAAATTAATGCTTCCTCATTACCAACCAGTATTCATGAGAGCTAGACACTTTTACCAGTGATAAAACTCAAGGAGAGCTCAAAGACAACTATTTGTATCTCAAAATAAATGAATCACAATTATAATCTGTATTTATCCCATGCACATGGGTTATTCTTGAGCTATGGTGAATCTGTGCATTTCGGCAGTAGCATAGAATGGAGCTATACTATAGTGAACTGATGAAAAATACATTGCTAGGACACTCTTGGCTGCTGCATTGACATTGACCATCATAGAGTATGAAAATAGGCCAGAGAAGTAGGCAGTGAAGTAGGACTGTCACAGGCGATAAGTTGTACAGCGCCAGCAATCTGTAAAAATGATAAATGGCCTTCAGGTGTCATGGGAAACCTTTTTGAAAATAGGACAGTGAAGGTCTTTTTAAAGGCCAAAATCAGTCATCTAAGGCCTGGAGAATGGGTTTCTGCATGAATGTTTGATTACGCATCTATGTTGCTTTGATTCAGACATATCCTTTTTCCTTAGAATCTGGAACTCAGTTTTAGAATTTTACTCAATTTAAATTTAAACCAATTAAAGTGATTCAAACTTTGGCCAACAGTACAGTGTAGGAAAATAATTAACAACATTTGAACATTTTCTGAAAAAAAAAAAGTCACCACCGTAATCTTATGGTCATATAAAAATAGCAAGTCTGATTGCTTAGAAAATTAATATCACACCTCTCCTCTACAAGCCGCACAAGTTGAGGTGTCATTCTTGTCTGGAACAAACGGTGACACCGGATTATTTAAGGTTGTAGATCGAGTTATATCTTTGAATATTTCGTTTTAAAGCATTTCAAATGTAAAAAAGTTAATTATGCCACCCAATGTCCCTTTAGTTTGTCCATTGTTTCCTCTAGACAGCTATGAAATCAAAGAGATTTTGCTTCATTGACTGACTCTAGTAATATCATGTCTCCTCTAGAGTTCAGAAAAGGTCTAAGCCTCAACAAGAAACCAAAATACCAAAGCCAACCAAAATGCAAGATTTCAGTGCAATTTCAAACATTTCTCTTGAAATAATGTAAATTTTCTGAGCGATACAATGCAAATTAATTTTATGGGTCTATACTTTGACTTTATATCAAGTATAGTCTCATTTGTGTTTGTTGTTATTTTTCCTGAAAAATTTTACTAGAAACATCTGCGACTAAACTAAAACCGACTACACTTATAGTTTTTATTTATTGAATATTTCAGCCAATATGATAATGCTTTCAGCTAGTAAAGAGTGTAGTACTTCCAGCTACAACAATTCAACCATTTAACATTTTGTCTGGGTCTAAAGTTTAACAAAATGACTACTGCAGATGAATTACCTTGCAGCTCTTTGTCCGGCCACCATCCCAGCTCACAGGCTTTACAGGTGAACTCATCCTGCACATATTCATTGTCTTTACAGGCCGTACAGATCCAACAACAGCTCACCTCCCCTTTCCTGATCACCTGTGAAGACACAGGAACACATTTTATTTTATCTGTATCTTAAGAAGAAACAGATGCAATGGAAATAAAAGCAACTCTTTTATATAAGATTTCTTGCTAATAAATATACAAACTCACCTTGATCTCTCCTTTGGAGCAGGGCTCACTGCAAACAGATCGGACCATCTCACTTCGGTTCATCTGGATCATATAGTCATCGATACTTAAAACGCCTTTATGCCACGAGCCGACATTTATATAGTCATAGACTCCAGGCTCTACATATTGCAGGTTCATAATGTCATACCTTCAAAAAAGAGAGATATAGAAATATTGCTACCAAAACACATATTTGTGGGGGGAATAAATCCAGAAATGCCTGTGAGTGAGTGTTTGTCGAAGCCAGGCCATTGGACTTATTGGATACATGGTCCACGGTGGTTTAAAAATTAATTATGTAGGGCAGTAAGTAAGACTGACCTTCCTGGCGAGTCCCCGTTTTCATCAAACCACACATCTTCTCCAGACACACCAGTAAACGAGGTCTTGAGGAGAAAGTCCAGCAGTTTGCTGCCGTCAATGGGGTCCATGGCATCACACAGTCCCGCGTGATCTGGACACAAGTGCTCATGCATATCATGAAGACCGTGAGCCATGGCATAGATGGCATTAATGACGAAGCCCATCTTACTGTCCTGGACATAGTTGTCCTCCAGGCTTTCATAACCTGTGAGAATCAGCAAACCAAAAAGCAATTATTAGAACATCAGTGCAATGCAACCTGGGTGTTTTAGTCAACATGAAACAACATTTGCAACCTATTTTAATCATTATAGATATAAACCACTATTTGACTACTGGTTGACATTGTCCCCAAGCTGCATGGCCTAAGTGATGTTAGTCTTTTCATATAAGCAATGAAGACAAACAGTTTTCTTTAGAATAAAGTGCTCTAATGAATTATTGACAGGGAATAAAGAAACGTGCATTAAGAAAGTAAACAGGGTCAATATTGATTTCATGTTGACCGAGGCAAATCATTCAGCAATACCAGCAAATTCAAAGAAATTCCTAATTTTGTAGCTAAAAGGTTTTACTGAAATGAAAATCAGAATGAAAATCCCAACTGTAATAAGTTCAGCCATGATATTTCCAGAGCCCATTTCATAGTAATTTTTGAGCACTTTAAAGGGAACGATAGGGTGTCCAAAGACATAATTATTCCTAAGCCACAGGCGCACAGTTTTTTTTTTTTTGCATTGGACATTGAATCGAAAGACAGCAGCATTAGAAGACCAGATCAAACGAAATGCAGTTGCCATGGTGAAGAAAACCATTTATGTAACCCAACTCAGCATTTAATTAGTAATGGACATGATGGTGACATTATTATTAATTGAGCAAGGAAATTAATTATTCATCCATGTTCTCATTCTTGCCCATCTCCCTTATGAATCAAAGTAAATGTGGCTGACAATAGAAGAAAAACAAAACAAAAAAGATTGCTGTATCAATTCAAAGGAACAGGCAATGTCAAAGGACACCCTATTGGCTCATTATCTGGTGATCTGTAACAAGCCAGCAGGAAGCAGTATCAGGCGCCATAGCTGATAAATATGGTGTGTTTTAAAAAAAAACTAAACACACACACACACACACACACACACACATATATATATATATATGTATATATATATATATATATATATATATATATATATATATATATATATATATATATATATATATATATATATATATATATATATATATATATAATGCTCATCGTAACATGGCTCTCACCTTATAGCTGTAAATTAAGGTGCACTGCAGCAAGCAACGGGCAAAAGCTAAAACCTAGACATGCTTTGCTGGCTGAATCCCTAATTTTTATGGCACAAAATAAAACAGTGACACTTCGAGAAAACTAAAACATTAAATACCTCTTAATTAATAATAGAGGCAGATTGTGAGGACAAACCCCCCCTGGCTATCATCTCATCACATTAAATTAATTATCAAATCTTCACAAAAATCAGATTTAAAAAATTAAGAACAAAAAATTGAGGAACAATGTGCTGACTAGCTTAATTAATTTGATCTTTTATGAGTAAATAAATAAAAGGTCACCATATAATTTACTATGACCTTGTTTACCCTATTTACAATACGTCACCGGATGATAATGTGTCTGGTCACTACTATTTTTGGTAAAAATAGTGATCACCAAAATATTTTTTCACCATAGTCACAGTATGACATCGATACAATCTCTCTCTCTTTTTTTTTCTTCAGTTGTGCGTTTAGCAGATGCATCTTGTATGTGGAGCCAAATCTATAGAAATAAGAAAAGTGACCTCTTGATTTCTTCTCTCTGAAGGCTCTGATTCATTTTAGCATAAGCAACTAAAAATGTTTGGAGCTTAAAAAGAGTTCCCCACCAGAACATGCAGCCAAGCCAACTGGCATGATAAATCTAGCTGTTATTGGGACATAAAATTCAAAACGAAGTGACCTTATAAATGTTCTTTTATTTTTGGGGGGAAAAACATCCCAATAACTTCATATATTAGAGGTCAACCGATATTCTGTGCTGCTTTATGACTTTACTGACAATAGTAAACTTTTATCTAATAACATTTACTAGTGATCTGAAAATATAAAGACACATTTTATACAAACACAGAATCGCAGAACATAATTTATTTTGAAATCATATGGTTGTAATATATCAGTCGACCTCTATCTATATTGCTGAGGTGAAGTGTCTCCACGTTAGCTCTTCAGAAAAATATTCACTTACCATCTTGGAGTTCTAGACAAAGAAATAATAACAAAACAGCAGACTATGACCATTTCTCGGTTTGATCATTTTTAACAGTTTACATTTTGCCTTTACGTTCACATTTTAAAGAGTTAAAATACAAATTGTGCATTAAAGTCTTTTGACTATATAAACTAATAAAAACTAAAAAAGGGATAGCAAAGCAATGCTGTAAAGAAATATAGACAAACAACATGAAAACACTATAAAAGTAGATCAGATACTAAAGTGAGTGGTATGCTTCCCTGTAATTATTAAACTTTAAGATGAGTCTAGTTCTGTAAAACATAAATGTGGCATTGCAAATGTAGAAAATAAAGTCAAGTCATTTGACATCAAGCTCACTTAGTGTTGCCCAAAACAGTGCTTCATCTGATGTTAAATATCAACCCAGCCAGATACAAATGTGCCAAAAAAAGTCAATTTACCTAGATCACCTTTTCAGTCAGCAGAGAAGGTTTCAAAGATACAAAAAGAGCAAAAACACAGAAAAGGTATGTTTTATTAAAATCTGTTTTAGGAAATAACAGCTATAGCATGGAAAATGGGTCATTCATGTTCTGCCGTACCTTTTAAAGTCTGTAATATCAAACTTATTTTTTATTTTATTTTGCATGATAACTATCACTGTCACGGCAGGGATCCAATGAGGCACGGAGATAGAACCAATTGCGAGTAAGTCTTTAATTAAGGGTGTAATGATAAAACCTTCATATTCATCCGGAAGAAGGAGGCGGGAACCGGCGGACAATCAACAACATTTTAATAAAGCAAAATAAACACAAAACCAGCGCACCAGCCCCTCACGGACGACTGGTGCGCGCAAATAAAACCCAAAACACAACTAAAAGCCCAGGCCTGGTCCTCTCTCGTCCTTCACTGTCGTCGCTCCAGTTTTATATCCTTCCATCTCCTCCATGGGCCTCGAGACCGGTGGGACGAACAGGTGTAGTTCATCTCCAATCACTCCCCCGGCCTCGCTCCCATGTCCCTCGGCCCCGCCCCACTCGTCACATACCCCCATCGCCCCTCGCAGGCCGGGGGGTACTCCCGAGACTGCGCTCTACTCCCCCCCCCCTCCCTCCGGGGGGGCCGCTCCCGGGGACCTGCGGGAACCTGGGGGTAGGACAGGCGAGGCGAGAGAAAAGGAGATGGAAGGAGGAGCGACAGAGACGAGAGAGGGGAGAGAGGAAAAAAAAAAAAAAAAAAAATTCCGGTTCCCAGACGCACCGCTGCTCGGCCCTCCACCAGCTGGGTGATCTCCTCCGCGGTGCCTGGCGGTGGCACTGGACGGCCCTCGGCGGACGGCACGACACTCCTCCGCCGCCCGGTGGACGGCGACGGCTCCTCCGGTTTTGGGCAGCCGGCAGGAGTCCCCCGTTCCCTGCTCCTCCCCATTCCGGCGGAGGCAGCAGGCTCCGGCCACCTGGCGAACGGCGCCGACTCCTCCGCTCCCTCACGGACGGCAGCCGTCTCTCCACATCGTGGGCGGCCGGTAGCGAGCTCGCCCGTCCCCGGCAACTCGCTCCAGTCCACCGCCTCGAGCGTCCATGGCGGCACACTCCTCGCCAGCTCGATGGCACCGCGGATTCACCACAGCGGCGAGGGATCTTCAGCAGCGCGTCCCTCCTTCTCCCGGGTTTCGGCACCACTGTAATGATAAAACCTTCATATTCATCCGGAAGAAGGAGGCGGGAACCGGCGGACAATCAACAACATTTTAATAAAGCAAAATAAACACAAAACCAGCGCACCAGCCCCTCACGGACGACTGGTGCGCGCAAATAAAACCCAAAACACAACTAAAAGCCCAGGCCTGGTCCTCTCTTGTCCTTCACTGTCGTCGCTCCAGTTTTATATCCTTCCATCTCCTCCATGGGCCTCGAGACCGGTGGGACGAACAGGTGTAGTTCATCTCCAATCACTCCCCCGGCCTCGCTCCCATGTCCCTCGGCCCCGCCCCACTCGTCACATACCCCCATCGCCCCTCGCAGGCCGGGGGGTACTCCCGAGACTGCGCTCTACTCCCCCCCCCCCTCCCTCCGGGGGGGCCGCTCCCGGGGACCTGCGGGAACCTGGGGGTAGGACAGGCGAGGCGAGAGAAAAGGAGATGGAAGGAGGAGCGACAGAGACGAGAGAGGGGAGAGAGGAAAAAAAAAAAAAAAAAAAAAAAAAAATTCCGGTTCCCAGACGCACCGCTGCTCGGCCCTCCACCAGCTGGGTGATCTCCTCCGCGGTGCCTGGCGGTGGCACTGGACGGCCCTCGGCGGACGGCACGACACTCCTCCGCCGCCCGGTGGACGGCGACGGCTCCTCCGGTTTTGGGCAGCCGGCAGGAGTCCCCCGTTCCCTGCTCCTCCCCATTCCGGCGGAGGCAGCAGGCTCCGGCCACCTGGCGAACAGCGCCGACTCCTCCGCTCCCTCACGGACGGCAGCCGTCTCTCCACATCGTGGGCGGCCGGTAGCGAGCTCGCCCGTCCCCGGCAACTCGCTCCAGTCCACCGCCTCGAGCGTCCATGGCGGCACACTCCTCGCCAGCTCGATGGCACCGCGGATTCACCACAGCGGCGAGGGATCTTCAGCAGCGCGTCCCTCCTTCTCCCGGGTTTCGGCACCACTGTAATGATAAAACCTTCATATTCATCCGGAAGAAGGAGGCGGGAACCGGCGGACAATCAACAACATTTTAATAAAGCAAAATAAACACAAAACCAGCGCACCAGCCCCTCACGGACGACTGGTGCGCGCAAATAAAAACCAAAACACAACTAAAAGCCCAGGCCTGGTCCTCTCTCGTCCTTCACTGTCGTCGCTCCAGTTTTATATCCTTCCATCTCCTCCATGGGCCTCGAGACCGGTGGGACGAACAGGTGTAGTTCATCTCCAATCACTCCCCCGGCCTCGCTCCCATGTCCCTCGGCCCCGCCCCACTCGTCACAAAGGGCAATCCAAAAGGGTAAACAGTCCAGGCAGAGGTCGATACCAAACAAAACCAAACCAAACCAAACCAAACATAAACATAAACATAAACAAACAAGGACACAAGGCAAGAGCACGACAAGATGACGGACATGAATTAAACAACGACTCCGTGACACATACTAAGACAGACCGGGTTATATACACAAAAGGATAATGGGGAAACAGGAGACAGGTGGGGAACAATCAATTAACTAAACAAGGAGGAAGGTGACCAAATAAGGAGACAGGAAGTGATAATATGATAAACACTGTGGGAACTGAGGACACCTAGTGGAACCCCAGGGAACACAACCCAGACACTGTGACAATCACTACAAAACACCAACAAATCCTTAAAAGCCATTGCTCATACTTATGTTTGTACCAATGCAAAATAGGGCCCCAGGGCGGAGCAGAAGACCACCACACCCTTGTGGTCAAGGCCAGAGCCCTCCAGGGCGGAGCGGAAGACCACCACAACCGTGTAGTCAGGGCAAGCGCCCCCCAGGGCGGAGCGGAAGACCACCATGTCCGTGTGGTCAGAGCGGAAGCCCCCCAGGGCGGAGCAGAAGACCACCATGTCCATGTGGTCAGAGCAGAAGCCCCCCAGGGCGGAGCAGAAGACCACCACCACCATGTGGTCAGGGCGGAAGGCCCCCAGGACGGAGCAGAAGACCACCACCCCCCTGTGGTCAAAGCGGAAGCCCTCCAGGGCGGAGCAGAAGACCACCACATCCCTGTGGTCGATGCACAAAGCCCCCAGGGCGGATCAGAAGCCCACCACTTCCGTGCGGCCGGATCAACGGGAGGACGAGACTCTGGTAATTCCATGGTGTCTCTACTGGACTCCAGAAGATCGGTGCTGGCCTGACACTGCTCATGAAGATCATTGGTGACTTGCATTTGCTCATGAAGATCAGAGGTGACTTGCCTTTGTTCATGAAGATCAGAGGTGACTTGACTCAGTCCTTGAAGATCACCGGTGACTTGACTCAGCTCTGAAAGGTCAAAGGTGACTTGACTTGACTCTGAAAGGTCAACGGTGACTAGCCCTGACTCTGGAGCATCAGCGGTGACTAGCCCTGACTCTGGAGGGTTAACAGTGACTAGCCTTGACTCTGGAGGGTCATCTGGAACCCGACTCGACTCTGGAGGGTCATCGATGACTAGCCCTGACTCTGGAAGGTCATCGGTGACTAGCCCTGACTCTGGAAGGTCATCGGTGACTAGCCCTGACTCTGGAAGGTCATCGGTGACTAGCCCTGACTCTGGAAGGTCATCGGTGGCTAGCCCTGGCTCTGGAAGGTCATCGGTGACTAGCCCTGACTCTGGAGGGTCATCGGTGACTAGCCCTGACTCTGGAGGGTCATCGGTGACTAGCCCTGACTCTGGAGGGTCATCGGTGACTAGCCCTGACTCTGGAGGGTCACCGGTGACTAGCCCTGACTCTGGAAGGTCACCGATGATAAGCCCTAACTCTGGAGAGTTCCCTGGCACCTGACTCGACTCTGGAGGATCAGCGGTGACTAGCCCTGACTCTGGAGGGTCATCGGTGACTAGCCCTGACTCTGGAGGGTCATCGGTGACTAGCCCTGACTCTGGAGGGTCATCGGTGACTAGCCCTGACTCTGGAGGGTCATCGGTGACTAGCCCTGACTCTGGAGGGTCATCGGTGACTAGCCCTGACTCTGGAAGGTCACCGATGATAAGCCCTAACTCTGGAGGGTCCACTGGCACCTGACTCGACTCCGGAGGGTCCACTGGCACCTGACTCGACTCCGGAGGGTCCACTGGCACCTGACTCGACTCCGGAGGGTCCACTGGCACCTGACTCGACTCCGGAGGGTCCACGGGCACCTGACTCGACTCCGGAGGGTCCACGGGCACCTGACTCCACTCCGGAGGGTCCACGGGCACCTGACTCCACTCCGGAGGGTCCACGGGCACCTGACTCCACTCCGGAGGGTCCACGGGCACCTCACGGGCACCTGACTCCACTCCGGAGGGTCCACGGGCACCTGACTCCACTCCGGAGGGTCCACGGGCACCTGACTCCACTCCGGAGGGTCCACGGGCACCTGACTCCACTCCGGAGGGTCCACGGGCACCTGACTCCACTCCGGAGGGTCCACGGGCACCTGACTCCACTCCGGAGGGTCCACGGGCACCTGACTCGACTCCGGAGGGTCCACGGGCACCTGACTCGACTCTGGAGGGTCAGCTGAGACTCTCATCCTGTGCAGCGGCGCTGGGCAAGCAGCCATCTTGGGCCATGACTCTGGACAGGCGGCCATCTTGTACTGTGGTGCTGGGCTGGCGGCCATCTGGGGTTGTGGTGCTGGACTGGCGGCCATCTTGTACTGTGGCGCTGGACCGGTGGCCAATTTGGGCATTGGCGCTGGGCTAGCGGCCATCTTGTGCTGTGGCGCTAGGCTGACGGCCATCTTGGGCTGTGGCACTGAACCGTTGGCCAAAGTGGGCATTGGCGCTGGGCTGGCGGCCATCTTGTACTGTGGCGCTGGACTGGTGGCCAATTTGGGCATTGGCGCTGGGTTGGCGGCCATCTTGGGCTGTGGCGCTGGAACGGTGGCCAATTTGGGCATTGGCACTGGGTTAGCGGCCATCTTGTGCTGTGGCGCTTGGCTGGTAGCCATCCTGGGCAGTGATGCTGGACTGGTGGCCATCTTGGATGGTGGCGCTTGGCTGGTAGCCATCCTGGGCAGTGGTGCTGGACTGGCGGCCATCTTGGGTTGTGGCGCTGGAACGGTGGCCAATTTGGGCATTGGCGCTGGGTTAGCGGCCATCTTGTGCTGTGGCGCTTGGCTGGTAGCCATCCTGGGCAGTGGTGCTGGACTGGCGGTCATCTTGGGTTGTGGCGCTTGGCTGGCTGCCATCCTGGGCAGTGGTGCTGGGCTGACGACTACCCCGCCGGAAGAGACAGAAGTGGCTGGGGCATCCCACCAAAGCCGATGCTGCAGGTAGCGCACGAATTCCCAGAATTCCAGTGTCTCTAACTGCGCCATCTCCTCCTGAGACACTGGATCATCCAGCCCGCCATTGAAATAGTCCTTGAGGGCCGCATCATTGTAGTCCATGCCCTCGGCCAGGGACCAGAACACCTGAGCCAGGGCACCCACTTCATTTCCCTCTTGGCGGAGGGCGATCAACCGAAGATACTTGGCTCGCCGCTCCGCCATCTTGGCTGGGGAACGGAAAGACGACATACCGCTGGTTCCTAGAAGGACGGAGTCGTTCTGTCACGGCAGGGATCCAATGAGGCACGGAGATAGAACCAATTGCGAGTAAGTCTTTTATTAAGGGCAATCCAAAAGGGTAAACAGTCCAGGCAGAGGTCGATACCAAACAAAACCAAACCAAACCAAACCAAACCAAACATAAACATAAACAAACAAGGACACAAGGCAAGAGCACGACAAGATGACGGACATGAATTAAACAACGACTCCGTGACACATACTAAGACAGACCGGGTTATATACACAAAAGGATAATGGGGAAACAGGAGACAGGTGGGGAACAATCAATTAACTAAACAAGGAGGAAGGTGACCAAATAAGGAGACAGTAAGTGATAATATGATAAACACCGTGGGAACTGAGGACACCTAGTGGAACCCCAGGGAACACAACCCAGACACTGTGACAATCACTACAAAACACCAACAAATCCTTAAAAGCCATTGCTCATACTTATGTTTGTACCAATGCAAAATACCAGTCCATAATCCATAATAACGCTTCCTTCAGTTAAAAAGTCCATCTTTTGTTGTCCTCTCACATCAAAATCCACCAACATATTTATTATGAACTGTTTTTGCTTGTAAACGGTTCTTGATCTGTCTATATTTCTATCCTGATTCAGACTTGTTTTTTAGCTGTAAGCAACGGCTAAAGTGGTGTGGATTATTATGGTGTTTTTATCAGCTGTTTGGACTCTCATTCTGACGGCACCCATTCACTGCAGAGGATCCAATGGTGAGCAAGTGATGGAATGCTAAATTTTTCAAACTCAATGAAGAAGTAAACACATTTACATCTTGGATGGCCTGAGGATACATTTTCTGATAAATTTTCATTTTTGAATGAACTGTTCCTTCAATACATTGTAAATTTCTTTCTTTTTTTCCATTTTAGATTAGTAGTGAATTATTTCAAATTAAAGTCTATGTTAGGATTTTTGAATTAAATTTAAAGAAATTTTATCTAACATATTAGGTCGTCTGTGATGGGGACATGAAAATGTACTGCATACTAGGAATGACCCATATCCAGCCTCTCTCTCTCCTTGTACCTGAGCAGTTCTTCTTATAATTAGTGTTTTCTTGTGGATGTCCTGGGAGGCGGCACTGGAAACGATGCTGCCAGAATTCAGCAAACCATGGGTTTCTATTGTTGGTGTTGAGCCGTAACTTCAGGTAATATTCATCGAAGGACGTGACCTCCGCCGTCTGTAGCTTCATAGTGATGCCGCCCACAGCTTCCTGCTCGTATCCCTCCACGACTTCATCCCTGTCTGCCCAGCCGTCACTGAAGGAAATGTCTAATTAGTTAGCTAATTACCACCAGCTTCCTTTTCAGTCTCTCACCTGCAGTGCTTAAATAAGTTTGATGCTTCAGTGTATTGACCTACTTTAGCACAGGCTAAAGAACAGACTCAGCACAGACGATACTTTGTGTCAGACAGTTCATTATTATAGTACAAGTGATGTGATGATGGCTGCCAACAGATTGATATAACCTTCTCTAATGCTTTTAGCTACAACGTTCAAGGTAAAATATTGCACAACTGGCTTACTTTGCAATGCATAATCTGCAATTTCAGGCATATCAAAAGAGCATGAACATTTATTTGAGCTATATAACAGCAGGATGTAATCCCCTTTTTTTTTTTTTTTGTCCCAGTCCATGCCTTTTTGAACGTGTTGTTTGAGCTCATAATGAAGGTGTCTTTCTGTGGTCATGGTATCATCAGCACCATCTGCCTCTCAGCATCTTCTCGGCAGCATGCCAAAAACTGACTATTATTAGTTGACACTTCATATTTCATAGATGACAATTTACCACGAGCAGCTGACAAGCTGGAAGTTGTAAAAGCCCTTTCTTGTCCCGGAAGTTGATTTTAATTAAAACTAAATGATTTTAGATTTTACTTTTTAATTCAAAGGCAATGTTCAACGTTTCAATTACACTTACAAACTTTCAAGTACATTTTTCAAACTCTACTCTTATAGACAGGTCTAATCTAACAGCTAGTATCAAATGAAGTTAGTATAATGCAATTAAAACACACAACAACTACAGTACAGTTTTATACATCATTTGAAACAGCCACGGCAGTGTGGAAGATGCAATACACACTGATTTGCATTACTTTAAGTTTAAATTGTCTACAGTAGCCTAAAAAGATTTTTAGTCACAGTGGTGAACACTTTAGAAGCACTGCTTTGTGATGCTTCAGAGCCTTTGTGAATCATTTGTTTCAAGCCACTGGTTCAGAGCGTGGAGCTGTCAAACTGACAAATGTTTTTTTATTTATTTATTTTTTTTTATTGCATTTAATGCAACTGCAATGCAACTGAAACATTCACAGGCACAAAAAGGTAGTAAGGACATTGCTCAAATAGTCCATGTGACATCAGCTGTAATACCATGAAGCTACGAGAACACTTTTTGTTTTCTTTGCGCACAAAAAGTATTCTCGTAGCTTCATAACATTACAGTTGATCCACTGATGTCACATGGACTATTGTAACAATGTTCCTACCTTTCTGGGCCTGGGAATTTCAGTTGCATTGCTGTCTATGCAGGGTTAAAAAACTCTTGGATTTCATCAAAAATATCTTAATTTGTGTTTCGAAGATGACCAAAGGTCTTACGGGTTTGGAACGACTTGAGGGTGAGTAATTAATGACAGAGTTTTAGTTTTGGGGTGAATTCAGCCTGGTGTGACTAGTATGTAATTCATTAAGTTACTAAAGTATATGGCTTTGAATTAGCCTCCTTTGAAACGGTCTCCTTGACCCAGAATAAAGCAGCCACGGCCAATTGATGTTCCTCTTTTCTTAGTCTACAGAGACTGCTTTGGTACTGTTTTAAACACTTTACACCAACAAGAAAGGGTTCTGCTGATTAAAAAAAAAAACTAAAGGGACAGTCATCCATCATTTTAATCTCATTAATAGAAACATGCAACATCAGAAAAATCATGATCATTTCTTAGCAGAATCCCTCTGATAGATCTGGTGCTTTATGAAACCATCAAGGACTATACTCTAATGCCTCTAAATGTCCCAGTGTCCCTGAAGTGTCACATTTCATAACATTAAAAACTAAACTTATATTCACCTGCCGATGAGGAGGAATTCTCCGGCTACACCAAGGCGTCTCATGGCCATGAGGAGACCACGAACAGTCATCCCCTCACAGAAACACACCACCACGCGAGCTTTGGGCAGACGCTCTCGCAGTTTCCTCAGCAGTCGGTCAAAGTGTTTCTCCCCAGCGTTGCTGTAGATCTTGTCAGAATGGGCGATACACAGACCTTCCTGAGATGCCAATTCCTTAAAGGCCTCCATCCCGCTCTCGCCATAGTTCCCTGAGGAATGACATCCAACACAATAGCATTTGCATCAGAGATTCTCTTATTGCCTCAGTCAAGCTCTCCTGAGATTAACAGCTGTATTT
Source organism: Carassius carassius (assembly GCF_963082965.1). NCBI lineage: Eukaryota > Metazoa > Chordata > Actinopteri > Cypriniformes > Cyprinidae > Carassius > Carassius carassius. The sequence continues at coordinate 2,043,584 of NC_081785.1, forward strand.
CAAAGTTCCTCTGCTGAGCAGATCAAGAATGCAGATTGACTTTACTGCTGAGATTATGGCCCATAATTGGGTTAAATAAGCAGAGTTGCCTATTCAGATTTTAAGAACTGGCTCCTTTCAATTCAAGAGTGTAACATCCATATAATATGGAATAGGATTTGAATGTATTTCTGAATGTGTGTTTATATATATATATATATATATATATATAGAGAGAGAGAGAGAGAGAGAGAGAGAGAGAGAGAGAACGAATTAACAAACTAAGGAATGAAAAAATACTGAACAAATGAATGAATGAATCGAAAACCAAAGATGATGACAGATATTTGTTTCATTGAATGATTTGAGTGAGAGCTTGTGACCCTGATTGTGCTTTCAAATGCTGTTAAGAAGATTACAGTGTTACTTTTTAATCACATACTAGGTTGTATTTGGAATAATGTGCCATGATTAGAGACCGATATAAATCTCTTGATAATGATATGGTGATTAAAAAGTCTGTTCAAAGACAGTCATTACATACATTCATAGTTTTGACCTTGGTTGAGGATTCAAATTATATTTAGATTGAAAGTACTGTAAACTTCACTTATTATTATTGTCTTATTTCTCTTTACTGTCCCAAACAGACTTTTTTATGATACTTAAAATGTGATCAAGGCTATTTTTGAAAGGTGTCTTAAGATTTAAGCAAGGGGTGATCCAATAAAAAAAGATAAATCACAAATAATACCTACATATTTAAAAAATGTAACCATTTCTCCTTGATACCAGTGAGACTAAATGGGGTGCATATGGAGATTTCTCTATTCTCAAGAGATCTTAACATTTGAGCTGCTATGCACCTTAATTTTTTAGCTCTATGTCGAAAACTGACTCAGTCGTGCCTTTTTTTCTCCCTATGTATTTTAGGAGAAACAACTGAAATAATGTTGATTCTTGAGCACTCTTTTACATCTCCAGAGCTATAACTCACCCTCAGTGTGAACTGCTGACACATACGTCCAGTTGTAGCGTTGAACAATGTCCAGGAGAGCTCTGGCCTGAAGAGTGTCAGAGGGTACGACCCTAAGGAAGTACTTAAAGAGGGTTTTATCGCTAAGATCTATGCTTGTAGCAGAGTATGCAATCTGAGGGATGTTGAACAGCTGCAGCAGGTTCTGAACTTGAATGGCCACTGAACTGGATCCAGGTCCAATCACACCAGCGATGGGTTTTTTGGTGGCTGGCGGCTGAGCGGAAGGATTTCCCTCAATGCACCACTTCTGCCCGTCCTTTTCATCACGAATGGAGATAAGCGAGTCTCTTATGAACTCAATACTCTGTTCCAAAGCAACAGATGAGTGCCAGCAGGAGTCCCTGATCTCACAACCCAGAGTGATGTTGGGAAGAAGGTTTGGATCAGAGTTGATTCTATCTAGTGTATAAAACATCGCTTCCACCCTTTGGATCCCGTACTGTTCCCTGACCTCACCACACTTTCTTTCCGAGACCTTCTCTGCTGCTGGTTGATGATGGACAGAAAACAGAGCGCCGATGATGATATCACCATCCATCCTTGCCACGGAGCGGGATGCTGCTCTGGGTACTGCTGACCTCTCATGAACATCAGCTGATGAGATGGGACAGGTACAATACAATAAGACTGAGAGACACAAAATGATGAAATTTATTCTCAACATCATCATCCTCATGGTGTCAGATCTCTTCAGTTAAAATCAGCTCCATCTTGCTGGTAAGAGACGGATATTTGTTGCATTCTAGTCCAGCCATGATCATCCAAACAGCTTCCCTGCAGAATGAAGATGAGAATGAATCACTTCAGATCACATTCTAGCAGCAGCTACAGATGTGATAAACATATTAAATCATGATTATTAATAATTACATCCTGATGATTTGTAGATCATCCTAGATATGTGCTGTAAACATTTTTAAATCAACAAGACACTGAAACCATGGACAGAAAAGTAAATTTCCTAAACATGCAGCATGTGTCCTGTTGATGAGCCATTCTGTGCCATTATTTAACTCAAGTATAATAGCTGGTACAATAGCCACCATGCAATAATTCCTAGCAGGACACTAGTTTAGTGATCTGGCTGATGTGTCATGCTCATTTAATCAGCTCATTCTCACCTGAAATCACAGCGTGTGTCGTCACATCTCTCTCCTGAGCTGCTGGAGCACAAACTGAGCCTCCTGCTTTCATCCTCCAACATGAGCACAGGAACCTCCTCCTTTATCATCACTGCATTTGAAAACGGCTCACACACCACACACAGACAAGGCACACACATCCTGAGGAATATAAGACAAACATTAGGCTATATATTACATTTAGCCAACTATATGTATGTGTGTCTTGTTAAAAATGAACAACTAATCTAAAATGCAATTTTTAGTTATCGTTGTTTCCTAAATAGTACTTACTGCGAGGTTTTCCACTTTCCACTTCAATTAATTTATGAAAACATTCCGAACAAGAAATTCAGTTTATACTTACAGATGCACATCACAGATGTTACAAAATTAATATTACATTTTGCAACTATAAAACATTAATATCATATTGTAATGAAACACATAGCCTATACTAACTTTATAAAATACCTCTGTGAGATATTTAAGATTTATCTTTGAAACATTTGTTCAGAAGAGTTCTCTGTGCTTATATATTCATGATATCTAAATAGATTAACATAGATATAGAACTGAATTAATATCAATACTTAAAATATCAAGTAATGTATAACAACCTATTTGTGTGAAAAATTGAATTGTGTCGAATATTAAGAGTCAATTTCAATAAGCAGGTGTCAGAGCCCTCTGGTGGTGAGATTAACGTGCTGCACCGGATTCACAGTTTGACCTTGAAATATCTCTGATTCAACATGTCCTACAATTTCACTTGGCATTATAAAACAGCAACATTGCTCGGTACTAAATTTGCAGATGTTTAAAATAAATACCTGTCATGTTATTTCTGTATCTAACAGATTTTGAATTATGAGTGATGAACATTTTATTGGTCATTAATTTAAAAGGACAATGTTAATAATAACATTTGAGTAAACCATATTGGATATTTAGAAGAAACAAGATAAAATGCATAATTTGAGAATAAAATATCAGTCCCTAATATTGAGCTTAAGACACAATCAGATCATTGAATGTATCTCACCTCTACATCTATGAGAGATTCTCAAACTCTCCTGAGCACTGAGTCCCAGAAAGACTAAATCTGACATGAGTTTGATCCACATCTTTAACTCTGCTGAACAATCAGACTGTGATTGTGAGAACGAGTGATCAGGAAGAGACATCAATCTTCCAGATAGAGTGTAAGATGTGCTCCACAGTCTGTAACATTCGTAATGAAGTGTGTTTAGAAAATGAGCTCTGACTGAAACCTCAGTTAACCATAGTAACAGAGCAAGCAGTTGCTAAGAACTGTTTTCTGTGAGTGAGAAACTAAATCTTCCTCCAGGTGGTGCTCAGAGATTCAAAAAGTTACTCTTTGAGCGAGACAAGTGTCCGCGGTGTTTAAATCATGTTTAAAAGTGTGGATTTGCACTTTGCAGATCTGAACACAAGAAGAGGGATTATAACCTTCATAACACACATACGCACACGCACACGCACACGCACATACACACACACACACACACACACACACACACTAGTTTAGGTCTGTACAGGCTAGAGTTAGATGAGTTGTCTTGTGCTATAATTAAACAAAAATATAATAGCTAGTATAACTGCTACAACAGCTAAAACACGCCACATACAGTTGCTAAGGAAAATAAAATACTTAAATACATTATATATATTTCAAATATAATTTATTGAATTATGTGTATGATTGTCATGTTTCAAATTTAACTGATACACATTTGTTTTGTTTAGGTTAGTTAATGCATTCAATTGCAATCAGTACTGTTTTTCTAAACAGTACTTGCAGCGAGATTATTGACATTACCCTTCTAAATAACTCTAAAACACGTATATAAATCAGATAGTAAGACTATAAATACAAATACCCTGAAAAATGCAAATGTAACTGAATAGACATAAAGGTTTGTAAGAAGACACAAATAATGCAGAACATGGAAAGTTTACATAACCCAATGCTTCATATACAGTAGATTCAAATATATACTCAATTTAAAAAAGTACACTTAATTATCTTTTAAAGAAACAATTATGTCCCAACTTTTTGGCAACACCAAAAGACATAAAAACATGTCAATTCTGAAAATTCTGAATTCTCAAAGTCCATTGAGTCAATAAGTCAAAAATAGATTTGTCAAGGTATCCATCCATACCATGTGAGCTCCACAGCATTTCAAATTTGTAATGAAATGTTTATAAGATGAGTTCTGACAACTAGTAACAGTGTAAGTGCTTGTTAAGAACTGTTTCCTGTGAGTGAGAAACTAAATCTTCCTCCAGGTGTCGCTCAGAGACTCAGAAAGACAGAAATCCTGCTGAGCCAAATTAATATCAAATATAAAAAAATAATCTGTATAAAAACACAATAGAAGTCTGTGGTGTATCTCATTTAGACCAGAGTCAATGTGTCTATGATTCTATTTACACACTGAAATTAAGATTATAAGAGAGAAACAGTTTTACAGTTGTGTGAGATATAGACAGAGTTAATGTGAGAGTGTTTCATTCAACTTTGTTTCATCTCACACAGAGACACCGAGGAGCTATTATCAACCCAAAATCCAGCGTAAAGGGGTTCAGTGAATGTTGATCTGAAAGTGTGTAAGTGTGTGAGTGTGTGTGTGTCAGAGATGATGTAGAAGGACAGAGATGATGAAGAGTGCTGGCCGACCAGTCCAGATACATTCCTACTCTGTTAGAGCGATATGGAGGGACAGATATACATGTGATTTTACTATTGTGACAGACATTGAAACTTTTATCAAAACAGTTCAGACTCCAGGACTTTTCATTTTGCCCAAACCTACAGTCATTGCTCTTCCCTTTCCTGCTGATTTCTTTATAAGTCACTGATATATTAACCGCAAACCCGCTCCATTCAACCTCCCAGTAACAGCGTCCAGTCAGACTCTCTCTACACAGAACCTGAGGATACTCATCAAATCTCTCTGGATGATCAGGATACGGCTGCTTCTCTGTCACAAGCATCACCTTTCTGTTCTCCTCAGTGTGAGACGGGGGTGTAATGTGTTTAAATCCAGTGTGAGATCACATGCATCTACACAAAGACGACAGATTATAACATTTATAACACAATGATCATGGTGTGTGTGTGTGTGTGTGTGTGTGTGTGTGTGTGTGTTTTGACCTACATTTCCGCAGTCCTGTTGTAATCCTGAATTCTCCTCCATGATCCACACTATAAAAAATTAAAGCAGTCACAAATTTTACATAATAATGAAGAAAAAGTAAAAACAACCACAAAGAATGAAAGAAAGTAAAGCTGCTCTCATGAAATGAAAGAAAACCTTTTACTGTTTCCTGAACAGACAGGATGCAGCGACCAATCTGTCTTCCCAGACTAAATGACAAATAAGGTCTGATGAGAAATAATCCTAATTTTATTTGTGCCATTTATTTGCTTGAAGTCACTCTGCATTCTGTCTAGGTTCTAGGAAATATCAAATTTGCATATAGCAGTTTTTCAAACCTATTTCTTTTGCACCCAAGACACAGGAGCGAATAACAGAATATAAAGAACAGCAACAGACAATACCTCACTAATAAACATGTAAATTCTGCATGATAACAATGGTGACAGCATCAAAACAAACAATTTGAAGATGATTGATTATTTTCACATTTTAGTAGATGTATTTATACACAAAGGCCATTTTGATGACTATAGCAACACTGCTTTAAATGAGATTAATTAAGAGATGAGGGGGGTTTTATTGTACTGACTAAATGTTTGCTTGGACAACTTTTGCCCACTGTTGTCTAGACCAGCACGCACCGCCCCATCTGCCCCCTGGCTGTCCGAGGTTCTCCGTGAACATCGCTCGAAACTCAGGGCTGCAGAGAGGAAATGGCAGAAATCAAGAAACTCTACCGACCTCAGTGTGTATCAGTCTCTCCTCTCTTCCTTCTCTGCAAATGTCTTCACGGCTAAAACATCCTACTACCACAACAAAATTAACAGCTGTTGTGACGCTCGGACACTCTTCAAGACTTTCTCTTCTCTTCTTAATCTGCCGCCACCACCTCCTCCATCGACTCTTACAGCGGACGACTTTGCAGTTTTCTTCACAAATAAGACTAGATCCATCAGTGACCAATTCTCCACACCGCAGACTGAGGACAACTTCACAATGACCGACGCACACTCTTTCTCCTGCTTCTCCCCACTCTCAGAGATGGACGTCTCCAAACTTCTCCTGTCCTATCATCCTACTACTTGTCCACTTGATCCGATCCCCACTCACCTCCTTCAAGCGATCTCTTCTTCAGTCTTACCTTCGCTTACTCACGTTATCAACTCCTCTCTTCACTCTGGAACATTTCCTCAGCATTCAAGCAGGCTCGGGTAAGCCCACTGCTCAAGAAACCATCTCTAAATCCATCGCTTCTTGAAAACTACAGACCGGTATCCCTTCTTCCATTCATTGCAAAGACACTTGAGCGAGCTGTGTTCAACCAGTTTTCTATGTTCCTTGTACAGAACAACCTCCTGGACAGCAACCAATCTGGCTTCAAAAGTGGCCACTCAACTGAGACTGCTCTGCTCTCGGTTACTGAAGCCCTGCAGCTTCAAAATCCTCGGTACTCATCTTACTGGACCTTTCTGCTGCTTTTGACACTGTTAATCACCAGATTCTCCTGTCCACCCTCAGAAAGATGGGCATCTCTGGAACAGCACTCCTGTGGGTTAAGTCCTACCTCTCTGACAGATCCTTCAGTGTGTCTTGGAGGGGTGTCAATGTCAATGTCACCTTTATTTATATAGCGCTTTAAACAAAATACATTGCGTCAAAGCAACTGAACAACATTCATTAGGAAAACAGTGTCAATAATGCAAAAATGATAGTAAAAGGCAGTTCATCATTGGATTCAGTTATGTCATCTCTGTTCAGTTAAATAGTGTCTGTGCATTTATTTGCAATCAAGTCAACGATATCGCTGTAGATGAAGTGTCCCCAACTAAGCAAGCCAGAGGCGACAGCGGCAAGGAACCGAAACTCCATCGGTGACAGAATGGAGAAAAAAACCTTGGGAGAAACCAGGCTCAGTTGGGGGGCCAGTTCTCCTCTGACCAGACGAAACCAGTAGTTCAATTCCAGGCTGCAGCAAAGTCAGATTGTGCAGAAGAATCATCTGTTTCCTGTGGTCTTGTCCTGGTGCTCCTCTGAGACAAGGTATCTGTATCTGGGGCTCTAGTTGTCCTGGTCTCCACTGTCTTTCAGGGATGTAGAAGTCCTTTCTAGGTGCTGATCTAGGGTGATGTTTCAAAGTCACACCACCTTGCTACTGGGGTTCCTCAAGGCTCAGTACTTGGACCACTTCTCTTCTCCATCTACATGACATAATTAGGATCTGTCATTCAGAAGCATGGCTTTTCTTATCACTGCTACGCTGATGACACCCAACTCTACTTCTCATTCCAACCAGATGACCCGACGGTAGCTGCTCGCATTTCAGCCTGTCTGAGTGACATCTCTAGCTGGATGAATGACCATCACCTTCAGCTTAACCTTACGAAGACAGAACTCCTGGTGATTCCAGCTAATCCATTGCTTCATCACAACTTCTCTATACAGCTGGGCTCATCAACCATTACTCCTTCGAGGACAGCTAGAAACCTAGGAGTTGTGATGGATCATCAGTTAAGCTTCACAGACCACATTGCTACAACTACCCGGTCCTGCAGGTTTGCCTAATACAACATTAGGAAGATTAGACCATTCCTGTCAGAGCAAGCAACCCAACTTCTTGTCCAAGCTCTTGTTCTCTCCAGACTGGACTATTGTAATGCTCTCCTGGCGGGCCTTCCTGCATGTACTGTCAAGCCTCTGCAATTGATCTAGAATGCAGCAGCGAGGGTTGACTTCAATGAGCCAAAAAAAGCTCACGTTACTCCTCTCCTCATCAGGTTACACTGGCTACCAGTAGCTGCTCGCATCAAATTCAAGGTACTGATGCTAGCCTACAAGACGACCACTGGCACGGCACCAACTTACCTAAACTCATTGGTTAAATCTTATGTGCCCTCCAGACGTTTGCTCTCTGCAAGTGAACGACGCCTTGTGGTTCCATCCCAAAGAAGTTCAAAATCACTCTCACGGACCTTTTCCTGGACTGTGCCCAGCTGGTGGAATGACCTCCCAATCTCAATTCGTACAGCTGAGTCTTTACTCATTTTCAAGAAACATCTAAAGACTCATCTTTTTCGCCTGCACTTAACCAACTAACACTAGCACTTTTCAGTTACTTGCCTTTTCATTTTTATTAAAAAAAAAAAAAAAAACCTGCCTATGCGTTCTATACTAGAATAACTGAGACTTGTCATGGCACTTGTATACTGTTGTTGTTCTCTTGTTGACCTGACTGCTTCTATTGTCCTCATTTGTAAGTCGCTTTGGATAAAAGCGTCTGCTAAATGATTAAATGTAAATGTAAATGTTAAATGTTAAACTATGTTAAAGTAATATCAGCACATGAAACACTCTCAGTAAAGTTGCATCTTGTTTTGTTTGTGGATTCATTTTATTAAATTAGTAAACAAAACAAAAAAATACATTCCGTGCAAATGTCTTAATTTTTAAAGGGTATTTTTAAATAAATTATTTTTTTCTGTTAAACTGTCTGAATAGAAAGAAACATGCTACTATCTGAAATTTCCAAGGAGAACATTCTCATGTACATTACTTACAAATTTCACTCATAACAGTTCCCCTTGCCTACTAGTAAGAATTTAACACTCATCATAAGCATTTCACTGCAGCTCAAACGCTCCTCACAATGTACATCATATCATTCTTTCCAATTGAGGAATTAATATAAAAGTAAACAAACGACAGTGAAATTCTAAGTAATCCACTCAATAATTAGAAATAGTTCTTGAATGTAACTAATCTGTTTAACTAATTGTCAAGACACATCCTTATTTTTCTGTGTAGTATATACAGTATGTGTATATATGTCCTGCATGCAGGGATCTATATGAGTTTTCAATTACTGTACAATGCTCATATTTACACATGACATGATGATTGTTAGTGTTGAACATACTTGAGTTTGTCCAGTCTGTAGTTTGGATCAGAGAGCAGCTTGACTATTGATTGTCCTGGGTGATTGTAGCTCAGATCCAGCTCTCTCATGTGTGAGGGGTTTGAACTCAGAGCTGAAGCCAGATAACAACATCCTACCTCTGTCACCATACAGCCAGATAATCTACAAACACACACACAAACACTCAACATCACATCATCTGGGATAGGAGATCATCTTAAACACAGGAATGTTCAGATTCCTGGAACTCTGCTTTAAATCAAATGATTCACTGATCAATGTATCACCTTTCTCCAACAGGTTCAGTTAGTTTGAGTAACTCTGGGTTTATTACTTTACTCAACATCATAATGTTGATGGAGCATAATTAGTCTCAGTAACATTTTCTGTTCATCTCTTTATAACAAAAGGCTTGAGCATATACAAACCAAAGGCATCTAACACACTGTGGTCTGCTGATATATTACAAACACACAGGAGATCCAGGACCAGATCAGAGGGTATCTTTAATATCATAACCAAGTGAATCTTCATCTGTTTTTCTTACCTCAGTATGTTTAGGTGACAACGTAAACTCTTCAGCCCATCAGAGAGTAGCTTCACTCCTGAATCCTGCAGATCATTGTTACTCAGGTCCAGCTCTCTCAGTGAAGAGTTTGATGATTGTAGAGATGAAGATAAACTTTCACAGCACTGACCAGTGAGATTACAGTAAGCAAGTCTAAAACAGAGCATGAAACATTGTTTAATAAAGATGAACAAGTTGGGTTACAATATTGTTTTCTGTGTTGTGCACATGGTATTGATCACATGACTAATATGTTATTCTTCATCAGGAGGTGAACTTTGAAAATGTACTGAAAATCACCTGAAACTTGTTTGAATTAGTGTGTTGACTATGAACCTATAAAAGTTGTTATACAGTATTAATATCATTTTATAAAAAAATGTCTGTTGCTCAGCTGGTAAAACTTGTCCATGTTGGGAACACAGCTTGACCTACAAGAGACTATTAAGCACTATTATTTTGAGGATAAGCGAGCAGATAACCTCGGCTTTTAGTACCAAAATCGGAGGTAACTTTCAGGGTAAGTAACCATAGTAACTTTCTCTCTGAAGATAATCTGGTCCATGACCAGGTAATGTTTAATTTATTTTATTATATACACATTTATTTATAAAATTTTAGATTATCATCTTACATGTGTAAGGACTGGCATTTTCTAAATTCTAAATCAGAATCCATATATGATATGACTTTAGCTTAGATATTAGCATCAAACAAACAATATAATTCATATTCTCAAGGATTAAAGATTAAATGAAAAAAAAAATTTAAATGATTGCACAAAATGATTTGGCTGAGTCTGTTTTTGTTCTGGTACCTTGCCTGGTTTAGACCTGTCATGAATAAATCATTAAGACATTAAAACCACCAGTAGGTGGGAGCAAGTTCCTGTTTTAATAAATTGTTAATTTAATCATCAATCAAACCATTCGTTCAAAACGTCTGATTCATTTAAAACTAGTTACTGTCTTTATGAATGGATTATTGAATCATTGGCTCACTCAGTTCATTTAAAAGAATTCCTCATTCAGGGGGTAAAAACACAGAAATCAACAAAAATCAACATAAATCCACAGTGTTGCTATGAGATACAACAGCTCTGCTGTGGCTTTGGAACTATTACTAAAATGTAACTCACTCAGTTACTTATTGTTGAACTGCTATAAAAATGATCACATTTGTGATCGTGCTCTCTCTTGCTTGTGTGATATTAATTAACTACAGTATTTCATATATTATATCTTGAGTCAGACTCTTAGTCACCTCTTAAATTACACCCATAACCAGTAACATAATCACCAGAAGAGATCCACTGGATTAATAGGGCTATGAAAACCTATAGAATAAAAAATATGTAAAACTTGAAAGACACAAATAGGAATAAGACAATAACTGATTATTTCAATATGTGACAACTTGACAGCCCAACAATAAAACACAATAACAAGCAGGCTATAACAGAAACAAAACAAAAAATTGTAAATAAATTAGACTGCTCCCAAGGAATTTATTGGTACAACATTTCAAGCATCAGACCTGACGGTCGAAACATTGCACCTATGAATATTTAATTTATAAGTATTTGATCTTATAAATCTTACTATAAGTATTTTGATCTTACTTTTGTTCTGCACCTGAGGCTTCAGGGGGTTTTGAGATGTACACGATTTTTTGTATTTTTTACTATTTTTAACAGAACAATTGATTATTTTATTTCTTCCTAAAGATATGCTTTAGGATATATCTATGTGCTTTAAGCGATCATTATGTCTAGAATCATTAATCACTTTTTAGACAATTCTGCACAATCCACAGATGTTACATAGATGGGATGAATTATGAATCAATCAGGGCTGCATTATGTAAATATTTGTCCCATTTTATTTTAAACCAAATTAACTCTTTTTTAAACTACTTTTTTAAATGTAATAAATTGTAAATGACAAGATCGTTTATAAATGTTAACTTATTAAAGTCGTGGCCTAGTGGTTACAGAGTTTAACTCCCAACCCTAAGGTTGTGGGTTCAAGTCTCGGGCTGGCAATACCACGACTGAGGTGCCCTTGAGCAAGGCACCGAACCCCCAACTGCTCCCTGGGCATTGCAGCATAAATGGCTGCCCACTGCTCCATGTGTGTGTTCACAGTGTGTGTGTGTGTGCACTTTGAATGGGTTAAATGCAGAGCATGAATTCTGAGTATGGGTCACCATACTTGGCTGTATGTCACTTCACTTTAAATAACATTCATAGGGCCCTATTTTAACGATCTAAATGCAAAGTGTAAAGTGCAAGGTGCAGGTGCACTCAGGGCGTGTTCAAATCCACTTTTGCAATTTTAACGACGGAAAAATGATTGGCGCGCCCGGATACATTGTCTAAACGGGTTGTCCCTATTCTCTTAATGAGTAATGGGTGTTTTTTGGGCATAACCTGCAATAAACCAATCAGAGTCTCATCTTCCATTCCCCTTAAGAGCCAGTTGTGCTCGTGCCATGACGGATTTGCTATTTACAAGCATATATATATATATATATAATATATAAATAAAATAGATATATATATAAAACATTGCGCCAGACTTTAGACCAGGTTTGAGCTGGTCTATGGCGCAGTCTATTTTCAGCTCCTTAAAATAGCATTGAGCCAGCAATGCACATGAACACACCTCTTTTTTAGACCAGCACGCCCATGGGCGCAAAAATGAGCGCAAATGCATTTGCTAATTAAAAGACGTGGTGCTGGACGGGAAAATGCGAATGGCGCCGGACTGAAACTAGCAAACACACTTGCGCTGCACCTTGCATCGCATTGCGCTGGGTGTATTACAGGGCCCATATTCTTAATATAATTTATATTCTTAAATTATATTCTTAATCTACATTATATTATTTATACCTAATATTAAATAATGATCTGCCTAAAAATATAATAATTATCTGTCTACCTAGCTCTTATAATGTGTGAAATATTATATTAATAAAAGACAAACAAAAACAAATACATAAATAAAAAGATGTCTATGAATACCCTTGAGCAGTACAGTCCACCATCACAAACTGAAAATGCTTTTCAGCAAACTGTGCAGTTCACCTTATAAAATTAGTAATTACTGGACAGACACATGGATATTTTTTTCCCATTCGTCCATATAATTAGAGAGCTACTTGCATTAAACAGGCGGAAATGAGCTAGAAATGTTGCTAAATTCTAAATTGCTGCTATGTGCAGAAGAGCTTCTCTACTACTTATTGTGAAGTTGATTTAGTTTTATTTGCTATTAGTATTCTCCATTAAAACAAAATCCATATGTGTTAATTCAGCTACTGTATGTGTAGGCCTATATGAATTATAGGCCAAATTACCTCTCATATTGATTTGCTACAGGCAAAATAATTTTACCTTTACAGGACGATTTTTTGGGATGGGTAGCAATTCTAATTTTCACTATACTTTATGTCTCTGTACGGCTAAACACTTGGGGCTAGCTAAAGGAAGACAGTGGACTGTCACTACTTTTATATGATTCAAATGTTATGTGACTATCAAAAATGTGAGATATCAAAGAAACCCAGATATCTCTAAATTCCATAATTCAGACAATTCTTGTTTGAATCACTTTTAATGTACTTCTTGCATATGTTGTATTTACAATCTTTTTTAATGCATCAGGCAAATGTTTTTACATCTACAAGCAGATCAATCAGAAACAATTTTGCAAGCATGACTTGAGCAGAACATTTCACACTGGTTATTTTACTTTTGTTCACATAGTGCTTCATAAAATGTCCTGTGCACAAGCAATCTTTTGGTTTATAATGCTCAGGAACAGTGTAATAAACACATTCTTATTTTGTCTGTATTTGGGAGGGCAAACGAAAGGGTTTTGCTTTCATGTGGAAACACGGTGTTGCAGAGACATAGGGACAACACTTCAATTACAGAAACATCACCTTATTTGTGTATGTCTTTGGGCAGGTATTATGTTAATATGTTACTGTATGTATGTCATGGAGCAGTGTTCTCTGTTAGATAGAATAAATCCCTTTTGTGTGAGACTATGAGCTTTGTAAATTAGCAATCTTAAACATACATAAACAGTAATTACACACTAAAGGAAAAGGACATTAAAAAGCACCACATTGCCCCTTTAATTTCATAACCAAATTAACCTTAATCTCTTTATCTTACCTCAGTATGTTGATCTGACTGTGTGAACTCTTCAGTCCATCCGACAGAAACTCCACACCTGAATCTTGTATGTTATTGTGACTCAGGTCCATCTCTCTCAGTGAGTTTAATGATTGTAGAGATGAAAACAAACGTTTACAGAACTGACCAGAGAGTTTACAGCATGACAATCTAAATAGAACAAAGTAAAAAAATTATCATGTACCTTTTCAAAACATGCAATTCCTGATCTTTTGTCTAGTGCTTTTTTTTAACTCAAGAGTAGCTGTCTCATATTTTGAAATGCATTGATAGGAATGTTAAGTCAACTTATTGTCTCTGGATCAAATTATATTTTATCCCAGACCTCAGTATGTTAAGTTGACAGTGTGAACCCTTGAGTCCATCAGAGAGCAGCTTCAATCCTGAATCCTGCAGGTCATTGTGACTCAGGTCCAGCTCTCTCAGTGAGTTTGATGATTGTAGAGATGAAAACAAGCTTTTACATAACCGAGTAGTGAGATTACAGCCAGCAAGCCTATAAAATAGAATGAAATATGATCCAATAATAAGAGATATACAAAACACAAATTTACACATACGTAACACTGTTCATAAAGATAGACTGCCCAGTCACAGTGGAAAAGTCCAAACTTTGAGCTGTTTCTGTCTGTGGGGTCACAGATGAGTCTCTGCACAATGTTAGGAAAGTTAGGAAAGAGTGTTTTTATTATTTTTATATTATTTTATTAAATTATTATTAATGTTGCGTAAAAACATAAAACATAAAACCTGCACTGAAAGAGGTGTACACCATTTCCAGCACAAAAGGTGGGATTTATAAAAACAAACTTGATGGGAAACTTTGCGCACCTGCACGCAAACTCTGACCCATGCGTATTGACTTTTTTTTTTCCTAGAGAGAGAAAAGTAATGACGTAAACAATTATTATTTTAACTATGTTTTCATGTCGATATACACATTAACATTAAATATTCCACTCTCATTAATGGAGATGAGCACTGAAATTACATAAAGTCATTATATGAATTATATGAATTTAGACATAGCCTATTTTTAGAGGATGCGCTTGATCATTTTCCTGTGGCATGTTATGTTTTAGTCAGAGCGAAGAGTGCTATACACTAAGTAGACATCGAAAACGCCTCTTTTACCGCCGCG
Organism: Carassius carassius; assembly: GCF_963082965.1. Classification (NCBI taxonomy): domain Eukaryota; kingdom Metazoa; phylum Chordata; class Actinopteri; order Cypriniformes; family Cyprinidae; genus Carassius; species Carassius carassius. The sequence goes on from NC_081785.1 coordinate 2,058,746, forward strand.
GGTACCGCCGCCGCGCCGTCTATAAAGTGCATTTGCAGCTTTTGACCGCTGAGTAGCGCTTTAACCACAAGTTATCAAACAAGCGCATCAAAGCACCTTTTCGCAAATAGACGTCAGTTTTGCCTTGCTGATGTGTTATATTTGACTGCTTCAGTCATGGAAAATGAAAGAAAAACACTATAGTTTAAATCTTTAATATATTTAATATTCACAGATGAAAGTTTGGTATTTATGAAGTTATGTGCATTTCTTAGAATGAATTCAAGCAGGATAAATGTCAAGCCTGTGCCTGTCTGTGCTTATATTTTCTAAGCTACATGGTATTAAACCATATTTTAGATTTTACACATTTAAAAGGTGTGCTGTATTATTTATATTATATTAATTATCCGTTATATTATTCAAAAGAAATTGTGGTTTACTTTGCATCGGAGCATTAAAAGTGGTAGCCTATTTTAGGGGGGTAGGCTACATGGATTAATATGCAAAATGTCAATATTTTAATATATTATGCCTATATTTTAATTTATATTTTAAATATAAATATATTTTTTCCTTTAATAAAAGAACATGCATTTTTGTTATTCGTTACCTGTCCTTTATTTTGACATAACTTATTGGGAAAAAGACATTTGTTTGTAAACTGATTAAGAAATTGTTGCATGTTTAAATGTGAAGCACTGTATAATTTCGTTCCCATTATTAAGGCCTAATTTGCCTAAAACAAGAAACGAATAAAATTAAACCGGCACGATTAAATCTTTGAAACTCTAAAGAATTAATAAAACGTCCTCACGATTAAACTCAAGTTCTCTCATTATAATCAACAACATTCACACGATGTAAAAAAAAAGCTTTAGTAATTGACAACTAAAGTGATTTTAAAGGGAACCTTCTTTACTTGCTTTTAAAGTAGGGTAACATCATATGGCCTAAAAAAAAAATCCCAGTTTTTTTTTTATTTTAGAAAAAAAAAAATCGGATTTAGGATTTAAACTGATTTTTAAATCAATATTCAAATGACGAAGAAATTTTACAAAACAAGTTTTAATATAGTTCTTTATCATTCATTTAGCAGTCAAATTTATAACTGCAACAAGATGATTTAAAAAAAACAGTACTGTTATACCTAAATGCTGGAAAGACCTTTATTTTTTATATGTTTTTTATTTTTTTTTAATACTAGCCCATCATGCATCTAACCATCCACTCAGCTTTAAGAGCTGTTCAGATTAAAACTGCCAGCTCCGCTGTGAGTCAGTGTCATGGATGGAGGACCTGTTAATATTTTTTCTAGTTTATATTTCCATCTCGTTATGCCGCTGGTTTAGTTTTTTTTATTTTTCTTATAGAACTTATTTGTAAATAGAGCAGTCACTGTCTGTGTCTACACCGGACGCGAGAGTTGTCATCTGTGCCCCACAGCGAAAAGAGTGTCTAAACTTGATGACATCACACTATAGTGTCAAATCATCTGAACACAGTGTCAGAACATTTCATCATAAACAGGACGAGCATCAGTTCACTGATGGGGATCGAGTCCAGTGCATCCATCACTGTGTTCTGTTGTCTTTTGTTGGATCGCTCCACTTGTGTGCGGTGTAGACCTGGCGTGAGTTTTTTATTGTTTTATTTTACAGCCCTGCTTGTTTTAATGTTTTTATTAAATATCTGTATTGACTGCATGGTCATATTATCGAATTATTTACTGCCATGCGACCTACAAAAGTAAAGCTTCGCGAGTCGATCAACGAGCATTGCTGCAGGTTGATTTTTGGCGGATGTGCTGTGCTTGTGTTCCCGCGGTCGTCTTCATTTCGTCGGGTGAAACATCTCTCTCACTAGCAGCAGAGACTGTGAGAAGCAACAACTTCCCCATGATACCAGAAACACGCTCCGCCTTCACTCCGTGAATAAAGTATTTCAGTATGTTTGAAATGTTATGTTCATAACAAAGCATATAAAATAATAATAATAAAAAAAATAACAGGAGAGTTTCAAAGTGGCTTAAGCTATTTTGTGTTAACTTTTTTCCCTATATCACATGCCAAACTAATACATTGTAAGCATTACATCTTTAATTGCTGCTTTCTGCTTTGAAAATTTTGTTTGTGATGAAAATAACAGTATATTTTTGTCAGTTATTTTATCTAAACAGATCGATTAACTTCTTCAAGATTTCAAAATCAGATAGCATGCTGATAATGTAGTAGCACTGTAAGATTACATTTGTTTGAACGCATTATTGCAAAAGCGATTGAGTGTGAATCTGTTTATATCATGCTTTAACCCAAAAATAATCAGTAAAAGAAACAGACAAACTCTTAACATCCCGCTCGACTCTTGCAGTCAACCTTCTGATCAAGCTAAATATGTTGGCTGTTGGCATGAATTTTACTCGTGATAAGAAGCTCATATTCAAGTGTTTGTGCAAAAATTATTAATGTGCATTAATGACAGGGAGGCGCCGTCTCATCACTTTAATTTTTTCATGATAATGAATGTATAATTTTTAAATTAACATAATATCGTGATGTCGGGGTGGTGCTAGCGCAGTGGATAAGACACATGTCTTTGGTGTGAGAGACCCAGGTTCGAATCCACTGTGAGACACCAATGTGTCCCTGAGCAAGACACTTAACCCCTAGTTGCTCCAGAGGTGTGCGACCTCTGTGGCAATTGTAAGTCGCTTTGGATAAAAGCGTCAGCTAAGTGAATAAATGTAATATAAATGTATGTCTCACATAGGTACATTAAAAATATATCTACAGAAAGCTTGAAATGTTTTTTAAATGAAAACGAATTGTGAAATCTGCGAATGTTGCATTTCTCTCATCGGAGAGAGCAAGCACTGTGAATATAACCAAAACAACAGTCCTATATAAACCAGTTCAGCAAGTGAAAGCCTCATAAGACACTGTCCATATGAAAGAGCAATTCATACCTTTATCTCGACCCCCACAAGCCATGAATAACTACCCAAAACCCAACCCCCTCCAGCTGAACAGAATTCGGTCTGTGTTTTGGCTCTGAGGAACGGTGTGTTACTGGGCTGAAACATGCCTGCACTAAGCAGCACTACTCTTTGTATTCATAATTTTATTATTTTCACAAGACCATAATGACAATAACAAATCATCAATTAATAATTAATCATTATTTTAAGAAAATCATTGTTATTTGTGATCGTGGATGTTTGCGGCAGGCTTTAAGACCAAGCGGAATCCTCTGTTCTCGTCTCACAGCGAGTCCCGCGCGCTCAGTGATGCAGCTTCACTGTCTGCGGTTTGACTTTACTGAATCAGATTGAGGCCAATACAACTTATTGATCACGAGCCCAACATTTAGCAAGGCAGGAAAATTCTAACGGAAGGAAGACGTATATCATTGAGCTAATGCTGTTAAAGAGAGAGAGAGAGAGAAACTAGTCTAGGGCTATTCTTAAACTAGGAGCTCATTATATTGAAGTACAAATCCAAACACCAGAAACGTTATGCATTTTATGAATAATGAAATGTTATGAAAATTATGCATTTTATTTATTCACATGCTGTATGGTTGAAATAATATTTTAGTTCACAACTTTAAGTTCCGTTGTTTAAAAAAATGCTTTATTGGCTAATGTTTCATAAACCTTCAGTTGTTATGCTCTAAAATCCATGCCATTATTAATTTCACAGTATTTTTACCACCTAAATGACTAATCTTTAAAGTCACAATTCTATAATGGTCAAAATTACTCAGGCCAATGGTATTTTTAATTGACATTATTTTATCATTTTTTTTTTTTTGAATAATTGTAGCTTAAATAAGTTAAGTTCTTGTTTTTTACAAGAATAAACATAACATATTAATTAATAAAAATAATTTAAGCAATTAAAACCTTTTTTTAAACTTGAATTTAAATACTATTAAACTAACTTTAAATTCTCTAGGAGTTTATAAGTCAAAAAAAAAAGTTCTAAATGAACTTGTGTTAACAATATAATTAGAACTAACAATATAATTAGATTTTTTTAAATGAACAATTCCTGTATAAAATGGGACAGCAACCTTTATATCAGTGGTTCTCAACCTTTTTTTCCAGCGGGCCGCACTATGGTCTAAGTGCAAGTCTAAGCATATAATTTATATATTACGTCAGCAATACAAACCAACCTGATTTATAATAGTATAGCCTAACTATTATGATATATAATCTATTACAATCATTGAAATAAACAATTCTACTCCCCATAAATAAAACACCTGATGCTGTCGGGAGCTGACCAATTTTGTGAGATTCAGCTTGAAAGGAGAAACACAAAGTTGTGATTGTAACGCCTGTGTTATACTTTCCGCATGAGCAATCCAGACGCAGACACGGCCAGCGCGGATGCAGACTTCTTCAATTTATACTTCTGAATGCGCAGGCTGATGGTCCGCTCTGCAATTTCCCAGAATTATTGCACATCTGACTGTCTTTATATTCTTTTATTGACGGATTGCACAGGTTCGAGTAGCAATGAGCTTCTTCACTCTGCCTGCACATGTGCAATTTTGCTTTTGAAGCCTACTGACCACGCGAACCTGTCCGCGCGGTCGTCTGCTCATGAGCCTCGGCACACACTCTCCAATGACGATTTTTACGTCACGCCTACCTAACGGTCCATAGCGGACTCGCGGACGCAGAAAGTTTGACAGAGGCTTTAAGATGCAGGCTTGCATGACCTGACGCGCAACATTTCAGAAAATGTGCGTTCACAAATAGTAGCCTATTTTGATCCAAATATGGAAAGCACTTTTGAATTTAATAATATGAGGTTCTCTCCAGAGATATTTTGCCACATTTCTTCAATTAAGGATTGTTACATAGTGTATGGTGTTTCTATTTATCTGAACTTCTTCAAGTGAGTTGCGGGGCAAAAAAAAAAAAAACGCAAATCCAGCACTTCTCCTTCAATACTGATACTGCGACTATTCACAGTTTGTACATGTTCATTCACTGGCATTTTTTGCATTTCTTTTTTTTCTCCCTTCAAAAACAAATTTGTCCATTCTGATGCGCAATTTTACCTTAAAGGCAATTTACCTAGTGGCTGTTGATGACTATTTGAATTGAATTCTGCCAAAGTGCGCGCTTGTATGTGTTCGTTAAATGCTTATACCAGTAGGTCTGCTCATGTCTGAAAATAATATATGAAGAAAAGAAAAAAACCACATAAAAACATTGGATATAGCTTATATTTCATTAGTAGCATTTTTTTTTAATTGATGTAAACAATAAAATTTTACAAACTGATAAAGTTTATTTATTTATTTATTATTATTATTTTTTTTTTAATTCAGCATGTGGTGCAGGCCGCATTTGAATTCGTGATGGGCCTCGGGTTGAGAACCACTGCTTTATATCAAAAATTTTTAAATCGTCCACAGCTGAGCATCGCGGGAGGCTGATCTGCGCCAGATTGCGTTAAGTGAATGTAATGAACAAAGTCATTTTCAGGTGCAATGAAAAAAAAAAAAAAAAAAACATGGATAACCTAGATTAGTCCCAGGCTCTGTTCTGAAGTAAAATAATTATAATTACTGTTAACCAAGAGTAACACATTTTAACGGATGAATCGCCTATTTTCATTTGCTGAAAGTTTTCTTTATTTTTTATTTTTTAAACACGCTAAAAAATAAAGTTTGTCAGAGGAAAAAAATATATGAGTCATGTATAGGTTTCATTTTAACGGATCAATCACCTATTTTCGTTTGCTGCATGTTTTTTTTTTTTTTTAAACACGCTAAAAAATAAATCAGAGTTTGTGAGAGGAAAAAAAAATAGGCTATAAGAAAATATTTTACAACAAATCCTTTAAATTTAACAAATTTATCAGAACAAAACAATAATTAAAAATATATAATTCTAATGGATAAATATAATTGCCTTAAAGGAATAAAGGTCGTTATAATAAATAAGGAATAAAGACCTTTATAAAGGTCTTCTTTTAATTTTTGTTTAGTAGACTGTAGCCTAAGACTATCCTACATTTTAAAAATTAACAAATTGTAAAAAAAATTGTTTTTTTTTAAATGTTACAATGTTATATCATAATGTTATTGTTGTTTTACTTCCTTCTTTTATCTCATTTTACAATTACATTAATTTCGCAATCCGTCCCTTTGCGCCACCTGGTGGTAGTTTCGCGAATGATTTTAACACGCGATTGAATTACAGTTACCACCGCGGCACCGCCGCGTAAGGTCCAGATAGGCTGGCCACCTACTGTAGGTGCACAATAATTAATTTTTAAATTAAACTGCAGATCTCATGTTATGAGAAAATATTTTTTGTAAAAACAGTGTTCAGTGATGCGCACTCACTTCGATATTATGGGCCGATACTGATAAATTCGGTGGTCAAATGGTCCATTGTCCAGTTTGAATAGTTCCAATGATAATAACTACAGTACAACCGCAGCTGCATTGAGGTTTTGATGCCGTGTGAAGGCTTCTCCAAAACGTTATGAAAAATACCACTGTATTTGAAGGATACAACTGGAAGAAAAAGTTGTAAAAGCCATTTTGGTCTTTACTTTGAATTGTTATTTACAGGTATGTCCAGTAGGGGTCACTTGGTTGATTGTCCCCAAAATATAGGTGTCACGGTTCGTGAACGCACCGTCTCCAGCTGTAGTCTGGTTATGTCATGTTGATTGGTTCATGTGGGTGTGGCCACTGATCGCCTGATCAGCGGCAGGTGCATCTCATCCCCACCGCCTTTAGGCGTGACATAACCAGACTACAGCTGGAGACGGTGCGTTCACGAACCGTGACAATAGGTGGGAACCTTCCTTCAGGTAACAGGTGTTGCAGAAGGGAAGGTGCACACATTTTTTGACCACTTCGCTAGTGGTGAGCCACTATCCCACTCTATGCAAGTCATTAACTGGTGGATTTACTGACTGTTTGTTTGGATTCTTGCATGTACATGTAAATGAAGACCGGTAACATTAAAATAAATCTTCAACATTTAGCATTTTAACATCTTGTAAGGACATTCCATTTAATAGTAATCCAAGCGTGCACGTCTATTTACAAGCATCCCTCAGATGCTTAAAGTATTAGACTTGGCCACTTACAAATTAGATCAATTCTATTACAGTATAAAATATGGAGGCGGCTCTCTGACTGCGCAGCACAGCCTTATGCGTGCCACAGTTACATTTGAGATAATTTTATTTTAAATGCCATAATGTCCGCTGAAAACAATTGCAATTGTGCTTTAAAATACAACATTGAGCACCAGGAAACCATTTAAAGAGGTGCGTTCAGTGGTCAGTAAAATTATCTCAAATGTATGACACATTCACTTCATTTTATCAAATGATAATAATCACATCTATTCATTTTATAATCCTGCTACTAGCATTTTATTCAAAAGGTTTTTTGTTTTTTTTTAGGGGGTTTTGCACATCCTGTCATACCAGTGACTGCGCCCCTGCAATAGGAGCATTTTGCAGCATTAAGGTTAAAGATTAATCAATAAATTGATAGTTAATTTAAACAACGGTCGATCATGGAAATGATTGAAAATTGACATCCCTAATTGCCATGTCAAAGAAAATCGCCAATCACAAAAGTACTTACAGAGCTTTTCTGCAGTTCACTACAGCTGGTATCAGTCTACTTCTACCCTCATCTGATGCGTTGTATTTCTTCAGATCAAACTCATCCAGCACCTCCTCTGATATCTGAACCATGTAGGCGATTGTTGAGCATTGACCAGGAGAGAGTTGATTCACTGAGCAAGTACTTGATTGCACAAACTCCTGAATCTCTTTGTACAAAGTCTGATCCTTCATTTCCATCAGACAGAGGAACAGATTGATGTATTTGTCAGCTGAGAGACCTTTAATATCCTTGATTTTGTCTTTAATGCACTGTATGATTCTCTTGATGGTCCCTGAGCTGTTCACTGTGTGTGTGTCAGTAGATCCTGTAAGAGTCTCTGATTGGACTCCAGTGAGACGCCCAGTAGGAACCGCAGGAAAAGATCCAGGTGTCCATTTTCACTTTGTAAGGAATTATCAACTGCTAATGTTAGTAGCTGATGCAGATTGTAATCCCGATGGTACTGCTGATATCCTTCTTTCAAAAACAACTTCAATGGTTTCTTTTTCTTGTCTACATGGGAGTAGAACACAAAGTAAGCAGCTAGAAATTCCTGAAAACTCAGATGTATGAAGCAGTAGACTTTCCTCTGATGAAGCATAGATTCCTGCTTAAAGATCTCAGTGCAAATCCCAGAATACACTGAGGCATCAGTGACATCTATGCTGCTCTCAATCAGGTCCTCCTTGTAGAACATCACATTGCCCTTCATCAGCTGTTTGAAAGCCAGTTCAGCAAGTCTTGTAATCACATCTCTGTTGGACTCCAGGGGTTTTTCTGGATCTCTCTCATCATACTTTTGATTTCTCATGTTGATCTGAGTCAGCAGAAAGTGGATGTACATTTCAGTCAGAGTTTGAGGGATTTCTGCACTGTCATCTTGTTTCAGGCGGTTTTGAAGCACAGTGGCTGAGATCCAGCAGAAGACGGGGATGTGGCACATGATGTGGAGGCTTCTGAGAGATGATTCTTCTGGCTTGATGCTCATCACTGATTTCTCCTTCTGAAATATTCCTCCTTCTGAGACTCATTAAATCCCTGAATTTCTGTCAAACGGTTGATGTATTTTGAGGGGATCTGATTGGCTGCTGCTGGTCTGGAGGTGATCCAAATGAGAGCAGAGGGAAGCAGGTCTCCTCTGATGAGGTTTGACATCAACACAGCCACTGATGAAAACTCATCCACATCAAGAACTCTCTCATTATCTGAAAACGTCAGTGTAATTCTGCTTTCATCCAGACCATCAAAGATGAACACAACTTTACACTCCTCATAAATCCTTGAGTTCAGACCTTGAAGTTCAGGATGAAAATCCAGCAGTAGTCTGTGAAGACTGTTCTGGTGATCTTTAATCAAGTTCAGCTCTCGAAATGGAAGCACAAACATGAAATCTACATCCTGATTGGCTTTTCCCTCTGTCCAGTCCAGAATGAACTTCTGTACAGAGACGGTTTTTCCAATTCCAGCAATACCTTTAGTAAGAACTATCTTGATTTTGTCTTTCTCCTCACATCCTGGTTCATATAAGGGTTTAAAGATGTCATTGCAGTATATTGGAGTGTCTTGTGTTCTGGCCGTATTCTCTATCTGTAAAACCTCATGTTCTTTATTCACCCTTTCACTCTTTCCCTCTATGATGTAGAGCTGGGTGTAGATCTTGTTCAGGTGCATTTGACTATTTCCTATTGTGGATCCCTCAGATAAGTTCTCATACTTGTTCTTCATGCTGGTTTTGTGTTGGTCTTTGACTATCTGCCTGATGTCAGTGAAGGCCAGATGAGGCATCACTGATCTGATCACAACATCTCTCTGCACTCTGCAGAAACAGTGAAATTAACAGAAAAACTGAATTAAAATAAAAGAAAATCATTTAAATATTCAAGCATTTCCAGAGCTGACAGCCTTGTGGGCAGCGTTTAAACATGTAGCATTGTTGCGTTTCAGATGACCTTAGGTTGAGTCTCAGCTCATGATCTTTCCAGATCCCATCCCTTTCTCCTTCTGCTTCCTGTCAGTACTCTGTACTGCCTTGTCCAATAATCAGGGGCACCACTAGCAATTTTGGGCCCTATAAAGAAAATTAGATTGGGTCCCCTAACGCAACCATTCTGCACCAAACATTATTATTAAATCTGCAATTTAATAATACTGACCTACTACTATTGCTATTGCTTTTCACCACTAGGTATCTGTATTTAATCAGAAACCAACCCATAGCCGCGGAAGCATATAGGTTCCGTTTGTTCGAGATGTGTCGCGCTTCAAAAGTACTGTTTGTACTTTGATGTCATACACCGATCAGTCTGCACAGTACTGATGCATCTCGTACAAGCCTTTTTATATTTGGGGTGCTGGGGTGTGGGGCCATGGTGGGAGATTTTAAACAAAATCCTAATACTAAATAGCCCAAACACTTATAGATTAACCTTTCAAATTAATAAAGACCTATAGCCATCCTATTGAGGCTATTGTCCTTCAAAATGTGCGTCCCTGTCATTGGATTGCGATTGGATAAGGGCTGTTTGGATATCTACCCAGCAAACATTGGACCGACGGCGACGTCGTGTGGCCGGCCAAAAATAGTCGCGGTAGGACGGCATAAATCGGTAGAAATATGTAACACAGAACATTTCCTAAAAATGCATTCAGATATGTTTGTACATGTCTATAGTTCTATGGGGTTGCATGTATAATTGTTACTTTGACTTTTAGCTGTGTGTTGTTCACTATTTACCCGTGTTGTGAATCGGTTGTGAGAGGACGTCACTATTTGACGTCTTTTACACGTGCATTACACGTCCATCGTGACCCTCTATGAAATCCTTGTGGAATATGCAAAAGCTGTGCTTACACCTTGATTAATACTGCAATAATTAATTTAAGTGCACCAAGTAGTTTTTAAGAGGTTTTAAAGAGGTTGTGAATAGACGTCCAATGACGTCTTTTACACGTCTTGTCACGGTTGTGAAAAGACTCCAAGCAAGACTAGCAGGAATTTTTTTTTTTTTTTATATATACTAAGTAAATATATTTACTTTATCTTGTTTAAATAAATTATAATGACAAACTGCCCAGTGTGGTTAAGTGATTGCCATGCTACAATTTAGTCATCATTTCAACCTGTTTTATGTATTCGTTGTTATTATTTTTATGGAATCTATGCATATACATGTAAAACAGATATATATCCGGTCACCATTTCGGTCTGAGTTGTATGCAATTGCCAAAACGGTGCTGCCAAGATGTAGACACAAAACATAGTAATATATTTCGTGATATTACAAAATCCCGCGATAGGATAGATTATCTCGCGAGATCTCGCGGTCTTCCGGTTCCGGGACATTCAGCAGGCAACCACGAGGAGAGGACTCGAGGAGGGAGATGTATCGATATATATTATATAAAATCTACTGTTGGGTAAGTACATTTTGTATTATTTGATTAACGTGCTTTGAGTTTTACTTGTTTGACACGAAGGAACCGAGAGAAATGATGCCCACGTTGTCAACTGAAATTCACTGAGTATGGCAAAAATTCGCTAACGTTAGTAGGCTAAAAGTTACTTATTGATGTAATTTTTATTGGTACGCTTTAATTATTCAGGGGACATCACAGCCCTCCTGTCTTATTAGAAATGTCCTGTTCACTTTCTCACAGTTACACACCCAGTTAAGGGTGTTTCTCAACGGCAAAACATTAAAACACAACATCTTTTATACAATAAAAATAAAATCTAATGCATGTTGATTACCTTTTTCAAATGTTTCATTAATGATTCATTCATCTTGTTCCAAGGTTTTTTATTTATTTATTTTTTTTAGCTGTAGACCATAAAGATATTTTGAAAATAAGTGCATGTCATTTATCTCAAGTTTTTTATTTTATTTATTTTAAAAATAAATATATTCTCTTCCCTCAGATGCTGTGAAGAGGTAGAGTCTCTGAGACTGATGCAGCGATGGCAGAACACCTGAAGCTCGCTCCAGGAAGAGCTGAGGGTGGAGGTTAAAAGAAATGAGCCAAACAACTGTAATGTGTTTAAGGGATAACGTTAGTTCACCCAAAAATGAAAATAGTCATAATTTTCTCACCCTCATGTTACGATCATAATCATTTTTCCTACAATGGCAGTTAATGGATTGGGAGATCTGCTTGGTTACAAATATTCTTCCAAATATCTTTGTGTTTATAAGACAACTGTGTAAGTCAATGACAAGATTAATAAAGACATGATAAAAAGAAACCATCTTTTAACATTTTAGTCGAAAACACGTGAACGCAATCTCAGAAATGTGATATTTGAATTCATGTCGGTTCTATATAGTTTAACATCATTTACGCTACTTTGATTTTATAAATAGCAATGATTTCAAACACATTTTATGATGAAGGTCTTTTTTGTTTTATGATTTTCATGTCACATGACAACAATGGCTCCTGCAAGGTGGTTATGCCACGTTCAAATATAATATTCTTAATATTATTTGTATGATTAAAGTATTTAAAAATAAATGCAATTAATAAAAACATAAATAAACAAATACTGCGAAAATAGAAATTTTTTGACAATAATAATGGACTTCAAGATTGAATATTTCAGCACTTTTTATTCAGTGATGACCCTCATTAAATCATATTTCTGATGAAAATGGTAGGCCTGGAAACTTATTTCAGAAATCCAAAATGGATACAAAGATTACATTGAAAAACTAATTTTTTAAATAGATTTTTATCATCTTGAAGATTCTTATTTGTCATTGACCCAGTAAAGCAAACGTGAAAACAATATCGTCAGAACATAGAAAGGTATACAGGTTTGAAACATGAGGGTGAGTAAATGACAGAATTTTCATTTTTGTGTAAACTATCCCTTTATATAATAATTCAGTATTTTGTAATTGGTATTTTAGTTTGGTTAACAGATACTAAACTGTTCAAAAACAATAAAATGTGCTAAATCAGAACATGCTTCTTTTTTGCATACGTCCACAAATAATGTGCTATTGTTTGTGATGTACACTTGATTAAGATTTTATGGATTTTATGGTTTTATGGACGTTCAGGTCTGACTGGACGATCTAGAACTTTTGTCAAGATGTGTTAAACCTCAAGACATAATTGATTGCCTTTCACGATGTTACACAGTGGGTGTGTGATTATTTTATATGCAGGCTTATATATACATACACTTAAACTATGCAGCAACGCATTTAAATGACGACGTCCAGAAATCGACGCATTTGGACGTCCAGAAGACGACGCATTTAGACGTCCATGAGACGTGCAGAAAAGTCGGTTCAACTTTCATTTTGGAACTATTTTTCAACCATGACGGGACGTGTTGGACGGACGTCTTTTCAACGGTCAAAAGACGTCCAAATGTTTGCTGGGTATTCTCAGTATGGCAGCCGCAGTGGATGGATAGACTAATAAAATGTGAACTAGCGATCTGAAACAATGGCCTCAGCACCCCAAGGAGTAGGGACGAGGTGACCAGATGTCCCGTTTATACAGCATAGAGCGCCCTCTCGTGGCTGTAGATGGTAATGTTTTCTCTTGGTTCTAAATAAATGCGACTTAAAGTCCAGACCGACTTATATATGTTTTTTTCCTCATCATGACGTATTTTTGGACTGGTGCGACTTATACTCAGGTGCCAGCCAAATATTGTCTGTTGATGTATAAATCTTAATATCGGAAAATTGACCCTTATGACTGATTTTGTGGTCCAGGATCACATTTACTCACTCAGGCTCAAAGGTCATTGCTCCATCACTGAACTGAATGGGATTATCCATGGATGTGTTACTCTTCACAGACACACAGCTGGGTTCTGGAGCTGCTGCTTCCTGTGTGTGAACATCCGCCTCCTCTTCTCTCTTCTCACAGAGACTCATTTCACAGGTGGTGCTTTAGAATGAAATAAAAATACAATTAAAATACACCTGAACTGAAATTTTAAGACATACAAAAAAACTTTAAAAGAATGTTTCAATAGTTCACGCTTACATATAATTAGCTGAGGTATGGAATGCGTATTTGGCGTGCTGTCCGGGGAAGGGCTCCGAGCTCGGGAATGGCCCGAACCTAGAGTACCCCCCCCTTCCCCGTCTATTTATAAAGTGAACTTGAAGTGAGGAGATGGGGTGGAGGAGGGATGCTGATAAACCGTCAATGGATAGAGGTAAGTCAGCGATATTTATACTATGGGATTGATTACTTGATTATGGTCCACCTGTGTTGATTAGGCTAAGTATCTGACGCGCTCCTCCCGAATCTTATTAATAAAATTACATTTAAGAAACAATTAAATTCTTGGATGTGTTTTTTGAATTAATGAATTCTTGTCAGTTACACTAATGCCATATAATATCAAAATAAATATAGTTTCTTCCTTGTTTATCTCCCATTCCATATCAATTCTGAAAACAAAATAGAAAATTAAAATAAAAGACTCGTTTTCTTTTTTATATAAATATATATATATATATTTTTTTTTATACTTGTGCAGCAATGAGTGATAACGTCTCAGGTTACGAATGTAACCATGGTTCCCTGAGAGGGAACAAGACACTGCGTCCTCTTAGGGGACACTATGGGGAACACCTCGTCGTGACCCGTGTCTGAAGCATACTTTGAAAAACGCCAACGTGTTGGCCGGCGACAGCCTCTGACGTCACTACTGGCGTGACTATAAATACGCACCCGTAGGACCCGTCACTTATCTTCTTCGTGAAGCTTGCGTCCGAAGCATGGCAGGGAGCTAGAGGACGCAGTGTCTCGTTCCCTCTCAGGGAACCATGGTTACATTTGTAACCTGAGACGTTCCCCGTCAAGGGAAATTCGAACTGCGTCCTCTTAGGGGACACTATGGGGAACAGTATACCCACACCGCCATGCTGAGGGGAGTGCAGGCCAGAACATGGCAAACACTAAGTACCAACTCTACCATTTCCATGGGAGTTGCCCCTGGGACGTTTAGACGGCTGTTTGTGACATTATCCCTTACGCCCAAAGGCCTAAGCTGCATATTTTTTAGATATTTAATGCAGCCAGTTTTCTCAGCCTGTTTTCTTATCTTATCAAGAAAAAAGGGAGCAGAAAAACTATTTTGATCATTTATCAGGTAAACCAGTTTTCTTCCTTTTTCATATGTAACACACATATAGAGAGAATTCACAGTTCACAATAAAAAATCAAAAACTTTAAATTATATTTCACTTTGTTAAATGACTGTGATTATGCTATCAAGACATGAATTGCATAATTAGTGGGTTGAGACACTAAATTTATTAAATTAAAAGTGTCTATTTTTCTCCCATGTGATTAATAAAAAAAATAATGAATTTGAGTGCAAATCCCCATTGGGTTCCTTAATGTTCATTGTGTTACACACAAAAATAACATTTATATGGCATTATATTTCATACATTTAGCTAAAAGCAAGTAAGAAGGTGGGATAATTCTATTCTCTTTACATTACACAACACCTCATTTTTATTCTCACTCAGGCTTGGAGACCATTGAGCTGAGGGGGATAATCCACAGACTCGACACTCTTCATAAACACACAGTTGGACTCCGGAGCTGCTGCTTTCTCTTCTCATAGAGACTCATTTTACAGGCAATGCTACTTTAATAACAATTAAATTTACAACTGAATTACCTTCTTTGGACAAATAATAATAATAATAAAAAAGGAAACTGTATGAATTCTTATGTCACACAATATTAAAATATATAGTAAAACAACTATACTTTCCAGACAGTCTCATAAAGATTCATACTTTGAGCCACAAAGCTTTGGATGAATAACAATCATCAAAAACTGGTCAACTCAACTCTCAGTTCAAGTTTCAGAAACAACTTCTAGAGTCAATATGAAACTTAAAAGCTGCTGAGAGTAAACCTCTAAACATTTACACATGCAGATTCATAGTGATTTACCAGTGCATGAGAATGAATCAAGAAATGTGTTCAAACCTACCTCTGTCTCAACAATGAAGAACATCAAACACAAACTTCATTCAGTTCAGAAATCCATTCTGTTTATATAGCAACATTAAACTGATCTGATCCTAAACTGATTTACTGTACATTATTCACAAAAAGTTTTTCTGTCCCAGTGTGGTTCATATTACCTTTGACAAAGTTCAAATAGTTCCTTTTTGACAAACAGGTTCAACAAGTTTACTTGAAAGAAACAATGCTGGACATTTGTAAAACACCTAGCCAAGTGAAACAGTTTTCTTTATTTCTGAATGTGTCCACATCCAATCCAAATACAAACCCAAAGGTGTGTTTACAATATGCTCAAGATGACAACAGCATGTGAACACTGTGTGAACATTCAAAGGTAAAGTGGTTTTCTACCTTTTATGTCCAACTCTATTCCAGGTTTGTGATCTCATAAGTTGATGGCTATATAGTAAATTAATTATATATACTATTTGGATAACAATTAATGTCATCACAATGTCTGTATAGTTGCAGAATACTCAAACACACATACACAATATTTAACCACTGAATATATTTAATTCAGTAAAGTAGCATGTGGTGCCAAATTACCATGGTATAGTAATGGTAATGTTTATTCCTGAAATAAAATGTCTCTCAGTGCAGTCTTAACATGTCTGTCTTTATTTGTCTTAACAACACAACACAACAACAGTTTGTTTTTCTTCTTTCTTAATTGCCCTGTATCCAACACATGACACTTCACCATCTAGTGGCTTCCTCGAGTAACAGGCACAATCAATTGATATCATCACAGGTAAATACCATGGTACTTTTACCAGTGAAACTGAATTATTACTTATTATTTTTTAATAATTACTACTGTTACTAATGTTAAGCCATATTGTTATCATGCGACTTTTCCTTTAGTGTTATCGTTTTGATACTCTTTTGAACATATAGGCCTATGTCTTTGTCCTACAGTCATTCACAAGCAGCGTATATAGGTGTTTAACTTGTTAAAAGGCTTTCTTTATTGCTGTCAGTTGCATTTGCAGGTTTGGTTTCAGTGTAGGTAAATATTCACTTTATCCAGTGCTCTTTTGATCTTGTTCAATTAACAGCAGCAGAAAACGGTTGTCAGACCAGTTTTAGAGTAGGATACAATTAGGTTTTGATACAGGTTGGTTATTAACGAGAGACCCAAGGAAAGATCAACTGTCCAGATGAAAAGATTTGTACCCACTGCTGAACGGTTGACAAACTGCATGATTTTGATATTGTTTAACAGTTCAATGAACAAGAAATTATTATTGACTGACTGATATTTTAATCATATATTGTTGGTTTCTTTTTTATGAAAATAATTAAATACGTATTTCAAAGCACTTGCACGTCTCCTGTTATGGTGTTTGGTTTGTGAGTGAATCAATGTGGTGAACGAATCAGTTGAGTGAATCAGAGAATTCATTAATACAGTCACTTGTCGCCACCACTGGCGTAATGATGTAACATACAGAAACATACAGCCTCTATTTTAATAAATAATGAAGTGAGTGACCAACAGAATAATTGTATCAAATCAACTAATCAATTCTTACATATAATTATTCCAGAAGAAATGCTTACGAGGTGGAAATTTTGTGTTTGAATATCAGAAGCCAAACCAGAAGAGCATGCCTTTTAAAAGCAGATAATGTTGCTGGTAGTTTTTATGTTTATACTTACACATCAGAAGGGAATCGGATCAACCAAACTGAGAAAACATAATTGGAAATAAAGTCCCATAAAGACTTTGGCTTCTAAACAATTTCAGCCAACTAATCTTTAAAGTGTGAAATACTAAAATCCCAAAAATTGAGACAACCCTGTTAAAAATGTATTAATTAATTACAACAGATTTTGAATTATAATAAATTAAGCGCTTTCAAAAAGTCAGTCTATGTTTCCTAACTTTATACCCAGAGGAACAGATTGAACACCATAAATCAACTTTGAAGGCCCTCTTTATTGAAAAGTACCCAGAATAATCTCTTATTAATAGCCCCTTTTTATATCTCTTCTGAGCTTTATCAGTAAGTTGTTGGAAATTAAGAGCACATTTTTCCATTTGGTCCTTCACTATAATAATATCCTGTCTTAATTAGTGATATTGTGTAACAAAAGTATCACTGCAGCACATGAGCGCAAACCAGAGGCTTTGGAGGACAAATCAATACTTCTGCCGAGCGTCCATAAGAAAGAGGGCTATGTCATCAGCAAGATGTCTGATTAACTCTCCAAGATTTCTGACTTGCTGTCTGAAAGCTCTTCCTGTTAAACTGATTGTTTTATGTAAGTGCAAGGAATCTGAACTTCAAATAGACAAAGGTAAAGAGAAATGGGGCAGCCCCTGCTTTGCCAATGTCCCCAAGATGCTTTAAGAAACCCCCATTGAGTGCAAGACAATGAGAAACACATTTTCTAAGGATTTTTATTGGTCATTGGTTTATAAAAATCAAATTGAGAAACTTAAATCATAACTGCTAATTAAGTGGCTGTAAGTATTTGAAAGCATCAGGGTAAAATATATACTCTGAGGATAAAATATATCAATCACTATTATTAATCAGCTATAAATCAATCAATAGCTATTTTATACATAGACAGATAGATTAATAGATACACTTTTTTTCGTTTCTTTTTTAAGGTTAGCTACATTAAAAACTGGTGGGTGTTCATATTTTTTACACACAGCTCCAGACTGGGCTGAATTTAGGAGGTGTTTTTGTCCACATATTGAAAGGACACACGTACCTTCTTTGTGTGTTTCTATGAACTAAAATTAAGATTAGAAAAGATAACCGCTGTGTGATTTAAAGAGAGATAATGTGAGTGTGTTTTTTCTCTCAACTCTGTTCCTGAATTGTTTCTCACAGGAAGCTGTTAAAACTAACAAAGAGACACTGACGAATGAGGATAAAGCCCAAATCCAACATAGAGGGGTTCAGTGAATGTGGTTTTGAATGTGTGTAAGTGTGTGAGTGTGTCAGAGACACTGTAGAAGGACAGAGTGCCGGACGACCAGTCCAGATACACTCCTATTCTGTTAGAGATTCTTGAAGGGGCAGGTATGACTTTTCTGTACTTATTGTGTCTCACAATAAATTTGTAATCAAAACAATTCAAACTCCAAGACTTATCATTGTGCCCAAGCAAACTTTCAGTACACCACCTTTTCCTACTGATTCCTTTATATGTCACTGATATATCAGCCCTCTCACGCCATTCAGCCTCCCAGTAACAGCGTCCAGTCAGACTCTCTCTACTCAGAACCTGACACCATTCATCAAATCTCTCTGAATGATCAGGGTAGGCCTGTTCCTTTGTCGCATGTGCCACTTTTCTGTTCATCTCAGCCAGAGTGAGGAGAGTGCTTGCTGTGTTTAAATCCAGTGTGAGATCACATGCATCTGAACACAATAATAGAGATTATAACACATGTACACTGCAAAATCTCCAGTTTTAATTTAACACTCTGAGTGTGGACTCATATAAACTCTGAAGCAGTGTTAAAAGTAACACTGAAGCGGAGTTTAAGTTAATGAGATAATTAAGAAGTTAATGGAGTTATGATTGACCATTATTGAAGACACCTGATGTTAACAAGCAGACTCACCAAAGGAGAAAATCACAATTTGTGTGTCACCATTATAGTGGTCAGTGTTGCTTTAGTTGTGATCTTGGCTTGTGGCTTTTTACTTTTAAAATTAGTTTGGCAAGCCAAGAGCAAAAGTCATCGGGTGGTGATGATTATGTTTTAATGTAATTGTTGTTTGACCTGAGGTACCTCTGTAACTAATTTACAGTGTTTTCTCTAAATAAAACTTCCATTATTGATTGTAACAGCTTTGATTCCACAATGAAAGCGTCTGCATTTTCTATACATTTTGTAGCCATCTCTTGCAAGTGATTCTGATTTTTTTTTTTAAATTAAAGAGTCTTATTTTAGGCACACACAGATAACAAGAATCAGCGTATGAATCTCAACAACGGTGACAAACAGCATATCCAGATAAACAGATCTACTCTGAACATCACAAAACTAGATACTAAACATTCACATAAAAACAGCAAAAATAAAATATAGTTAGAATAAAAAGTTAAAAAGACAGTTCAGCTCATAATTTATTCATGCCGCAATGCAAGATGGGAGCGATGGATGTGTTTTTATTCGCTACAACATGCTTTTTTGATGGTCACCGTTGTTGTGATGCTCACGCTGATTCTTGATGTCTGTGTGTCTAAACTAAAGATTTTTTTCTTTATGTAGAACTAACTTTTAAAAACATTTCATATTATGCCAAAAATTCTGGATTGCTATCTCTTTTTTCCACTTAATTTATGTATACATTAAAGAAACCTGAACTCACGCATTCAGGTCACTCCATGACAATTAGTTCAAACCACAATCATTAGCACACATGATTGCCTTTGCTCTGGTCTGTATGTTATAATTCAGTTACCACAGCCCCACAAAGTCTAAAGTAAATAACTGAAGGTTCAAGATCCCAACTAAAGCAAACACTGACCACTATAATGGTGACACACAAATTGTGATTTTCTCAATTGGTGATTCTGCTTGTTAACATCAGGTGTCTTCAATAATGGTCAATCATAATTCCATTAACTTCTTAATTATCTCATTAACTTCAACTCTGCTTCAGTGTTACTTTTAACACTGCTTCAGAGTTTATATGAGTCCACACTCAGAGTGTTAAATTAACACTGGAGATTTTGCAGTGTAACACAACAAAATAACAACTATTAAGATTTGTGTGTGTCCTACATTTCTGTGGTCCTTCTGTAATCCTGAACGCTCCTCCATGATCCAAACTATAACAAGAAAGGGATATGATAGTTGCCATATTAGAGATTACAGATTTTTACATAATCTATTCAAGGTTTCTACAGATATGAGCAAGTTAAATTTAAGACTTTCTAAGACCAAACCTGTGATGAAAATACATATTATTTTACACATGTATATGTAATATTTAATGTGTTTACAAAATATCATCACTGTCCACAATGCTATTTACTATTATGACATACAGATTTTTTTAAATCAGCCGACAATATATCATACAAAATCTCCCCACAAAAGCATTGCATCACAGAGAGCTTAACAGCGCAACATTGATATCAGAAATACACTTGCTATTATCTGTTGCTGTTTAAGCTAGGGCTGCTCCGATCACGATCGGCCGATCGTTAATGCGCATCTCGTCAGTAAAGCCGGTTCTCTAATCAGCGGTAAATTCCCTCAGGTGCGTGATTTCACATAGAGCAGCTGTTACTACACAGAGCCGTTGTTAATTGAGAAGATGCGCAAATAAACGCTGAAAATGAAGTGGATTTGCGCATCTTCTCAGTTAACAATGGCTCTGTGTAGTAACAGGTGCTCTATGTGAAATCACGCACCTGACGGAATTTACCGCTGATTAGAGAACCGGCTTTACTGACGAGATGCACGTAACGATCGGCCGATCATGATCGGAGCAGCCCTAGTTTAAGCTGAATGCAATAAAATCAGAAGAATCGTTCTCATGTTTCAATGCATCACTAGTTATTTTTTGTCCCTTAAGGTTTAATCAGGTTATTTGTCCTGTCAGGCAAGTTAAATTCTCAAGATATTTTTCAGTAAACTTGTATTAACCCATTTAATGTAGCTAGGAGCAGGTATTCTCTCTGATGAGGAGGTACTGTAACTACAGCGGAAAAAAAATCTTACTGGGTTCGTTAGACTGGAGACATTTTTGTGGTAATATAACCAAAAATATTTAAGACTTTAAGGCCTCTAATAACCCTGTTTTAGTCTCTTGGCCAAATGGAGTCCAAAAATATATCAACTGTAACAGTTTTACTGATTATACTGCATGTGTGATTAAACTGCACACATTTTATAAACTTCACACAGCGAGTATACTGCACACATTTTAATACAAATGATGATTGTTAGTGTTGAACATACTTGAGTTTGTCCAATTTGTAGTTTGGATTAAAGGGCAGCGCAACTAATGATTGTCCTGGGTGATTGTAGCTCAGATCCAGTTCTTGCAGGTGTGAGGGGTTTGAACTCAGAGCTGAAGCCAGAAAAGAACAACCTTCCTCTGTCACCATACAGCGAGATAATCTATAAACACACAAGGATTCAAGATAACATGCTATGTGACATCAAAACTGATCAGGTACAAGACTACAGAATGCACATACATTTAGGCTACATCCTTTTAAGTGACCTGGAATTTATTTTGGCAAATAATACAGCGAGATAATCTATAAACACACAAGGATTCAAGATAACATGCAATGTGACATCAAAACTGATCAGGTACAAGACTACAGAATGCACATACATTTAGGCTACATCCTTTTTAGTGACCTGGAATTTATTTTGGCAAATAAAGATTTGTATCATGGATATGGGGGAAAAACAGAAATGTTATTCTGATTTCTATTTTTTCTTAACGTTACTTGCAGTAATTATTAATCTATTAGCATGAGACCATCTTATTTTGATTCAAACACAAGCATCTTTAATAAAATTATTCATTCATTCAGTCTGTTGCTTTTTATCCACACATAACTGATTACAGGTTCAATTCAGATGGATCAACTCAGTTTAGATTAACTTAGGGTTCAGTGTGTTACTCATTTTCAAAAATAAATGACTAATACAAATCCAATCTTCAGACACACTGGGGTTTGCTAGTATATTACAAATACTCAAGAGATAAGGACCAGAGAAGAGGGCGTCTTTCATTTTATTACTAAGTGTACCTTAATATATTTTTTCTTACCTCAGTATGTTGAGTTGACAGTTTGAGCTCTTCAGTCCATCAGAGAGCAGCTTCACTCCTGAATCCTGCAGATCATTATTACTCAGGTCCAGCTCTCTCAGTGAGTTTGATGATTGTAGAAATGAAGATAAGCTTTTACAGCACTGACCAGTGAGTTTACAGCTTGTTAATCTAAACAGATCAGAGTACAAATACTGTACACTTAAACTAGTGAAAAGTGTAAAAAAAATATTGACGTGGTATGAAACGAGACACTGTTGTGGATGGCATCCATCCATATTAAAATAAGGTCCTCACCTTGGCTTTCCCCAAAATAACACTATTTATTGCATTCCTTGTAATGTTCAACAGTGAAAAAAAAATAAAATAAAATGACATGCAAAAGCAAGACAATGACAAATTATTTGTTTTTATCTTTTGCCTACAGGAGTTGTGTTACACTACTGCAACAATATATATTCACTCCATCAGGACATTTGCCAAAAATGGTAAAAACTTAAAAAAAAAATTACTTCAAAAACTATTCAGTTTGAAAAAGAAACCCCAAACCTCAGTATGTTGAGTTGACATTGTGAACTCTTTAGTCCAATAGAAAGCAGCTCCACTTCTGAAACATCCAGGTCATTGTGACTCAGGTCCAGCTCTCTCAGAGAGTTTGATGATTGTAGAGATGAAGACAAACTTTCACAACACTGACCAGTGAGATTACAGTCAGCAAGTCTATAACACACAATGAAATAAGGTTTAAGAAAGAGGAGAAAAAAATACAAAGGAGCTCAACAACAACTACTGTCATGTGAATGTGACAAGACAACATGGTGGGGAAAATAATAATGCAGAGGCTATTTCATGCTTCAGAATTGTATTTTGATTTACTATATTGGCCTGTTGCTGTTGTTCTTTCCGCCTTATCACATGATTACTAATTAGCATTATTAGAGTAGCATTTAATGTTAAAAGGATCATATAATGACACATTTCAAATATTCAATCTGAAATCATTTTCTGATGTAAATGCAGTGAATGCGTGAGAAATCCTTAACACTCAAACTGACACTCAGAGTTATAACATTCATTGGGTGGCATGTAGACAAGTTAATTGCATTTGGCTGCAGTTGCCATAAATTCCACCAGATAATGATCTGATTAATTGGTGGTCAGTAAATAAAAGTGCTTTAACAAACTTTATTGTTTAATTTTTATGAACTTAAATATTCAATTACAATATTATTGAAAAATGTCCATGCCAATGATAAATCAGATTTTCTAAAAGAGTTGAAACAAACTATGACTTAAAAGTGACAAAAAGGCAGCAAAATAAGCTTTATCTGATATTGTTGGTATTGTGAATTATGTAATTCATAAGGATGAATATATTAACATGTGACCACACACAGACATCAATTAATACTCACATAGCTTTTCTGCAGTTCACCACAGCTGGTATCAGTCTCCTTTTACCCTCGTCTGATGTGTTGTATTTCTTCAGATCAAACTCATCCAGCTCCTCCTCTGATATCTGAACCATGTAGGCGATTGTTGAGCAGTGAGATGGAGAGAGTTTATTCTCTGAGCGATTCTCTGATTTCACAAACTCCTGAATCTCTTTGAACAGAGTCTGATCCTTCATTTCCATCAGACAGATGAACAGATTGTTGCATCTGTCAGCTGAGAGACATTCATCACCCTTAATTTTGTCTTTAATGTACTGTGTGATTCTATTGATTGTTTCCAAGTTGTTCACTGTGTGTGTCAGTAGATCCTTTAGAAGTCTCTGATTTGACTCCAGTGAGACGCCCATCAGGAACTGCAAGAAATGATCCAGGTTTCCATTTTTGCTATTTAATAATTTATTTACTGCTGCTTTTAGTATCTCATGGAGAAGACAGCATTCCCAGATTTTCCAGTTACATCCTTCCAGGAACAAGTGCAGTGATTCCCTATTTTTGACAACATTTGAATAAAACACAAAAAATGCAGCTAGAAACTGTTGAAAGCTCAGATGTATGAAGCTGTAAACTTTCCTCTGATGTATCACAGATTCCTCTTTAAAGATTTGAGGATACAATGAGGCATCAGTGACGTATATGCCGCTCTCAATCAGGTCTTCCTCATAGAAGACCACATTGCCCTTCATCAGTTGACTGAAAGCCAGTTCAGCAAGTTTCACAATAACTCTTCTGTTGGACTTCAGGAGTTTTTCTGGATCTCTCTCATCATACTTCTGATTCCTCATGTTGATCTGAGTCAGCAGGAAGTGAATGTACATTTCAGTCAGAGTTTGAGGGATTTCTGCACTGTCATCTTGTTTCAGGAGGTTCGGAAGCACAGTGGCTGAGATCCTGCAGAAGACAGGTATGTGACACATGATGTTGAGGCTTCTTGATCTACTAATGTGTGAGATGATTCTGCTGGCTTGATGCTCATCACTGATTCTCTTCCTGAAATATTCCTCTTTCTGAGGCTCATTGAATCCCAGAATTTCTGTCACACGGTTGATGTATTTTGAGGGGATCTGATTGGCTGCTGCTGGTCTGGAGGTGATCCAGATGAGAGCAGAGGGAAGCAGGTCTCCTCTGATGAGGTTTGACATCAACACACCCACTGATGAAGACTTATTCATATCAAGGACTCTCTCATCATCTGAAAACGCGAGTGTAATTCTGCTTTCATCCAGACCATCGAAGATGAACACAACTTTATTCTCCTCATAAATCTTTGAGTCCAGATTTTGAAATTCAGGATAAAAGTCCAGCAGAAGTCTGTGAAGACTGTACTGGTGATCTTTAATCAAGTTCAGCTCTCGAAATGGAAGCACAAACATGAAATCTACATCCTGATTGGCTTTTTCCTTGGTCCAGTCCAGAATAAACTTCTGCACAGAGACAGTTTTTCCAATTCCAGCGATGCCTTTAGTAAGAACAGTCTTGATTTTGTCTTTCTCCTCACATCCTGGTTCATGTAAGGGTTTAAAGATGTCATTGCAGTGTATTGGAGTGTCTTGTGTTCTGGCTGTTTTCTCCATCTGTAAAACCTCATATTCTTTATTCACCCCTTCACTATCTCCTTCTATGATGTAGAGATGTGTGTAGATCCAGTTCAAAGGGGTTTCATTCTCTTCTAGTGCGATTCCATCAAATAAACTCTCATACTTGTTCTTCATACTGGTTTTATGTTGATCTTTCACTCTTTTTATGACATCATCTACTGGTTGATGAGAATTGTGCTGTAAGTCTGCATTCTC
Source organism: Carassius carassius (assembly GCF_963082965.1). NCBI lineage: Eukaryota > Metazoa > Chordata > Actinopteri > Cypriniformes > Cyprinidae > Carassius > Carassius carassius. The sequence goes on from NC_081785.1 coordinate 2,084,432, forward strand.
CTTCAGCAATTTGTGTGTCTGCAGAGCTTCTATGTTTTGCCACCCAAGAAAGTTCCGACAGTAGGAGACAAAGCGTGTCAGATAGAATGTAACTGATCTGATTACATAATCACTCTTCACTCTGTAGAAACAGTGAGATGAATAGAAAACTGCATTGAAATGTCCCAGCACATCAAACACAGTGCTCTAGTTTGAAATGACACCACATTCACACAGAAGTGGTCATTCAGACAGCATCCCACAAGCTGTCTAGAAACAACAAATTAATATTTCTTTGCACAGCCTTTAGATTCTACAATATCGCTTTACATTAAGAAATGTGGGAAATCTGCAGACTTTATATTTTGTATAAAAATGTCTGTAATCAACATCCCTGTTTACCATGTTTCATCCATCCCATTTATACTCACTCAGAGTCTGAGGTCACTGCTCCATCCTTGAGGTTTTCTATGGACTCGTCACTCTTCACAGACACACAGCTGGGTTCAGGAGCTTCTGCTTCATGTGTGTGAACATCCTCCTCCTCATCTCTCTTTTCACAGAGACTCATTTTACAGGCTGTGCTTTCTAAATAGACAATAGATATATTCATCTGAATTGACTAAAGAGATTCTTCTACCCTAATGTGCTCTCTTGAATTTCTGACAAATAACTGATAACATTTATTTATTTAGTCCTGGAATATAAAACATATTTTCACAGGATAGGTGAGACTCTTTCAGGGTTTTTTTTTGTTTGTTTTTGTTTTGTTTTTTGTGACTCCAAAAGGCAGCTTACAGTAGTATCAGTTTTTACTCCTTACATAGTTTATGTGCTTTCTTTCAAAAAATGTGGTAAGTCTGATAAAACCATTTCTCTTGCATTTTAAACTTGACTGAACCAGTTTCTGTTTTCTCAAGAAATAGGGGAGCAGAAAAAACAATGTTGTTTATTTATCAACCATATACAGGTAAACCAGATTTCTTCATTTCTGCATGTCACACATACAATGACAGAAGTTATAGTTCAGGAATCAGGATCACGCTAACATTCCTCTAAAAAATATATATCTAACAATCTCACTTTATTTCTCATAATTTGACTTTTATATCTCACCATTGTTGTTTCATGCATTTGAGGACATAACTGATGATGTGAGCAGCAGAGATTCATCCTTATTTTAGTGTTTGGCTTAATATATATTTTTGCTTTCATCCTTCAATATAAAGTCACAACTGTGAAGAATGAAATTAAATTACCACAGTTTAGTGGTACTTTAGGACTACCACTGCACACTCTCTCAAAAATAGAGATCTTTGTACAAATATTAGATCGTAAGATTGTGGTGTATTTAAATTCTTCATTTTACAAAATGCAGTCTGTCGGCAGAAATGGGTTTACTTGTGTCATAAACTGGCTGAATTTTGGCTGTTTTCATTAGAAAGCTGTGACCATACCGAGTTCATGAAAATATTCTTAAGGAAGATAAATTAGAAATTAATAAAAACTAAAGCATATACTTAATGTTAACTGTCAACAAGTAGGTAAAACACACACAATTACTCAGCTGATCATAATAATTATATTCATCTCTTTAGTCTTACTGCTCTTATAAAAATATTTTGGTCACTTTATTTTAAGGTCCAATTTACACTATTAACAAACCATTAACTATGATTTTTGCTTCGATAAACTCCTAATTTGCTGATTATAAATAGTTAGTAAGGTAGTTGTTAAGTTTAAGTATTGGGTAGGATTTGGAATGTAGAATATGGTCATGCAGAATATGTTATATGTTCAACTGTTTGACATGCATCCAAGCACCATGGCTCCTTCAGTGAAGTCTTTGAAGTTTAATGACTCGCTTATGAAATGGAACACTCTTGTGACATTCTAACATTTAAAGAAAAGGTTCCCTGCTAGATCATCTGTAAAATGTAAGTTATGTGCTGAAGTGCACTTCTATCTGTCAAAGTATCTGAGAAGGAAGCCACACGTCTTCTCAAGTAACATTTATAGTGACCTTTGGCACAAGGACAAAAATATTTTATTCAAAATATTTCATTTCTTAAATAAAATAAAATGCAAAATACAATTTCATGATCAGTAAGAAAAATGTATGGCTGAGACATTTTCTCAATTAACTTTTGCCCCAAATTGCTTCTTATAATTTAAAATGTTGACATATACAAGACAATGTACATGCTCACAAATATGTGAAACAACAATGGTGAGATATAAAGGTGCAATTATGAGAAATAAAGTGGGATTGTTAGATATAGTTTGTAGAGGAATGTTTGTGCGATCCTGATTCCTGAACTATAATTTCTGTCATTGTATATGTGACATGCAGAAAAGAAGAAAACTGGTTTACCTGTATATTGTTGGTAAATAAACAACATTGTTTTCTTGCTCCCCTGTTTCTTGAGAAAACAGAAACTGGTTTAGTCGTTAGTTCATAACGCAAATGAAATTGTTTCAGTAGACTGACCACATTTTGTGAAAGAAAGCACATGAACTACGACAGGACAGAAATAATATGCCTTTTGGAGTCACACACACACACACACACACACACACACACACACACACACACACACACACACACACACACACAAACCTGAAAGAAGCTTAATTATCCTGTGAAAATAGTTTTTATATTCCAGGACTAAATATATAAATCACAAAAATTAATTGTATTGGGTTTTTATTCCATAGTGTAAGTAATGTTTTTTTCATTTAATACAATTACAGTAAATTAATTGTATCACCATACAATGTGTGCATGTTTTAAAATATAAAAATATTAGCAAATACTTCAATGCAGACACACACACACAAAATAAAAAAAGGTAATTTAGAACATTCTAAAAACTACACAAAAAATACAGTAACAAACTATTTGTACTCTGTGACTATATGCCTCTGGATGTAACACTTAATATTTGAAACACCAAAATAAATGAAACATTTTAATGCAAACTTATCAGGTGACACAATCATTGATCACATTCCCGGAATCTGATATAATTCATTTTTACAGGATAGTTCAGTTTCCATTATATTTGTGTTTTATCAGCAGCAATTTGGTATGGAAAGCAATTGAGAAAAAAATTAATAAATAACTACAGAGAATAAAGCATCCCAAGTACTGACTTTTTACAGTTCAATAATGAACGATCTTAAATATTTGTCAGTTCAGACCTACCTCTGTCTCAACAATAAAAAGCATCAAACACAAACTTCTTGCAGTTCATAAATCTTGTCTCTTCAAACAGCTGTTCTTTTCTGAGGATGTTCACGTACTTCCTTTCCTAAATTTGAGTCTGATTACGTAGTTTCTCTTGTATGATAAACTAGCTGAACCAGTTTTCATTTTCACAAGAAAAAGAGCAGCAAAAAACAATAGTTTTCTTTTTTGCATGTCATTGTCTAAACCAGGCTTGTGACATCATGATATGTTTGACAATGAAACTATCAATATATTTAAGTATATATCAACATATACTGTTGTTATAACTGTTAACAATATCCTGTTCAACTGCCGAATACACAAACACACATGCTTACACTCAATATTTATTATTATATAATAATTATGCAACTTTTTAGTACTTTCGTGTAAACAGTGTTAGTGTTTTGAAAGGAATATGTCTTTACCTGCAGTATAAAGGCAGTCAAAAGTGTACCACTAAACCAAAAAGCTCTACTTTGGAGTTGAAACTAATCTGTCCATAAAACAATCTTAGCTGACAATGAGATAATGTTGATACTTAAAACTGCACTGAGAACTCCAGTGCATCTCCTGAGCTACAAAACTTCAGAGCTAGCAACGTCTGAGAATCTGAAATGTTCCTCTGTGGAGATTTCAGAGCCATTAAAGATGTTCAACTCACTCTCAGTGTGAACTGCTGGATTGAGGGTGTACTGCATTCAGCACTATGAACAGCAGCTCACACTCACAGATCAGCAGAAATTCACTTTGTCAAGGGCAATGACATACTCAGTCATAATGAAATTATAATCTTATGATTTCTGGATTAATGCTGATACAGATAAATGATTTTCATAGAAAATACAAATGTACTTCAGATATCTGCCACAGACATTTCTGACTCAAAAAGTCACTGAAACAGCTGATGGAAAAATACATAGGTCAGAGTTTCCTAACCATGCACCATGTGTGCTGTAGATGAGCTGTTCTGTTAATTCAACTAAAATATAATACGCTCAGCTTTAAAAGATGCTCGGAGTCTGCATACTCCTGGCTTTTGAAAACAATTTTAAAAATATGCCAGCTTTGGGTAAAAAGATAAAACAACTCGTACCCGAAGACTTGGGAGGTGAATTAATCATTTATCTTTCCGGTACAGTCTACATAGGCTCTAGTAGTCTATGGGTCTGTCACATGATGAACGAAAAACTCGAACTGAACCCATAACTCGATTATCTGTTTCCAGTACGGAACATAGGGATGTTGCATGTCAACACAAAATGAACGAATCCTTCACTGAGATAACTCGTTCCCGAGTCATCTTAAAGATTTGAATCATTCAAGAACAACCCATCACTAGTTGTTAGGTCTATTTGGCATTTTTGTTAAATGTTCACAATCTTGTGTAATGTAATTATTTAAGTTCTAAATTGTATAGGTCACTGAGTTAAAAATGTGATGGTTACATATTATTGAAAACTTGATGTTCAATGACTGTGAGAGTTTTTTATCAAAAAGCCAAATGTAAAGTCCAAGACATAAATTGAAAAAAAAAAATGAAAAAAAAAAAACATATTGGAACTCTGCCACTATGATGTCACAAAAACATTCTAGAACTAGAATATATAGAACTCTAGAGTCAGAGTTTGAGGTGAGAAGACTGCATACATTTACTAAAGATCAACAGCTGGTAACAATGGAGAACATCAGTCCCACAGCCTTTAATGTGTTCGATGAAGCACGTTTACTGGGTGAACACACTGACCTGATCATCAGAGCAAATGACAGAGAATTTCAAGTGCACAAGATCATCTTGTGTGGCTGCAGCCCGTATTTTAGGTAAGTAAAAGCGTTTATCCTGCACAAAGTACCTAGAAATAATCATATACAAAATTTTCACCACTAACATCATACTGCTGAAACTGCCTAAGCTGTCCATATATAAATGAATACAAATAAATATATGTATTGCCAGAACACAACATTACTACAGTATGGTAAACATGCATGTTGCATGTTGAATTTAATATATAAAGTTATTCTGTTACAATCTTTTAAAGCATGTTTCTCTACATGTGAAAACTGGTCTTAAATTAAAATGTAAATATTTTTTAATGTGTGTAACACAAATACTCAAATGTGTTTGCAGGGTTCTTCTTTCCACTAATTGGATCAGAACCGCAGAACATTTCTATGATATTCCAGGAATGTCCCGAAACATCATGTCTCTTATTATTCAGTACGCGTACACAGGATCTGTCCTGATTACAGAAGAGAATGTGCTGGAGCTCTTGGTGGCGGCTGATCAGTTCTTAGTCTCAGGTCTTGTAGATGCCTGCTGTCAGTTCCTGGAGTCATACTTACGTCCGGACAACTGCATTGGCATCCGCATGTTTACAGAGGATTTCCACTCCTGCTCAAAGCTCTGCCATAAAGCAAAGCTCTACATCCTGCAGCACTTTGAGGAGGTTCTGCAAGTATCTGAGGAGTTCCTGGAGCTCTCACTGGAACAGCTCGAGGAGATCATTGATAAGGATGAGCTGATTGTCAAACAGGAGGAGGTGGTTTTTGAGGCCGTCCTCCACTGGATTGATCATGCACCTGAAAGCAGGAGGAAATACATTGCCATGCTTCTGCCAAAGGTAAAATAGAGAAAGACAGTAAACTTTGACTAAATAAAAAATGTATTAATTAAATTTAAATAAAAAAGTAAACATAAAATAAATACTTAAAAATACTTTTTATTTAGTAGGTTTTTTCTTGTTTTCTATTACAAATATCTAAAAAGTCAAGAAACGTTTACTTGAGAAGAAATGACTTAAAGATATAGTCTTGTTTACTGAAAAATGTAAATTGTTAACAAAAAAATAATAATTTTTATTCATGTTATAATTTTGTAATATATATTTTCTGTTTTCATTTTACTTGTAGTTAACATTTTATTAATTTTGTTGTTTCGTCATTTTTATTTGTTTTTACATTTTTTTAATTGATTTACTTTTTCATTTTATTTCAGTCTTATTGGTACTCTAGTAAGTACATCAAGTTAAAATGAAACGAAAATGAAAAATGTTGCCTTGACAACTAGCTGAAATAAAATATTTTATTTATTTCAGTTAAAGTTTATTTTATTTTGTTTATTTATTTATGTTGTTTGTTAAATATAATAACCCTGCAACAGAGTAATAAAAATAATCTTACCTTAATTTTGAAATTAGTTTATTTAATTTAATATTTGGTATATTTTTCTTAACCCACTGACAGATTTTTTTTATTTATTTATTGTATTTTAAGCATAAACATAATTAATTGTTATCAATTTTTAATAAAACAAGACTTAACATCTTAAGTCATTTGTCTTTATTTTGCTAATTTTTTTTATCTTGATCTAAGAACGTTTAGATACTGTATTTGTACCATAAACACAAGTAAAAAAAATTGTAGTGTTGTAACCACTTTGGACACCATGTAAAAAAGTTAAAAGCCAAGTATGGTGTCCCATACTCGGAATTCGTGCTTTGCATTTAACCCATCCAACTACACACACACAGTAGTGAACACACACACACACACGCGCACCCAGAGCTGTGGGCAGCCATGTTTTGCTCTGGGACCCGGGGAACAGTTGGGGGTTTGGTGCGTTGCTCAAGGGTCTCACATCAGTCATGGTATTAAGGGTGGAAGAGAGCAATTCTGAAAGTCTAAACTCTCTTCACTGTGCTTCAGGTTCGAATGGGATTAATGACAACAGACTACTTCATCAATAATGTAAAGAGTAATGCACTGGTGATGGAGAATGAAGCCTGCATGCCTCTTATCATCAATGCAATGAAGGTTTTGTTTGAATTTGACATGGATTTAGAAGAGCCCACCAGCTCAGAGCTCATACATCAACTGACACGCCCACGTCTGCCCTCTGCGATCCTATTGGCCATCGGAGGATGGAGTGGTGGCAATCCCAACAATGTGATTGAGGCATATGATGCAAATGTAGACCGCTGGGTCAATGTGACTCTTGAGGATGAGAGTCCCAGAGCCTATCATGGCACAGCTGTCCTGGATGAGTTTGTCTACTGTATTGGTGGTTATGACAGTGTGGAGTATTTCAACAGTGTGAGGAAGCTCCATTTCATCACTCAAACCTGGCATGAGGTGAGCAATGTTGTAGGTCAACAGGTTACTTTCATTTTTGATTCCTTTATAAAAAAGTACAGTGGTAAAATCTGATGGGACCACCGTATTGAATGAAAGTGCGCGAAGAAAAACCTTGATGCATTTTTGTATCCCCAAAATGATTGTAGCTTTGGATATAATTTAATTAATTAATATAATATACCTGTGGATATAATATAATATAATAAATAATTCTACATAATAATATCACATAATAATTATTGTACATTTGGATCTGTGTTTTATAAGTACATTTGAGATACTATTATACAATTATAGTATTATAGTTTATTAATATTTAGTTTTTTTAATATATTTTTTAAATATTTACTCAAATATTTTTAAATCAGTAAATTTGTTTTGCGTTTTTGTCATTTTTGTTTGGATTTTTTTTTTTTTTACAAAAATGTCTATATAGTTTTTAGTACATCAAGTTAAAATAAATGAAAATAATCAATATTACCTTTCCAAATAGCTGAAATAAAATCAGTTTAAGGATTTAATTTATTTTATAAAAAAAAAAAAATATATATATATATATATATATATATATATATTTTTTTTTTTTTTTTTTTTTAGCTTCCACCTTTTTATTTTGTATGGCTTTAGTTTTAGTTAACTATAATAACCCTGACAATATAAAAGAATATCATATAATATAATCTTTGGATAAAAATAACCAGAATTATCTTCATGATCATGCCAAAAAAGTACCTTTTTGTTAAGCACATTGGTACTTTAAAACACATTTAAAAGTATGCATTTGTACCTTTAAAAATACAGCAACAAACCTGGTACTACCATTGTACTTTTCTGCAATTGATAGAAAAGAACAATGAAACAGTGTATTGATATATACACTGATTTTTATGCCTTTTATGTGTTGTAGGTGGCTCCCATGTATGAACGGCGATGCTATGTTAGTGTTGCTGTTCTGGATGGGTTCATTTATGCCATCGGTGGCTTTGATGGACATGGACGGCTAAAATCAGCAGAGCGCTATGATCCTGACACCAACCAGTGGACACTGACTGCATCTATGAACGAACGGAGGAGTGATGCCAGCGCCACATCACTGCATGGCAGGGTAATGCAGAAGGGCAGGGGAAAGGGAGAAATTGTGGACTGTAGCATGAGAATACTGTAAATAAGAAACAGAATTTCATATGAAATATACTGTGTGTGGTAAAGACTGTTTTTCTGAACAATCTGTAACAGTTGTGTGAAATGCTGTGGTCATACTCATCATCTGGCAGGTTTATATCTGTGGTGGTTTTACTGGGACAGACTGTCTCTTCTCAGCTGAATGCTTTAACCCCGAGACAAACCAGTGGACTCTCATTTGTCCCATGAGAAGCCGTCGCAGTGGTGTTGGTGTGATCGCTTATGGGGATCTAGTTTATGCTGTGAGTATTAAACACACACATCAGTGATATTTTTGAATCACTGAGATACTATTTGAATTTTATTCATATTTTAAATGTAATTTTAATCGAAGTTTTTGTAATTTTTTTTTTTTTTTTTTTAATTTCTTTATATTTTTATAAAGGTTTTTTTCTTATCTTCATAGCATTATATGTGTCTATTTAGTCTTTTTTATTAGTTTTTATTTCAGGTTTAATTTGTTGCCTTGCCTTGCTGTACTATCTGAAATAATGTTATGAAAGTTAGTTAAAAGTTTTAATAATAGGGTTTATGTATATATATATATGTATATATATATATATATATATATATATATATATATATATATATATATATATATATATTATTTCAGTTAAAGCAAGAAAAAATATTTTTAGTTACCTGTAATAACTCTTACACACATACAGAATCATGGAAGCAATCACAGTTTGAAGGTTGCACGTGTGTGTGTGTGTGTGTGTGGGAGAGAGAGAGAATGAATGCTTAGATGTGCACAAAAACACAAACAGAATGCATTAAAAAATTTTTTTTTTTTTAAGGTTGGTGGTTTTGATGGTGCCAGTCGTTTGCGGAGTGCAGAAACCTACAACCCGCAGACTAACATCTGGTGTGATATTGCATCTATGTACAACCCACGCAGCAACTTTGGCATTGAGGTGAGATGTGAACAATTCATCTGTATTTACTAAAACTATGAAAAAACACTGCAATAATCTCAAAAACTCTAGAAGACTTCATATAAATGTCCAATTTAATCAATATTGCCCAATGTGTCCTATACTATGATTTTTTTTTATGCAAAGTTAAAGACTTCTGCTGAAAATTATTTAAATTCCTTTTTACCTTCCTCACAATCCAGGTAGTTGATGATCAGTTGTTTGCTGTGGGAGGGTTTAATGGATTCAGCACCACGTCTGATGTGGAGTGCTACGATGAGAAGACAAATGAATGGTAACGTCCACTAACACTAAATCTAACAAACCATTTTACACAATTAAGACTCAATAATGTATATTTTTTTGCATTCTCAGCATGTCATCTGTTGTCTTCACAGGTCTGATGCAAATGAAATGGCCATTTTCCGCAGTGCTTTGAGTTGTTGTGTAGTATCAGGATTACCTAACATGGCACAGTATGCTGCCCAGCGAGACACAGTCCAGATGCAAGACGAGTCTGACACTGAATGACCTGCTTCCAGCAGCATTCTCAACCTCTGACCAGGAAAAAACCCTCACCTGTGATATGTCACGTGAATAAATGCATTCAAAAATAAGGTCATGTTCTGAATGTCAAACCTCTCAAGTGTGATTTCACTCATCAGATTATAGGTTCAAATCCTGCAACTGTGGAAACTATCAACTCAATGAGCAATGAATGAAGTGAATTTAATCTAATATTGGAAATTATGTTTACGGAGTAAACATAAGATTGTTTTTTTACAAAAAATCTATCCAACCAATATATTACTTTCCAAGTTTATAGACGTTGGTAAAAGATGTTCTTTTTTGTATAGTTTTGAAGAATCTATATGTCTTTTATTTTTATTTATTTTTATTTTTAATTGTCAGAGTGTAAAGGCATTTTTTTTCTGCTAAAACTAATTCAGTAATAACCTTGACCCGGAAAGCAGTTATTTGTTATAATGAAAATGAAAACAAAAGTATTGACAATTTTGTAAATTACAATATTCTGATTGGCAAATTCTTTATTCACAAATTCTCCTCCCTTGTACAAAGGATCTTTTTTTATGAAGTCTCTTAAGGTTGTGAAAAATGTTAAAGGCGTGTCTATTGTAAAATATGTGGATATATATATATATATATATATATATATATATATATATATATATATATATATATATATATATATATATATATATATATATACCCTTTTTTCTATATCTTTGGAGATTTAGACTTGATGTCTGAATTTGTTTTTGTAATGTTGTTCACAAGTTCTTTAATAATGATAATAATAATAATAATAATAATAATAATAATAATAATAATAACATTAACCCCAGTCAGTGCAAGATTAGCTGTGTAGTAAATAAAGTATTATAACTATTATTATTAATTAAATATATATATATATCAGAAAATAACCAAGAAGTTTTAGTTAATTAAAAAAAAAACACGTAACGAGAAGTCTCATACTTGTGTGTTTAGCGCCATCTAGTGTTTAGAATCTTACAGTGCCTTGGCATTGTTTTGGTTCTGACGTAGCTTCCTGTAATTTAAATATGGCGGATAAAGGCATGAAAATGTCTCGCAGGTTTTGGAGCTTATGAAAGTTATTTTATAACATTTACTTGCTGCTGAAAAGAACACATTCCAAAGCAAAACAAAGGTACGTTTCGACCGCGGACGAGGCGGTATATTTATAATGTGTAATCTGCTGCGTTTGATTAAATGACTTGAATATATCGTTTCTGCTGTATTGTTTAGATAAACTGACGTTCCACGAAAATATTTTCAATGCACTTTGTAAAAATAATCGTATATTTGTATATTTACCAAGTGAATAGGTTAGTGCAGTGATATCTATCTTTTAGAATTAAGTAAAATTAAAGCTGCAGTCTGATCAAATAGAAATTTCACAGCAGAAAAGGCGTTTGTGACGTGTTTTAATATAATTATGTGTGTTTATTCGCACTATATATCTTAAAATTTGAGTACGTGTCTACCTCAAATTAAACTGGTTGTACAAGTCTGCTACTCAAAAATTGTGGTAATGCATGTATTTTTGTGTATTACATTTAATGAGTTAAGTCTGATGCAGCTTTAATTAAATGCATGCATTTAATGCGTGCATTTTACTTCCATATGGTGAATAAACAAAATAATAATGAAACTTTGTGTCATTGTATCTCAGCAGGTTTCCACTATGAGCAGCAGGAGGAAACGAGCGCCGCCGGCGCGCATAGACGAGGAGGCCAAGAAGAGACTGGAATGGAATATGCATGAAGATCGGAGAAATGAAGGAGATTGTGAAGACATTCTGGAGTCAATCCCAGCTCTGTCTGACAGCTGTCATCTTGGATTGGTGCTTGAGCACAACCAGGAAGAAGCAAACCAATGTTTTATATCTCCTGCAGGCACAGAAATGGGACCTTCAGAAGAGCGTCCAAGCTGCTCCACACAGCATTCTCTTCCAGATACTATAGAACTGAATGTGATGCCAATTTCTGCTCTGGATCACAGGTGGAATGCACTGATTGGAGAGTTGAACCTGTATCCAAAGATTCCCATTGGGATTGGAGACCGTTCCTTCTGCCTGCAGCAAACTGGTGATCGACTAAGCATGAGTCTGAATAGTCCTGAGTTGGAGGTTGAGACTGGCGGAAGTGATCCCGTCAGCTCTGTGCTGATTGAATGTTCATTTGGTGGAATTTTGCTGGAAGATCTGGATTGGCTACAGAAGAGGATGGTCGTTAAATTGTGCCACGCATCAGGAGATGAATCAGTAAAGGTGCAATTAGGATCAAGCATTTAACTGACTGAGGCTTTAGTGATCCAATTAGAGCTGAAACAACGAATCGATTTAATCGATTAAAATCGATTATTAAAATAGTTGTCAACTAATTTAGTCATCGATTCGTTGCTAAATAACTTTTATTTGCCGTAAGCGGCTCATTTCGTGCATATTTCAAATCTGCGGTGACCAAAGTGTGGCAGTAATGAGCCACCGGAGGTTTTACTCAGCCAGTACAACAGGAGAAGTAGCGAATAGCCAATACCCGGCCTTGTTTTGTCACGTGCTTCCCGAGCAGCGTCTCTGCAGCGTCTATGTCTGCAGCATTCAGCGTGATGTGGGAGTACTTTACATTGAGCCTTTAAAAAAGAAGAGTAACCTGTAAACTCTGCACTACTGCACTGTTTAAGGGGGCGTTCACATATCGCGTCTTTTGCGCGCTCAAGTTCGTTATTTCCAACACCGCATCGAGTTAAAAACATTTAAACTTTTCAGAATGCCGCAACCGCACCGCGGGTCATGTGACAAGAACTAACCAATCAGCTTCATCCTTTCCCGTAACAACGTTAAAAGCTCAGTCAAGATGAAAGGAACAGCTGATCATAGTTGTATATGGATTTCCATTTTGAAATAAATTTAGTAGCAGAGCTACTGCAAGCGATTTATTTGAGCTGCAAATCCATTTATCCTTTGCTGAAATTTCCGCGTCTTCAAGGAGAGAGCACGTCATGGTTGCTTAGCAAAGGCAGACGCCTCAGGGGCGCTTCTGCGTGAGCGCTTTGGAAAGAAGGAGAAAGCGGTGCGCCTAGCGTTTTCCACGCGTTTTTAGGCGCGATTTGTGAACGGCCCCTAAGACTTTCATTTGTGCAGATTCTCCAGTACAATGTTGTTTGCAAATGTTTAGTCGTAAAAGCTGATAACATTGCTTTTTAACAGTTAACATTTAAAGCTTTACAAACATGTTCTGTGATCAGTTTGTCGTTTACCAGTTCAAAATTCAGTCGTGCAGCCTAATTATGACTGAATGAGAGAGGTAAATGTAGATATTTGAAATGCACTTATTTTCTCAGTATTCACTGCTCTTTTTCACACAGCAGGTTTTTTGTGTGTGTCCTATTTTTTTTCTGGACAACCTTCTGATGGATTTTACTTTAAACTGTGAGTTCCATTCAGGTTTCATGCCATTGGCACTTTTTTTGAAGGATTGTTTACAATTTCACAGCAAAAGCTATAAAGCTGTTTCCCAGTAAATAATAAAATACAATGCACTGCAATTTTATTCTGTTTTATCCTTATTCTTCGTGAAAATATGTTCTGAAAGATTCCTTAATAAGCTTTGTTCAGGATGTTAAACTACTTTAGGAGCTCTAAGGACTGCCATGGTGAAAACATTATTTGAAATCTACTTGTGAAATTTGCTAGAGTATGGGTCAGTGTTCTGATTGCAGAAGAGTTCGACAAAGGATTACTAACACAATAAAACAACTCCAGGTATATTTTTGATGAGGATATGACAGTGCAAAATGGTTACAATCTCTTAAATCTATGCTGAATGATAAAGACCATTTATTAATAATTTACTTGGGGGAAAAATGGAAAAAACTAAAATATAAGTACATAAACCGATTAATCGATTAATCGTAAAAATAATCGACAGATTAATCGATTATCAAAATAATCATTAGTTGCAGCCCTAGATCCAATAACATAATGTAAACAAATTACTGTGTTTTCTCTTCATTTGTTTTTGTGAACAGTTGAAAATTTTTCTTCTTGAGTCGGGATTGGGCAGACCAGAATTTCTCAGTGAAGGAAATGGGCGCATTAAAAAAGCCAATCAGCTTCTGCAGAAATTAATGGAATTCTTCTACGACTTCATCATCCCTGGTAATCTACAATTTATGGATGCTTTCGCACTATTTAATTCTAATAAGATACCGGGCATGGTCACACTAAAAGACCATTCCTATTTATTTTGTAGAAACAAACAGGCAACACAATTCAGTAATACACTTGGGCCTGGAGGTGGAGCTCTACTCCAAGGCCCACTAAGCCCAGAAGTGGAGCTGCATCACATGACCCACTGAGCATTACATTGAAGTGCAAATGCAATAAAAAATTTTTAGTAAACTTCTAGTAATTGGTATCTGCTTTTTCTATGTTAATAGAAAAAGTGTAAAATGTACAAAGAAATTCAGGAAAATTAAGGAAAAAAAAAACAAAATATTTATAGTTTATTTTTTTCATAAAACAATTAGGCTAATATTTTCTAAAGCAAAACTTGAGGTCATTCTTGTTTATTTTTATAAACTGATTTACAAGTTGAAAGTATTACTATGTGTTGCAGATGCTTTGCATAGATATTATTTTGAACATATCCAGTAATATTTCAACTATTCTAATGGGCTTTCTTATTTCTGGTCAATGGTAGAGGTGATGGTGAATGAGGAGCAGGAGTGTGACACTGATCTGGAGCGTCAGAATGTCGAGGAGCTGTACGATCACGTCAGACACCTCCATCAGACAGAAGCAGCGGAGCAGAGCTTCGATGTCCAGCACCCAGGCCTCATCCCCGTGCTGAGACCCTATCAGAGCCAGGCGGTCAACTGGATGCTGAGGAGAGAGAAGTACAGAAGCAGCAGCTCTCAAGGTCTATATGTGGTTTTCAAATGTTTATCATCATCTTTGATTTATGGAAGTGCATGAAAAGAGTTCAGTGCTAAACGACAGCCTTTGTATTTCTTGCATAGAACAAAGATTGCATTTTCTTTGGCGGGAAATGGTCTCGATTTGTGGCAAGAAGCTCTTTTATAATCCCTACACTGGATGGTATGATTCTTTTTTTTTCCTAGAATGCACTGAAACTATATCAACAGCGTTTAGTTTTGGACTGCTTTAATTCCCTTGAACTCAATCACAGCCTGATCCGAGAGTTTCCTCTGGCGGGAGTGGACTGGCCTGGCGGGATCCTTGCTGATGAGATGGGACTTGGGAAAACTGTGGAAGTACTGGCCCTTATTCTGTGTAACACCCGGCAGAACCTGGAGCATGGCGTTCTCACTTTACCTGTGGTACGTTTACGATTGCATGTGCCCTTAAATGCATGCAAATTAGTCTGCTATAATCTAATTTTGGTAACAATTTACAATAAGGTCCCATTGATTATACATTAACCTTTTAACTTGGCTTTTAATTAAATTATTGTTTATATTGACTGCATGCCAAAACCATCAAACTATTACTTGATCTTGACAAACGGTGTATCGTTAGAATGATAAAAGACACATTGCATTTACAGTAGTTTCTAATTTGATGTCAGGAGAAAAATCAGCATGCAAAGTCAATCTGTAGTGTTTGACATCGAATAGAATAATTTATATTCGAGTTCTAAGTTCTTTACTAAATAGCATTCATTTGGACATTGTTACTGTTACTTAAAGTTAGCTTATGTCTATTAAATAATATTAACAAACAACTTTTGATTTTAATAACGTATTAGTATGTGTATATTTTTGTAGTTATATGTAGAAATCTAATGTTAGCAAATGGAACCTTATGAAGTGTAAAAGCAAGGGACATGGAAATATTTCTTTGCACTTTTTTCAGAATTGACACTTTTTGTATTTCTCTTGCGTCTCTGTCCTCTCCAGGGACGATCTGTGAATTACTTTGTCCCTCCTCCACCATTAGAGAAACAACAAACCATTAAACATGAGGCCAGACCCAAGGAGAAGATCATTTATCCAGGTAAAACTAATTCCTGACTGTTTCATTAAACATGTCATCTGATCAGATACCCTAGGGTTTTAAACTGTTGTTTCATAGGAATATTATTATTCAAGGGCTGAGTTTGTTGATCCCAGAACATGTCCTATTTGTATGAATGAATAATCAACATAATATAATAAATAAGTAATTTCATACAATTACTGTCATTTTCAAGCTGTTCGTGAGATGCTGTTGACTGCGATTAAGGAAATGAAGGTTGGCAAAGGAGCGTCAATCAATGCCATTTTTGCTCATCTGCGGACCATGTACAAGTATGACACCCTAAAGAACCGGAACCACATAAAGAAAGTCCTCACCAAGCTTATTAGCGAGAACATAGTGGAGCAGATCAAAGGACGAGGGTTAGCAGGATCCTTCAAACTGGGGAAGAACTACAAAGAAAAGAAGAAGAAGCCTGCTGCTCCTCAAATTGTTCGTAATTTTACATCTTCTGTAATTAACTTATTTTGATTAGTAAATATATAGAATACACTATCTGTTATTATTATAATCTTTAGTTAACCAGGCAAAAACATCTCTGAGATTAAAAAGGAGTATCCTGTCCAAAATAGGCAAAATATCATGCACACTTAAAACAAATAAGACACACTGATATACAAAACCTTCAGTGATTTATGCTCCAATTCGAGAAGAATGGGATTAAATGTTTCAGAGATACCAGATTATATATATATATATATATATATATAAATTTATTTTTGATTATAAATAATTATAAAATAATAAAAATATGTATGCATAAAAATATTTAAAAAAGTTATTGCTGATTGAAAAAGCACACAAAGCTAGATATTTACTACTTATTTTATTTTACATGTAGAAGAACCATATTTTTCTATTTTTAAGCATGCTACTCAATGATTTCACTTTTTAAATGCAAATTTATTTCTATTATTTTGCTATTTTTATTATTTTGTTACTTTTGTTTTTTTTGTATTTTTTTAAGAAAATGTGTAGAATACAGCATGCAAATTTTCATGTTTTTGTACTATTTGTATAGAATTCTGTATTTATATAGAATTTTTTTTTTTTTTTTAATACCCATTTTATAAAAGAATGAAGACACACTTAAAAAAATGTAAGATGCATCATGCATTTTTTTTCCTTTTTCTTTTAATATTTTTGTAGGTCTATTTCATTTATTTAATTGTTTATTTTATTGCAGTTTTATTTTGTGGTAACCACTTTAAATAATGCATAATGTACTTTTTCATATACTTTGTCTTATTTTAATACTAGTCATGTGACAAGGCCACTCCCAGAAGAACATCTCGTCGGGTTTCTGGTCAGGAGAAAGAGGCATCACAGACCTCGTATACGACAGCATCAGACTCTGAAGACAGTGTGGATCCTCCTCTCCTCACAGAGGAACTCAAAAGTGAGCCAGAGTCACTTCTGGACTCCGAGAATCCACTGCAGTCAGTAGACATCACAGATGAAGATGATAAAGAAACAACAGACAAACCCCAAAAAGAACCTACAGAAGACATCCATGTTGAGAGTTCGAAATCAGATCCTACTCAAAACTCCAAACCTGAACCCGAAACCCCAACCAGAGCATCTGTGATCCCGTTTAATACTCCAGACTACCGCTTTGAGTGCATATGTGGAGAGCTCGGCCTGGTGGACTACAAGCCTAGGGTGCAGTGCTTGAACTGTCTGCTGTGGCAGCACGCTGAGTGTGTCAACTATAAAGAGGAGAACCTGGAAACCACCCCGTTTTATTGCCCTCACTGCCTGGTGGCCATGACACCTGTGTCTACTGGAGCCACTCTTATCATCTCGCCCAGCTCCATCTGTCACCAGTGGGTGGATGAAATCAACCGCCACATTCACACATCTTCCCTCAGAGTGCTGGTAAGAGCTGCAACTACTGTTTAGATCGTTTAACTAGTAGTTCAAACTTTGATTGTATTTTGAAATACTTAATATAAGACTATATTTCTTATTAATGTCAATATTGAAAACTGTTGTGCTGCTTAATATACACTACAGTTCAAAATATTTTTTTACAGTTTCTTATGCTCTTCAAGGCTGCGTTTATTTGATCAAAAATGCAGGAAAAAAATTCATATTGCAAATTATTATTATTATTTTAATATACATTAAAATCTAATTTATTCATGTGAAGCAAAACTAAATTTTCATCATTATTCCTCGAGTCCTCAGTGTCACATGGTCCTTCAGAATCTATTCTAATATGTGGATTTATTATCAGTGTTGAAACTGTTGAGCTGCTTAATATTTTTTTGGAACCTGTGATTCTTTTTTTTCAGGATTCTTTGATGAATAAAAAGTTAAAAAGAAGAGTATTTATTTAAAATAGTAATCTTTTCTAACAATATACACTACAGTTCAAAAGTTTGGCGTCAGTACATTTTAAAACTTTTTAACACTTTAACACTAAAATTTTAAACACAGCAGCTGCCAACATTGATAATTCTAATAATAAATCAGCATATTAGAATAATTTCTTAAGGATCATGTGACACTTTAGACTGGAGTAATGGCAAACTTTTGAACAGCAGTCTATATTAATATTTTTTTTTACTGGCCAACCCAAATTTATTTATATATTTAAAATACATATTTATTTAAAAAAACTTTGTGTGTGTATATCTATGTGTGTGTGTATATATATATATATATATATATATATATATATATATATATATATATATATATATATATATATATATATATATATATATATATTGTATTGATTTTTTTTTTAGGTGTATCAGGGTGTAAAGAGACACGGTTTCATCCAGCCTCACATTCTGGCTGAGCAGGATGTGGTCATCACCACTTACGACGTGCTGCGCACTGAACTGAATTACGTCGACATCCCACACAGCAATAGCAAAGAAGGACGCAAATTCCGCAACCAGAAGCGCTACATGGCCATACCGAGCCCTCTGGTGGCTGTGGAGTGGTGGCGCGTCTGTCTGGATGAAGCTCAGATGGTGGAGTGCACCACAGCCAAGGTAGGTGATCACAACTATACATTAATTTTGCAGGAATTAATCCTGTTCAGTTTTAATTCTAGAGACAGCACAAACAGAGAACAGCTTACTTTGGAAAGATGGACATTCATTTTTATTTTGGTAAAATCTCGTTTTTTTCTATTCAGGCTGCAGAAATGGCTTTGCGTCTCACATCTGTTAACCGCTGGTGTGTCAGTGGAACACCTGTGCAGAGAGGATTGGAAGGTAAGCAGAATTTAGATTTGATTGAAATAGGGCTTGGTGATACAACTAAACAAGATCGTAAATATTTACATACTCTATTTAAAATGCCATATGGTGACTTTATTTTACTTTACTGAGTGATGGCACAAATTTATCAATGAGTCGATGTTTTGAACCGATTCCCTGAAAAAAAATTTACTCTCTGTACTACTGGCATTTTTGTAACTGTGATCACTAATAAAATATCTGTCTCAGCATTATCATCAGCCTAATGTAACCAGAAGACAGTTGTATTATATGATTAAAATAGTTTTTGTTTCATATGAAATCTTTTAGACTTGTATGGTCTTGTCCTGTTTTTGGGAGTTGATCCTTATTGGGTGAAGTACTGGTGGGACCAGTTACTTTATCGGCCGTACCGGCACGGCAATACGACACCGCTCTACAATGTCATTGGTCAACTACTATGGCGATCTGCTAAAAAAGATGTCATCGATCAGGTTAGTAGGTAACTCTTTCAAATAACTAATTTCATTCATCATAATCTTGTCATTGCATTGATTTGATGTCACAAACTCTCATTTTCAGATCCAAATCCCTCCTCAAACAGAAGAAATCCACTGGCTCAACTTCTCTCCAGTAGAGGGACACTTTTATCACCGTCAGCATGAGGTTTGCTCACAGGATGCTCTTGTGAAGCTGAGGAAGATCTCTGATTGGTCATTAAAGCTGGGTAGTTTGGACCGCCGTACCGTCACTACCATATTATACCCCCTTTTACGTCTACGTCAGGCCTGCTGCCACCCACAAGCTGTCAGAGGAGAGTTCCTGCCCCTCCAGAAGAGGTTAGAAACAAGTTTTTTGGGAGATGAGGTGTTCTGGTGCATTCTGTTCACACTGATTTTGTCATCTCCTGTTGAAGCACGATGACAATGGAGGAGTTGTTGAAGTCGTTGCAGAAGAAATGTCGTGTGGAGTGTGAAGAAGCCCACAGGCAGCTGGTGTGTGCTCTCAATGGTCTGGCTGGGATTCACATCATCAGAGGTATCGTGAGCTCCAGTATCTACAGTATTAACCTGCATCTGCCTTCCTTGACTGTTGTAGACATTAATGAACCGTTTCCTGTCATCGCCAGGCGAGTTTGTAGATGCAGCGGAGATGTACAGAGAAGTGCTGCGATCATCTGAAGAACATAAAGCGAGACTGAAAACTGATTCCCTTCAGGTAAACCATTCTAACGCAGTTTAATTTAAGGCAAGACAGCACAGGCAAAACCTTTGTTTTTCAGGAACCGCTCAGTTTTGAGATTTGAGGCTGTTTGGGTTACATTCAGGGTAGACTAGAAAGACAACATTAAAAATACTAATTTAGGTGTTTACTTCTCTATATGCATCTGTAGATTTCAGTTTTCTTAAAAGGAGTTTTTTTTTTCTTCTCATCCTCAGTCTGTAATCTCCAATTCAGTAGCATGTACATACACCAAACTTTACAGCTGTATTCATATCTATATTCAGAGGTTTATTAAAAAGGGGTTTGTTTATAATCATTTACCTGAATCATCAACGTTTTATTCCGAAAAATATGGTGAAATATGTTTTCTGAGTGATTAAAGTGTTTTCCGAAATCTCCTCTATAAAATCTTTTGATGTCAATAAAATAAAAGAAGAATTTTAAACCTTTATCCAGTTTTCATATTTATGCAAATGAGTGCATATTTAATTATATAATGCTTTATTTTAACACAACATTTTAGAAATATTGTTATACAAAATAAGTGTCTTAAAGTGTTGTGATTAATCAACTGGTAAAGTATAGTTTTTAATAAAATTTAATAATAGTAATATTTTTAATATTTAAATATTTATCCTATTCACCTGTGGTGTCTTGCCCTAATCACACTTTTATTATTCTGTTTAGTTTTTTTGTTCTAAGTCCGATTTAACTCCCAAATGAAATAGCTTTACTGTTGTTTTTGTACAGAATTGTATTTCATCCTTTTTTATAATGTCTTTTATAATGCATTTTTATTGTTGCGGCTTAATCTTTTTTTTTTTTTTCTTCAAAATGTATAGAGGCTCCATGCAACCCACAATCTGATGGAGCTTCTGAATGCAAAGCATCCTGGGATTCCTCCAACCCTGAGAGATGACCGTCTCAAAGATGAGGTTGGGTAACTGCTCACAGGCCTAAATATGATATATTTGTAACATGAAGATTCTAGTTCTGTGTTTTCGTCCCAGGCTGAGCAGCTGAAGCAGCATTACATGGCTAAGGTGAACTCTGAGGTTTCTGAAGCACATCAGAATCTACAGCCCGTTCTTCAGCACATCAAAGAGCTGAGACGCAAGGTAAAACCTCAGGGACCACACATTATCAGCTTTGTGTTTTGCCGAGTTATTGTTGTATGTAATTGTGTGTTGTGCCCTAGGTGAACCTTCGCTCTCCCTGGTGGCTGGATGTCATACAGCATGCCATTCAGTACTCTATGGACGATGACCTTGTGGGCCGCATCCAAAATGAGCTAACTTGCAGTTATAAACAACAAGCCAACAAGCTCTCATTGGCAGACAAGTAATCCAGCATCCATTCACTTGATAGATTGCAGATCTATAGTTTTTGATGGAAAGAAGTACTATTTAATTAAAATGTCTCACTTATAGGTTTCGAGATGCTCGTGGTCTTCAGTTTCTGCTCAGCACTCAAATGGATGATTTGATGAAATCGCAGAAAACGGTTCAAGATGCCGTAAAGAAGCTGGAGGGGCCGCCATCTCCGCAGGTCATCGAGGATGCAACACTTTGCCACCTGCGACCTGTTCGTCTGCCACTCAACAAGTAAAATCTTTTCAGTGTTTATGGATGAAGTGCATATTTTATATTACAATAGCAATGCCTAAATAATTACTGTTTCCAATCTGTAAAACTCCAAGGCCATTAGTGAACAATTTTTACGCTACATTTTTCATTCCACATTATATTGAGTTACATTATGTTTATTAATTTGTTATTGTTTTTGCATTTTATTTTTGAGCTTCTAGTGTTTAAGAAAATTACACGTTATGCTAAAGTTAAATGTCACATTTGCAAATTACGTTAACTGTTCACCATTGAATTTAACATTTGTTCCTTTTAAAAATTCATTCCGTAGCTGTGTGTTTTGCAAATCCGATGAACTTTTTACGGACTACGAGTCAAAACTTTTCTCTCACACGTAAGTTATAAAACACATTAGATAGTTTTCAGTTTAAAGTGGTTAAGTCATCTAAAAATGAACATTTTATCATTTTTTACTAAACCGGTATGACTTCTCAAGTAGAATACGTAAGGAAATGTTTAGCAGAATGTCCAAGCTGCTCTTGTTCAATAAAGGTTGAAGGACTATGGGCTGTCAAAAAGGACAAACAGCACAATAAGAGTTTTATAAATGTATTTCACATAACTTCAGCGCTATATTCCAAGTCATACAATAGCTTTATGTGAGAAACAAACTGAAATTTTATCTGTTATTTACTGACAATTATGTTTAAAAACCATGGTCACCATTTAGTTTAATTCAGTGGAAAATCACAGCTTGGACATTCTGATATGCATATCTAATTTTCTGTGCCTTACTTAATTAAAGGGTTTATAAAGACATTTTGGTGAACTTTTCCTTCAAAACATATATGCAGAAAGCTTCAAATAAACTTCATTTTTTTATGTATTCTTGGCAGAGTAAAGGGACAGATGGCCATCTTTGAGGAGATGATTGAAGATGAGGACGGGCTGGTAGATGACCGGCTCCCCACGACCAGCAGGGGTTTGTGGGCAGCCAGTGAGACCGAACGAGCCCTTAAAGCCACCCTGTCCTTTGCAAAAGCCCGTCGCTTGGAGTCTGGACTCATAGAGGAGGGAAACTCCTTCATGGAGCTCTTTGAGTCCTGGAAGAAAGAATATAAGGTTTGAGGTTGTTTTCTCATTGCATGGTGAATGAAGCGCTTGAATGTCCTCATCAAAATGTCTCGTGCTCTTTCAGCTGCTGCATGAGTACTGGATGTCGCTGCGGGATCACGTGTCAGCCATAGATGAGCTGGGCATGGCCACCGAGAGGCTGCGTGTGCGGTTACCCGATGAGCCCAAACCCAAAGTGCTGCATATCATAGAACCTCACGAGGTGATGACGACAGAAAGAGTCCCATCTGTCATGCTCTTTGTCATTTTTAGACTAAGAGAAGTAAGAACCATTTATTGTTTTTTTGGGGGGTTTTTTTATACACGTGAACAGGTGGAGCAGAACAGGATAAAGCTGCTCAATGACAGGGCGGTGGCCAAATCACAACTGCAGAAAAAGCTTGGGCAGTTTCTCTATCTCACAAACCTGGAGAAGGTAATACATGATGTATTTTAAGGTATATTAGTCAACGTTATTTAAAGTGCCCCTATAATGCAATTTTTAAGGTTCCTAATATTGTTTCGGAAGTCTCCTACAATAGGTTTGCATGCATGCAAGCATTACATTGCACACTGCATGAAAGGCAATATTGGAAATGGTATATAGGGGCACTTTAACCATTTTTTAACCCTTTTTTTATACATAAGACTATTTACCCAATATTCAGACTCAAGTCTATTAATTTTTACCCTCTCTCTGATCCTTAGAACTAAGAAGTGTTTTTATTTTTTTGCTCCCATACCTTTAAGGTAATATGCTACAAGCAAAACCATTGTTTTCTTTATGCACTAGTCAGCGTATGGGTTATTTTGTTTCCATAACTTGTCTTCCTTCACACTAGTGTATAGAAAACATCTAAAATACACACTTAAATGTTTATTTTAATACAAAATCTATTATTTCGCATTATCTCCATTTCAGTAGCTCTTACACCTAACTTTCCATGTTTATTCCTATCTATACTCTTAAGGTTTTTACAGAGATGTTTGTTCATGTGTCATTTGCCTGATTTATATAACACTTTTCACTGTTTGTGTCTGTAGATTTCAATTGATACATATCTTTAAAGGCCATTTTCTCAAACTGATTTTTTTTCTCCTCCACTAAGTCAAAAAAAGAGGAGTTAGTTGTTATTCGCCGTGTTTTTATAAAAATTTTTTCCTGAAAACATTGTGAAAATGTATTTTGTTCCGCATGTTGATAGTATTTTCTGATTTACGCAGTGATAAAGAGAGATATCCAAAACTTTAATATGTCAAAAGAATGAAAAGAATTATGAACTTGGATTTATCTTATATTCAGATTTCTGTTCTGGAAATGCATAAGAGTTACTGCACATTTAATTACATAATGCATCGTTTGCATATTTTGACATAACATTATGAAATGTAATTCATGTATTGATCATTACAGTCTCAAGATAAGTCCACCGGAGGGTTGAATCCAGAACCATGTCCCATCTGTGCTCGTCCGCTGGGTCAGGAGGTAAAATCAAAGCAAAAATTAATCTGTCAAGTGTATATATGTAAGTATATACTCTGAACGTGACTTGCATGTGTTTTTATTGTCAGTGGGCTGTACTGACCTGCGGACACTGTTTCTGTAACGAGTGCATTGCTATCATCGTGGAGCAGTACAGTGTCGGCAATCGACGGAGAGCCATAAAGTGCGCCATATGCCGACAAACCACTTCTCATTCGGAGATCTCGTATGTGTTCACCACTCAGAGCGACCACCAGGGGCAGGACATCCCTGTGAAGGTCAGAGACAATTCTTGACTTATATAGGCGTTTAATATGGATTTTGTTAAAATACAACTGTACATGTGACATTTTCAGTCAGGTCCGATATGATTTGTAGCCTTTCTGTAATCTCTTTCCCCTGTAGGGCAGCCACTCCACGAAGGTCGAGGCCGTGGTTCGAGTGTTAAAGAAAATCCAGATGACCAACCCGGGAGCCAAGTCTCTTGTGTTCTCCACGGTAACGCTCTCATTAAATGAGTTACTACATCAAACAGCAGACTACAGCTCTTAACCTCTGACCTTACATTTACGCCTCGGCTCTCAGTGGCAGGGTGTCCTGGACATCATTTCCAAAGCTCTTTTCGACAACAACATGGAGTTTGCACAGATCAACGGAATCCACAAATTTCAGGTTTGTGTTGAATATGATGAAAATGTAACATACAATGTTTGTCTTTAATTAAGGATTTTTCCATCTTTCTTTTCTGTAATTGCTTAAATATGTTATTAATAAAACACGAGTAGATCCAGCACAAAAAATTAGTAATGTTTAATAAAAAAAATTTAATTGTTTCTGTTGTCTTCAATTACCCAAAGTGTTTTTTTAAATATGTTTATATTTAATATTAAATGATTTTAATAAAATATTAGTTTATAAATGAGACATAGAACTCTAGAATTTAATATTTTTTGTTCATGTTTTTAAAATACATATTTGTATTTAATAAAAAAAAATTATTTAACCACTAAGCACAAATTTGAAATTATGATTATTGCATTCATTTTTAGGAGAACCTGAGTGCTTTTAAATATGAGGAGAACATCAACATCTTGCTGCTGCCACTGCACACAGGCTCAAATGGGCTAAACATCATTGAAGCTACACATGTGCTGCTGGTGGAGCCCATTCTAAACCCTGCCCATGAGCTGCAGGCCATAGGAAGAGTGCACCGGATTGGCCAGACCAAGTAGGCATCAACCCAATAATATAACATTCAACACAACACATGCTGCTGACATGAGTTTGATTCTAGCTGCAACTTTTCTCTCATATCAGTTAAAATGGCTCAAATTCCAAAAAAGGTTTTTGGAATATTTAAAGGATTAGTTCACAAAACAATGTGCTCACCCTCAGGCCATCCAAGATGTAGAGATTGTTTCTTTATGTAAATATATTTGGAGAAATGTTACATTTCATCACTTGCTCAGCAATGGATCCTCTGTAGTGAATGGGTGCCGTCAGAATGAGAGTCCAAACAGCTGATAAAAACATCACAATAATCCACACCACTCCAGTCCATCACTTAATGTTTCATGAAGCAAAAAAGCTGTGTGATAAAACAAATCCATCAAGGCATTTTAACTGTTGATTCTGGCCACAATACAAGTCTGTGATCCACAATAACACTTCCTCCAAGGACAAAAAGATGTTATTAGTAAATTATTAAATTATTCAAATGTTTTTTACAGACCCACATTCGTTCATCGGTTTCTGATCAAGTCCACCATCGAGGAACGGATGCAAGCAATGCTTAAAACAGCAGAAAAGAGGTACGTTTCTGACACAAAATGACTATTTTTTTATATCAAAATCAAACTATTGTGGTTTTTAGTCCATGTATGTTTATCCCTCTAGAACTAGTTTACTCCGTTTTTTTTTTTTTTTTGTCCTACCCCAATTTCCTTGTTTAAAATGAATCTCATCAACACAGTATAAAAAAAATGCATTTGTCAAGCACTTTAATGGGATCTTTAAAACCTATAATTGTGCACTATGGTCTTAGTAGATTTGCATTGTTTTTGCTCTGTTTACTGAAAATGAACTTGACTAATCGGTCTCAAACCAACATCATCTTCAGTCAAAGTTCCACGTCTATGAAGCATTCGGAGGCCTCCGTGTTTACAGTGGCAGACCTGGCCGAGCTGTTCACAGAGGACAGCGAGTCTCTTGAGTAAATGTCTCTGCAGACCTGCCAGTCCAAAGGCCAGTAATGTGAACACTACACTAACACCAGCCAGGAGACGAGCCGTGTGCTGCTCTCCAGCTCTCCTACATGTTTGCTTTGCACATTCCCCTTTCTGTCTGTTCTGTGCCATGGTGTAATTTATTCATTATATTCAATATGAAAAAGAAACTGATTTGATGAACCGTTTCAATCCTGTATCTCTGTTTGTTTTCTAGATTTATAGTGGGTGTCATTTTTATTAATGCAATGTTGTGCATAAACAAATGATTTTTAATATGATTTTAATGAACCAAATTGAAATTAGAATGCATTTTTAATGCTGTACAGTGCATTGGTTTTGACATTAGCACTCGTGTATTTGTGATTGATCGAACAAATGTTTTATAAGAACCCGCAGTAATCACAGTCTGTGCTGTAAAGTCAATTAAAAAAAAAACATGTGACATTTTATTGGAATTGTGCTCTTGTCCTGGTTTATTTTTTAATTTAAATGCATTTTATGATGTTCAGGAAGGAAATTGCTTGAATTTACAGCACTGATTCTTGTTGGAGCATCTTCCGTTCAGGCGCTCCTTTCAGTGGAGGGTCTGTGCAAAGTTGTAGCAGACCACGTTGAACATTTATCTGGTGCTATTTGCAAAACAAAAGACATGTGATTCAGTTTCCGTAAAACTCATCCAATAAAGAGCTCTTGTAAAAAGTAAAACCAGAAAGTAAAAAGAAAGAGACTTTCTTTGTGCTAGAATGGACAAGGGCAACTGAACTCTTTCTGTCAAGCTGTACTAAAATGCAAAATATCTTTCATGTCAGGTTATGATAACCCAAATAACAGTATTGTACATGTTCTCAAACCTAAAATTGTCTCAAATGAAAAAAATACAATGGCTTGTCAACGGAGGAATTCACCAGAAATAAATGTTCTGTTTACAAGAAGAGATGCATTTTGTTGTATATTTCTTTTGAATTTTTCAGGGAAATGCTTAGCAGACTGATCATTTTATTTTATATATCCCCTGAAAATGCATTGATTGCAATGGCATCGTTTCACATTTTGGCATTTGACATTTGAAAATCTCCCTCACGAGTTTGAAAGACTGCCCCCTCTCTCTGTCCAAACAGTCTTAAAGACATCAACTCCATCGTGACTAAGGTGTCAGTGAACTGCCCTTGACTCAGTGTGACGGATTTCTTTCCAAACAAGTCGTTGGGGTTCCCGAAACAGTAAAACGTTTGCCATGCCCTTTAAAAACCCATACAGACAAAAGAGTGAGATAAAACGAAACACCGCCCCTGTACCTCCATTCCCTTTGCATGACAACCTTTGGCCTTGTCGACCAAAGCACTGAAATGTACAGTGCACCGTCCGTCTGCTAAGTGGGTTGTCAGTAGTATTTTTTGTTGCTTTTGCCTGAAATCTAGTTGGTTGGTGTAACCTTGGACTCCCCCCAACTTGTACTATTCTTGTGTGGAATCTCATTGTTGGTGTGGACATCATTCAAGCTGGTGTTCCAAAGCAACTGGAGGTTCCCACTTCATTAGAGCTGTGTTGTGGAGGGCTGGAGAGAGAGTGCAAGCACTACGTCTGGCTCTGACAGCTAGCCGAGGTGATAACCGAGAAGAATTGGTGGAAAGGGCTGAAGACAGAACTAAATTTCAGAAGAAAAAAAAGGAAAGGCTTTAAGGATGACACCTGCTACACTGGCACTGACATGGTCTTTGCTCTCAATATGGATCGTAACTTCTGCTGTGCAGATTGAAGAAGGTAAGTCTGATTAAACATATTCAGAGAAATATTCAAGTGCATTATTTGATTGCTACATGCATAAAAAAACTGTTTGAATTTGGGATGTATATTTTGGCTAATTGTAATAAAATAAACCCAAAAAGAGCTTTTACATGCACTGATGTCTTCCATGCATTTTTATGTATCTTTTATAATGCTAAAGAATCTGTCATTGCACTGCAATTAATGTACATTTTATATAACATTTTTAAATGTTATGTTAATTTGAATTTATACAGAGAGATTAAAAACAAATGCTATATATATTAGTATTTTTTTCTTTTGAACACTAAAGCATGTACCATTGCAATACTTCAAAATGTATAATTATATATCCAATATTAAAATATTACATGCAAAATTAATATTTAAGCATTCTTTCTCCATGTTTTCATCTAGAACTCAATGAGACAGTCATTTGCACCAAAGATCAGATGCAAGTTATCATTCCCAGTGTGTTTTTTCTGAACAAGGAGCCACCTGTTTCCGTATGTTCATGCCATTAATTTCACAAATACTTAAATCAGTTGCAATGCTTGAATTTGTTTTAAACCATCTTCACTGATCTCTGTTCAGGTTTGGGATTTGCACTTGAATGATCCTGACTGTCGAGGGGTTGAGGTTGGGAACGACTATGTCTTCAGCATCACGACAAACCTCACAGACTGCGGCACCATTATGGTAATCCTCATTAGCATCCTCAAAGCATTGTGTGTAATCATAAAACTGCTTCAGACCATCACGAGGACCGGAGAACGTCTTCAGCCAATAACAAACTGGTGTCAAGACATTAAAGACTTTTAAAAAGGTTGTAAACACTTGTTGCTTTAAGGCAAACTACAAATTGGGGCTCTTTGGATGTTAAACTTGAAAATACAAACAGTAAATTTCCCTATTTTACAATCCCTTCATAGGTTGAGTGGTGACCCGTGCTTTGTTCATAGAAGAAGCAAACCTTCTAAAATTGTCTAGTAAAATATTATACGTCTCTATAATTATGTGCATTGTAATAAGCAACAAACATGAGAGTTAGATATTCTTTTAAGGGAGAATTGTATTTATTTAATTATTTTTCAATATGCAAATGCACATCATTGTTCGTTTCCCTACAAATTGGCTGGCTAGTCCTTTCAGAGCTCAGAGGGGAGGACAAACAGCCATGTGGCTCTAAATTATCCTGATTTATATGTAAATGATTACTGTGTTTTCAGCCGTGGTGAATAGGCCGACCATAATTCAGTGTCGTACTTTATAGTCCTTCTTTTATTCTGCCCTACAGCCAGCCTCAAACAGCGGTACCACAACCCAGAGGACAAGCTTCTTTCTGGCACGGCATAAATCTGTACTTGAGAACACGAGCATCGTTGAGAGCCTCTCTCGGGACTCACCAGACTATTTTTTGTAAAGCCAGTAAAAGGTTAACGCAGCTTAGAAAGGAGACGAATTCCCTCCTCTTCCGCCTTTAAGAGTTTTACAAGCTTTTTTCATACTAAAAGTAGAGCGTCTTTGGATTAGAAAAATAAAAATCCTTGGTTGTTGAAATTAGCTGCTTTTGAGAATGTGATCAAGAGAGGCAGTTTTCTGTTCCTTGTACATCCAGGATTGATTTAAACAGAAAAATGTGAGGTCAATAGCACTAACATTTGGAGACAGTGTCGAGAAGAAACAAGAATCAGGAGGTGTGTTTGTAATGGTCGGGGAAATAAAAGGGCAATAAAGTTTGTTTTACCGGATGTGGTAGGGGACAATTTAGCCCCTTCAATAGAATGTTGTTTCCTTACGTTGACCTTTAACTTCTTATGTTTTATTGGCCCATGAATGTCACTCAGACATTATTAAACTCAATATTATGCAAATTGAAGTTAGACGAGACAAAAAAATCTCAAAAGACTTTCAATGTAAACTGGAAGAGGAACATTGTACAAGATAAATTATTAATTTACAACCATTTGAAGGCTATTTATCTCATATATATATATATATATATATATATATATATATATATATAGTTTGAATACTTGGACAGTTAGAAATAAAATGTATTTAAACTCTGATATACTCATTACTATATGCATTGTTAAAGATCATTAAAAATCATTAAAAGTATTTTTTTAAATATAATTTTAAAAAGAATTAAATTTCTGTTTCATGTTTCCCCGCAGGCATCAGATGATACTCATATCATGTTCACCAACTCGATCCGCAATAATGAAACCGATATCATCACCAGAAGCTACATCAACATCACATTTGGGTGTCGATACCCAGTAAACTACATGGTTCAGCAGCAAAACGGGGAGAATCTGATCAGAGTAGATGTGAGGTGAGCTTCTCTAGTCATGACATCACCAGTTTTAATTAATTCTGCAACTCTTTTTGGTTCAGAGCTCAGTCTATCTGGGACTGCAACACTCCATATGTAGTAATGGCTTTAATTATCACTATTTTTCCAAGCTTAAAAAAGGCTGAGACCTTCACTAATTGTTTGTTTGTATGTAAACACAATAAAGGAAGCTAATGGTAACAAAAGACTGCCCTGGGGTCCAACTCTAAGAGTTTCATTCAATATTCATTGAGCAGACCTTGCAGCCCCTTCAATGAGTCTTTTAAAATTCTCTGCCCCGCAGGACAATCACTCTGAACACGGAGGATGGAAATTTCTCGGTCTCCATGCTGCTGTATAAAGACGAAGAGTTTCAGGATAAATGGACCACTGTTCCTTCTCTCACACTTGAGGACAACATCTATGTCAAAGTTTACATGGTGTGTGTTGAGCTGAATAGAGGACATTACTCACTACAAGCTACTGAGGGCTTTCATGAAAGCTGCCGTGTGTTTTCTTTATGCGGCAGTTAAGAACTGTTTGGCTCTTTGTTCTCAGTTCTCAGAATGGAACATTCTATCTATCTATCTATCTATCTATCTATCTATCTATCTGTTCATTGTTGGTTCAATGGTTCTGTCTATCCATTTGTCTGTCTGTCTTTTGTTTGTTCTACATTAGATGTTTCTATCCATCTGTCTGTCTGTGTCCTTCTGTCTGTCTCTGTCTGTCTGTCTTTCTGTCTCTCTCTCTCTCTGTCTCTGTGTCTGTCTGTCTCTTTGTTTCTCTCTATCTGTCTTTCTGTGTCTCTCTGTCTGTCTTTCTTTCTCTCTCTGTCTGTCTGTCTTTGTCTCTCTATCTGTCTTTCTGTCTGTCTTCTGTCTCTGTCTGTCTGACTCTATGTCTGTCTTTTGTTTGTTCTATGTTAGATGGTTCTGTCTATCGATCTATTTATAATAAGTATATTTCTAATTCTATTTCTTAGAATTATACTACTATTTTACTAATATTTCTTTGTACTCAAATAGATATAGGAAAGATTATGTCCACAAATCCTGTAAATTACTTTGAATCACAAATTAAACATGCCAATTCAATACTCCTGTCATTTATAAATGCTTTGATATAATTTGAGGACAGAATATGTACCAATAATGTACCATATCTGCAAGTGAGCAGTAATTATTTTTTAATGAAGTCACTACTTTAAACGTGCTAATGAAGCTTTCTGGACTTTTTATCCTGCAGATTCCAGCCAATCTGTTTCTGAGAGTAGAGAGGTGTTGGGCCACACCGACCAATGACCCTTACAGCAACATTCAGTACACCTTCATCAGAGACAGGTCAGGTTTTGCCCATCAAGCATTTAATTTTAGTGATATAAAAACTCATTTTGTTTATTAACTCCCTTTTATTGTCCTCGGTGTAAATGCCCTCTTTCACAGCTTCATTATTCCTTTGCTCAGGATTTAAATGTTCATTCAATCATAATTATCACCAGTGGTGTGAAAGGCTGTTGTTGTGACATGCTGTTGGAATTGTTGCTAAAGGACCTGATGACAGAACAGAGTATGTAGCTAACTACAGTCATGTGACGACTGTCAGCTGCCGTGTACATTGCCGTTTAACAGCTGTGCTTGTCCTTAACCCAAAGAGATTCTCCACCAGGAGAAAGCTATGAAGCATGCGGTTTCTGTGAACATTAGAGAAAACAGATCCAACGTAGATATCAATCCTTTGAGTACAAATATCACACTGACTTACATTTCTCTTCACATCAGTTGTCCAGTGTTGTGGAATGACCAGACACTAGCTGTGATGAAGAATGGTCAAGGACCAGAAGCTCTGTTCAGGATACAAATGTTCAAGTTTGTTGGTAGCTCCTACACAGATATTTTCCTGCATTGCAACGTCCAGATCTGTCATAACACAGGAGGAGTGTGCCGGCCTGTGAGTTCCCATCAACACACACACACACACACACACACACACACATATATATATATATATATATATATATACTGCTCAAAGAAAGAAGTCACCATGCATTGATTTGATTAAAAACAGTAGTATTGTGAAATATTATAATTTAAAATAACCATTTTCTATTTTAATATATACCAAAATGTAATTAATTCCTTGATGCAAAGCTGAATTTTCAGCATCATTAATCCAGTCTTCAGTGTCACATGATCCTTCAAAAATCATTTTAATAATTTGCTGCTTAAGAAACATTTTTATTATTATCAGTGTGCTGCTTAATATTTTTGTAGAAACAGTTATACATTTTTTAGGTTCA
The DNA here is from genome assembly GCF_963082965.1 of Carassius carassius. Classification (NCBI taxonomy): domain Eukaryota; kingdom Metazoa; phylum Chordata; class Actinopteri; order Cypriniformes; family Cyprinidae; genus Carassius; species Carassius carassius. Next base: position 2,117,721 of record NC_081785.1, read on the forward strand.
GAAGAACAGGTTTTATTTGAAATAGTATTTTTGTATCTGTAAAAAAAATATTTACTGTCAGTTCAGTTTTGATCAATTTAGTCCATCCTTGCTAGATAGAAGTACAAGTCTTACTGATCTCAGACTTTTTAATGGTAGTGTACCAAATGCTTATCCAACACCCATTTGCCAGGGTCTAGAATTGGACAAAAACACCATAAAAGTACAATACATGTACCATAAAAGTATTCCATATGACTTGCATATGACCTGCTCTTTTTTCTTTTTTCAAATTGCTAATTTGAATCATCAACCATCCTTTTATATTCCACAAGAAACATACCAATTTTGAACAATATGTGGGTAAATAAGTAATATCGATTTTCTTGGTTTGATGAATTTTTCCTGTAAAAAATATAGTTGAGAAACATTGATTGCATTATAGTAACTTTAAATCACAGAATTGCTCTGCCGAAGATGCATCAGTACGGACACGCAGGGATGTTGCATCGTCTCACACAGTCTCGTATGGACCAATCAGAAGACTCAAAACTAACATGGAGAATACTAATCTGAGTAAGTCTTGTAAAATCTTGTGTCTTCATAAGAGTCACCATACTCATGTGCTCAAACCTATTTGAACATCTCTTCCGGGTTCAGATTTGCCCCCTGTGGAAACCTTTGTGTTGGGTGGTCTGCTGTTCATCCTGATTGTCATCACAGGAGTTTTTGGGAAACTCTGGCTCCAGAGCAGAAACTCGTATCCGACACAAGAGGCCCAGCTCACTCTCTCCAACATCCACCACATCTCAGAGGTGGCCAGCTAACTTGAGATCTCATAAACACACAGTGTGGTGTGAATTGTTCAGTTTGACAATTTTGTCTGCTAACCTGTAGTGCATTTTTTTAGCTGTTCTTTTTGTCTTTTATTGTGAAATAAAAAAGAAACTTTTTGAATTCCTAAAAGCTTGCTTAATATACTGTTCAAAATTAAATATTGAGACACTTTGTGATTGAAAATCATCAAACATGATTATAGTTTATGTGATGATCTACATATGTGACCCTGGAACACCAGTCATAAGGGTGTCAAAGTTTTCCATTGATGTATGGTTTGTTAGTATAGGACAACATTTGGCCAAGATACTACTATTTGAAAATCTTGAATCTTAGGGTGCAAAAGTTGTCCAAATGAAACCTGTATGAAAACACCTTTTGTGAACATTAGGAGAATTGACTCCATCCATCAACTAAACATCACCATCTGCTGATTCAAAGACATTGTGCAAAAATGACATCGAACAGAAGGGAAATCTTTGGTCTAGACCATGGTTCAATATTTTGTTATTTATGCATTTTAAAGTATGACTTAAGTTTACAATACATTTTTGGGGTCACTGTACAACAGCATTGTTTTATCTGACCACAGTTCTTAGCTTAAAAACCGAAGAGTAAAATTGCTATTTGTATAACTCATTACCATTGGTAGGCTAACCATCTTCATTAGTTACTTAATGATTTCAATAAAGCAAACAATAGTATTTGATATGACGAATAGTAGCCTGAACACATTTAATACCATCCATGTGTAAATATTATTTCAAATACTACTCCAAAATACTAACTAAGCAGTATGGCATTATCGTGTGTGTGTGTGTGTGTGTGTTGTGATGTCTGGTGTCAAATAAACACTGGAGTCAGTCTGCTGGTTCTGCTGGTTGTCTTTTATGTTGAGTGCTCTGCATCAGTAGAAAACATGCAGTTAATTATTCGTTGTACAGTCTTGTCTGCTCAGACCTCTCGCCGACTGAAGCAAGAGTTCACAATACAGAGAATGTCATTATTTCACAAGATGAAGAAATTATATAAAGAAAATAGTGGTGTGTATATACTGTATATGCATAAGATGTCTGATATTTAAGGCTTCACTTAATGCATTCAACATTTCCAGCATTTTGTATATACCTAACTAATTAAAGTTTGAACAGAGAAATCATGAAAATACATAAGAAACTACCTGCATCGGTCGAAAAAAGAAAATGCAGTTAATTATTCGTTGGAGAATCTAGGTTTGAAGGTAACATTCGTGTAACTCATTTGCACATCATAACAAAATACTGATAAAGTAATTGGTAGTTATTTCCCTTTGAACAAGCTTCTTATCAGGACTCATAACGAAATAAAATATTATTTGTTTTCCTTTTTTTTCTCAGACATAAATATACATTAATTACCAAAAGAAAACAAGGATTTTGAGAGATTTAACACTAAAACGCAGCTTGTATTTATTTATTTGAGATTGTAAAAATGCAGAAAGTTTTCTGTGAGGGGTAGTTTTAGGTGTAGGGCGATGGAAACTACAGTTTGTACAATATAAAAACCATTACGCCTATGGAGAGTCCGCAAAAGGATAGTGCATCAGAGTGTGTGTGCGCGTGCGTGCGTGCGTATAGATCCGCCCATCTATGGGCCTCCGTTCAGTTCAGTGTATCAGTGAGAGACAGATATCAACAGAAACACACACAGCAGTGAAAACAACATCACTGTCATTATACTCGTTTAAATAATAATATTTTTTTCGTTAAATAAACAGTGTCCTCATTAAACTACTGAAGATTTGTCACTGATCAACGGTAAGTCACTTTCATGTCTGTTTACTTTGAGTAACGTTAGTTTTCCCACCGGCTCCGACCGAACATACCCGGTCTTTATTAATATCGCAAAACACTTATTTTTTTACCTTTTAATAATATGATAAATGTTCATCAGTATACCACGTTTTTTCATTTCTTATGCGTGTCATTTTCATTTAATCTTGCATTTCGCTGCTAACCAGCTAATGCTAAAGGTTTTTGTGTTTGTCAGTTTATCGAATTAAAACATTTAACGTTATCTGTCCAAATATAAACAAAGATGTTTGAGGATGGTTCGTTGGAGTTAAATCGTTGATTATTGATCTATAGGAGTTAATAGTACTGTCAGGTTGATGTTGTCAGTCGTTTTACTCCTAAAAACAACAAAAGCTGCATCAGGTTTCATGGGTTTGACCGGATTGAGTTCATATATACAGAACATTTCATATTTGGGAAACATTTCACGTTTAGTGTCAGATCATATGTAGGATTGTGTCATGCTTGATTGTGTCATGCTTGGGATTTTTAGGATTATCATGTGTTTAGGATGATCATGGTTATGTCATGTTTAGAATGATGCATCATATGTCATATTTGGGGTCATGTGGACAAAACAGATCATTAAATGTTTGTTTTATTATTTTTAATAAATATTTTCATTATTTTCATTAATGACAATGGCTCATATGCTGTAATTGATAGCTGACAACTGAGTGTATTATCTCTCAATCATCAAGGGCCTATAATGTAACTGAGATATGCCTTATGTGGAAAAAGTGTAAGGTGGCATGAATAATACAACTCTTAATATTTTATATAACATTCAGTTTTTTATCCTCTTTGCCACTTTGGTTGTGATAGTCCTTTTTCGTTCTCTTGTTTTAAGGAATGCATCACATATGAAATTAAATTAAGATTAAGATGCTGCAGTTTACAAAATAAAATTTCTGTTATTTTTCCCTTCATTTTATATAATAATGTGGTAAATGTAAGCATTAAGACTTTTTGTTGTTGTTGTTGTTGCTGTTGGTGAGAAAGTGTAGGAACACATTAGCTCTTTATGAATCGTCATTGTACCTGTTTTTAAAGTTTTAAGTTTGTGCTCTCTACTCTGCAATTTTTTTATTATTATTATTGATATATGTGTAAAATTAACCTATTAAAATTCCAACCAGATTGCATTTTATTTTATAATTTGTTGAACTGTTGAGATGTCTTATCTGTTCCAATGAAAGTACAAAATAAAATTAAACAAAATAAGCCCCTTCTTTGATATTCATTTACATATTATCAGTTTGAATTGTGATTTTGTTTTGTACATGTTGCACCATATTGCACATGAGCACTAGATACCAAACACTTAAGTATTTAGAAAACATCCTCAAGATGTGTTTTGCTGTTTCAAAAGAAGCCATCACAAGATGTGGTAGGCTAACATGCTGGCATTGTACACAAATGTTTCCCAATGTTTATGCCCAGCTAATATTACGAGGACTATGTTGAATGTCAGCTTGGTTATTCAAAATTACACCACATCATGATAGACCCCCACCCACCACCTAAACCCAAGTGACTCAGACAGTTTGCATTTAGGTCATGCCGGCTGAGTCTAACTACACATGTCCAGCCAAGCCCTGTCATGCTGGAGAGAGAGAAGCTTCTTGAATGACATTGCAAGATCCTTATGGAAGTGTTTGTTTTGAGTGGAAGCCATGACTGATTCCTGTAACATACCGTTCAGAAACAAGGGGTCGTGTTCCTTCTAAGTCCTCGAAGAACCAGTGTGGCCATGCAATTTTAGGACAGTTGTGAAATGACAATGTGCAATGGTTTAGTAATTTGGTAAACATACTGTGAGAGAGCAACAGGGTCTGATTTACACTTATCTCTTTTAAGAGACGGGGGGAACTCTTCCCATGAATGGCATACATAGATTTTAAGCCATGTGGTGTTATACACAAAGTTTGTGTCTAAAATAAGACCAATAAGAACAAACTGTTTTCTTTTCTTCCACAGTGTTTGGCAAAGCATCTTTGAGTTAAGCGACTCACTAATATTTGCAATGGAGGAGCTTCATATCCATTGCCTGAAATGTGTCAACCGCCGATGTATGATAAGACCAGAACCTGATGTTTCCTGTGACATCATGGGCTGCCCTCTTGTGTGTGGAGCGGTTTTCCACTCATGCAAACTGAATGAACATCGATTGCTGTGTCCAAACGAAAGAGTCCCGTGTCTGAACTGTGGATTCGGATGTCCATTCACCCTAGTCAGGGTCAGAATGGCACAGCACCTTGAAACTTGCCCAGCCAGTGTTGTGTGTTGCACTATGGAATGGAATCGATGGCCAGTGAGTTATGCAGATCGCAAGTCCTACGATAACTTGAGTAAGGAGGTTTTTGATGTGGAACAGCTCGACATGGCTTTGGCCCTCCAGGATCAGCGGATGTTGCTGGAGTCACTTAAAGTGGCGACCACAGTGACAAAAGCCCTGGAAGAGCAAAATCAAGACTATTCCTGCCACCAGGAGTCAAACCCGGAAAATGAATTCATTGAAACGGATGAGGAGCCATATGGTGGACCTTACACAACTTCAGTGGAAAACAGTAGAAGCTTTGCCGCCACTTTGGACATTCTCCATAGTGCAAAAACGATTGACTTCACTGTGGAGAATACCAATGGTGAGGAACAGAATGGAGGTTGCAGCGGTGTCAGGAATGGCGATAGGAAGTTTAGCAATGACACAACAAAGGAAAGTGACACTGATTCGGATTCTGATCTGGGAGCTGTAGGCGGTGCTGATTGTCCTTTTCCAGTAAACCCTGAAGATGAAAGAGATGATTGGTTGGAGAACAGTGGGTGCAGTGAATCTTCTGAAGAAGGCGAAATGAATGGTGGGATAGAACTCAGTGACCTTCATAATGAAGGGGACGGTGACAGCCAGGTCAAACTTGAAAGGGTCAATGGGTTTTCAAACGTAAGGCAGGTTTTACCTGATCATTCCATACCTGTTCTAGCACAGGGGCCTGAAATGGCCCACTTGCCTCAGCTACCTCTTCCTTTGCCCATCCCTGTGCCTAGCCTGATGCACAACAATGTTCTGCACCATTTGCCTTTCAGAATTGAGGACCGATGGCTGGAGCGCAAGTTGGAAAATCTCCAGGCACTCAGGGGAATGAAATTGTTTACAATCAACGGGCGAAGAACTCTGTTTTCCGACCCCTACTTATTCAAAGCCAAGATGGAGGACAAGGCGGTGGACACATCAGACCTTGAGGTGGCAGATGATCTGATGGGCCTTCATGGCATTGACCTCATCACCGCTGCCTTGCTCTTTTGTTTGGGAGACTCACCAGGTGGTAGGGGCATCTCAGACTGCCGCTTTGTAGATGGTTATCACATTGACTTTGGTACACAGACCTTCTCCCTCCCTTCTGCCATACTGGCAACCAGCACCATGGTTGGTGACATCGCCTCAGCTTCTGCCTGTGACCATGCCAGTCCGCAACTTTCTAACCCCAGTCCATTTCACACCCTCAGATTAGACCTCATTCTGGAGTGTGTGGCACGCTATCAGACCAAACAGCGCTCGATGTTCACCTTCGTATGCGGACAGCTGTTTCGCAGAGATGAGTTCTCCTCCCATTTTAAGAATGTCCATGGTGACATACATGCTGGCCTTAATGGTTGGATGGAGCAAAGGTGCCCCTTGGCGTACTATGGATGCACCTACTCGCAAAGAAGGTTCTGTCCTTCGGTACAAGGTTTCAAAGTCATCCATGACCGTCACCTGGGCTCTTTTGGTGTGCAGCCTGGATTAGAAGCTTGTCCCAATGAGCCTCTATCTAGAACTAACACCTGTCAGTTTAGGTCCCACTGTGACCACCTTAGTGACCTGCCCTTTGAGTTACTCCAGTACATTGTGAGCTTCTTGGATGGCTTCAGCCTATGCCATCTCTCCAGGGTGTCTCGCACTATGAGGGACGTATGTGCCAGTCTTCTTCAATCCCGTGGCATGGTTGTCCTGCTCTGGGAGAAGACAAAGCGAGCTGATGGAACCTCATCCTGGCAGATACAAGACAAGGTAATCAAAGAGTATTCACCTTGTTGAAGCACCAAGCATAAAAAGTTACTTTTCACAATCTAATCCTGCTGATGTTTTTTCATTTTAGGTGTGGCGCTTCAGTACTGCATTTGATACTGTGAACGAGTGGAAGTTTGCCAACATTTCCAGCATGGCCGACCACCTCAAGATGTGCACATTTAACACCATAACACGGAGAGAAGAGGCTGTCCCACTTCCATGTATGAGTTTTACAAGAGAACTTACAAAAGAGGGACGCTCTCTACGTTCAGTGCTTAAACCAGTGATATAGACTGTAGTCAACATGCAGAAGAGGATTTCATTTTCGAAAACAACATGTCTTATGTGTTCAGGTGAACCATGGGATTTGTTTGGCAATGGATTCATTAAAATTAGAGCCTAAACTTGATAAACCACTTTTGGAAGAGATGTTTCTTTTAAATAAACAATATTGTTTATTACTGTATTGATGATGGTTGTGCTGGCATGTAATTTTGATACACTATATTAAGCATTTTTTTTTTTTTTTTACAAATTCGTTGTTTTTGTTTAACTATGTAACTTCAAACCAGAAACACTGAATTTTTAAAATGGTGATGACCAAACGGTAAACCATCGTCTGCATTTTTGTAATACAGGAAAACACAATCCAAGGGTTTCTTACATTGTGCATGAAATGGTAACGTCAGCTGGCTTTTCTGTTGCATTGGTCATGTTTTCTTTTACCTTGCATAGTTTTCCTCCTTGAGAATGTATATCAAGCAAACTGTCCATTTTGGCATTTCATATAATAGATGAATTTGCTCCAAAATACATTAGAGTTTGATTAGACGTAGAGCAAAAGATATAAGAATTGTTTTCTCTTTAGAAGTCCGTTATTTTACTATCCTTCCTATACATGACTATTTGGTTAGTTGCATTTGATTATTTTAATTTGTATTTAGCATTGTTTGTTGTTGTTGTTGTTTTTGCCTGCTTTCACAGAACAGACCAGCAAACCACCAGGTCAGAACCACTGATGTAGACTTTAATCTCTTGATTTCTCTCTTATTTAAAAGTCTGTAAATGACAGTCTTATAAATTTTCCCTTTTTATCAGTTGATCAGAACGAACACATAACAGTGCATACTTTTGAAAAGTAAACAGATTCATGTAAATGTACTTTATCTATGCTGATGGTGTGTGCTGCATTACAATCTTCCTGATGCTGGGTCACTGCACAAAACCTGTAGAACAGGTACAAGACTGCCGTTGTAGCCTGTTTTTTGGGAACATACAGTGCATGTGCAGATGAACGTTTCTGTCTCTCGGGGGTTTAACGTCAAGCATATGCAGTGGCGTAGCAAGTCAGTGCCGGGCCCATATGCAAAAAAAAAAAAAAAAAAAAAAAAAAAAAAAAAATTACGGGCCCCCTTAATAAGAACAACTTCGAGTGGGATGCCAGGTGTGCAAAAAAAAAACTTTTCAAACAACTGATCTTGGCACGGCGGCCCAAAATGTAAAAACACAAAACTACTCACTCATTTTAGTTGCATTCTCCGGGCCTTTCTTTCGGCAAATTCATCCACGATGAACGTGGTGTTTAATTCCCGCCTTCTTGCATTCTCGATGGAAAGAATTGCCAGTCCCGATAGTCTGTTTTGCGACATGGTGCTCCGCAAATAATTTTTGTGTCGTGACTAACTTCTCCAACTTCTCTTTTCTCTTTCAGTCCCCACTTTTATGTTTATATTGTCCATCCTTAATGTTCATGCAGATAGCCGCTATAGTAACCTCTCACACTGTGTTTTCTTTTTTTCTTTTTTGGCGCGACGAGGCGTCATGTAAATAAATGATGGCATAGTAGTCTACGGCAGCCGCGGAGTGCAAAAAAAAATTATAAACGCAAACAAGAAATAACGGAGAAATTAGACATTACGGAGAAATAAGAAATTACTACACATGATATGCATAAAAATATATTTATTGCGGCACAATATTAACAAATTAAAATTAAATAGAAAAACATTTTCTATTAAAAGCTGGGGCGGGCCCCCTTGCACGTGCATACCCTGTATGCCCAGACGCTACGCCACTGAGCATATGCCATTATAGACCGTTTGTCGGTAAGTAACGTAATGTGAGCTTGTGATTCTCTTCCACTTTTATTTGTTGATGGTTGAAGTTTACAGTATATGTTTTTAGGCGTTTTGCTGTTTGTTTTCAGGTGTGCAGTTACTGTGTTTCAGTTTGCGGTCTGAAATGTTGCAATATTTTCAATCTTAGTTGTGTGAAATGTTTTATTTTATTTTTTTGAGCGAATTTTGGGAATGACAGTCCTTGCGTTCATGTTGTGTGATGACAATAGAGCAATATTATGAAACGTTTGAGTTTCCGTATAATTTAATTCTAGCCACTTTGAGAACTGAAGAGTCATAAATGCTTATTTTGAAAGACTTTTTAGAGTAAACATCAATCAAAGTGAAAAATGTCAGAATGCATTCATTTACTGCATCAACAGTCTGGGAGCATTTTATGTTTTTGTTTTTTTTTGAAGAAGAATTGTGATTATATTTGAATCTATTTAAATATATTAACTCTAAGTTTTCCAGCCATAAATATCATTATATGAGGGAACTCAGGTATTTAAAGAAGAACTGTGGAAAGGTTAGGTCGGAAAATTTTCTTATTTTGTTTCCTTTTTTCTTTCTTTTTTGAAAGTAAGTGTACAGTTAATTTACTCTCCACAACCTGACAATTTTTTAATACAGTTTTCATATTTGTGGTTTTATATGACCTCTTAGTTCTCAAACCCCTTTTTATATTGTAAATAAAAGGTAATCTCTAGGTTAGCTAACCTAAACAGTTGTTTCACATCAGCAGTTGTATAATCATTTGCATTTTTTATTTAATAATATTTTGTAATATTTTAATAAAGTGTTAGAAATCCAGGTTTCCTGTGTGCCATTTTATCAGACTCCAGATATGCGGCAAACCAAGTATCATAGCATTAAAATAAAGTTGAGCAGAGCTGGCAGAGAAAATGATTTGCCAGTGAGAATCAAACATGTAATGGGTGGATGGTAGTTTTTTGAAGCACTTAAATATTAAAAGTATTCTAGTAAGTAGTGGATCCTCATTTATCACTTAAGTGCATGATGTGCCTCTGATTGTACATGTTTTATAATAGAGTAACTCTATTTTTATGCTTGTAAAGTGCTTCACCAGCAGATGGTGCTGCTGTATTCTGAATCAGAACATGCTAAACAAAAAACACAGGTCTTTTGCACGGTACATTTCCTGAGAAAAAAAAAATTATTGAAACATTGAATTTTCTTCCATTAAAGTTGGATCTGGCTTTTGATCCAGGTTTGTGATCCTCCCTCTCCTCTTCTTATTTTTTGAAAACTAAAATATGGTGACCCTATCTCACCTAATATCACCTGTGAGACGAAACACAGATGTGAAAAACCATGATAAATGTCCTGAATGGATCCAGGGCTGAGGGGCTGAGCTGGGGTCAGGTGGGCTCATCTGCTTCAGTAAACTTAATGGAAATTGGCTTTTACAGCAGAGTTCACAGAAGGGTTTAAACAGACCAATAATACACCCAAAACTGTCACCACATTAAAATTAAATTAAACAAAGAAGCATAGCTTTCCGATGCAATAATGTTCTTCAATAAATGCATGCCTTTGTAATAATCTTTACAAATATATATATATCCTCAATCCTTAAGGAGGGGTGTTTTTTGCAACAAATCTATTGTCTCCAGTGCATTGTAATTAGTATTATGTAATAACGTAATTACCAATTACATAATGAATGACCATTAACTCATTAAACAGGCATTAAAGAAAAGTTTCCATCATCTCCTAAAACAAACGAGAATATTTAAATGTAATCTTAAAATGTGTGGGCGGCTTTCATAGCATCCTGGTTAGAGAAATAGAAACTTTTCAGTTAGCAACATTGTGACTGATGTTTCCCCGTTTTTTTTCTTCTTCTTTTTTATTTCAGTGTATAATCAGACAATAATCAGACAAGAGATTAAAAACAGCATCCTGTTCAAAACATCCTTAATTAATCATGCATTATTGATATTCAGTTTGAGACTGATTATGAATAATCTTTTAATTAAATGATGCCCAATTAAGACTTTTAAAATTCATTATCAACATTTGAAAATCATGTAAATAGAGCAGGAACATCTGAGACAAAAAATATACATTTATTACAATGCAGCTTTTCGAGTCAAATCCAAAGAAGTTTAATAGTGACAAAGAAGCTTTTCACAATAGCAACAATATGAGTTAAGAATATAATTGTAAGGACTTGTTAAAGACACCAAAACACAATATAGTGTCATACGTATTATTACATCTTATAAGACACACACAGCAAACAAATATATGAAACATATTTTGGAATAAAGATGGAGGAAACATCTACTACATGTCCAATCTTAGTGGAATTGGAAAAGAAACACTCCACTTGTGTAATTCCTTTTCAAACTGCTGCTTTTGCCTTATAGATGGACAACAGTGCAGTGCAATATGTGGATGAGTTTGAAGTGGTTTGAAATGAAAACTCCTCGAGGAATTTGTTTCTTAGAAACACACAGCTTTTCCACTTCACAAGGCCATATATTGATGTACTGGAGTGGTGTGGATTACTTGTGGAATATTGTGATGTTTTTATCAGCTGTTTAGACTCTCATTCTGACGGCACCCATTCACTGCAGAGCATCCATTGGTGAGCAAGTGATGGAATGCTACATTTATCCAAACCTGTTCCCATGGTGAAAAAAACTCCCCTGGATGGCCTTTGAACATTTTCAGCAAATTTTCATTTTGTTGGGGGAGTAAATGTTCCTTTAAAGCAGACTTTGCATTGTGTGTAATAAGTGGAGTTTTATCAGTGGCATTAAAGCATGACAGCAGTCTCTCTGGGAGGAAGTCGTGTGGGGTGTGAACAGCGAGCGATCTGTCTGTACGGTCATCCTCTAGCGAACAGCTCAGATAAACAAACACATCTGCACTGCGGTTGACTCCAGCTCTTATCAGTTTGAGGAGCAGAAGACAGCGATGATGAAAGTCCTGTCACACTAAAACTGCATCAGTCATCTCGGTGTGGGGTGTGAGATGCTCTTACATGGGGGATGTAAGATGAAATCTTATGCTAAGAACTTAAACTTCAGATCGCAGGCCACCAGTATCTCATCTGATTGAAGAGTCTCACGTGATGTTGCAAAAAACATCCTCAGATCTAAAGGCAAAAGGATAGATTATGAAAGCTTGTTTCTGCCACAGGACTGAAACTAAATAAAAATGGCAGTTGTTACAGGCTTCCATAGTAGATACTTCATTGAATCATAAATCTGAAATTTTAAACTGTATAATTTATATAATCTGCTTATGAAACAAATTATGATGGTCTATAAGTGCATCAATTCTGTAGAAATTGTATGAAATAAATTTGACATGTAGGCTCTGAAATTGCATACTAAGTAGGTATTTGTGTTGTAATTACTTAGCAACCGTTCTATAAAGTATGAATGTGTGTAGAATCAGTGTAATCCAGACGTACTCTATTCACCACGCTGTCATGGTCATGTGACCTACTAGCATCAGTTGTGTTGCTTCAATGCCATTCACTGGATAATAAAGTATCCATTTGATGCACAATTCATAATCTAGTTGGAAACAGTAAGTCATTTGGGAACTTTTTGCCTGTTATTTTATGAATACTGTGAATTTAGGCATACTAGTCTCTTCTATATATTAGGGAAGCATGTGATTTCGGATCGAGCCATATAGTAGTAGGCTATATGAAGTGCTAGCATTCATGAGGCATCAGGCCACCAAAGGCGACAGAAACACATCAGTGGCCCTCAGTGTGCATCAGGTGACATGATGCAGGTACCTGTCCGCCTCCAGACTCTGAGAAGGTTCCGGCTCATTCAACATCATCATCATCATCATCATCTCAGTGTCAGATGAGCTCTGATGTGCACATGGAGCTGCTCTCTCATCAGTCTGAGTGTGGATGTCGTCTGCACTCCTGCAAAGATGACAGATCAATTTGCATTCTCTTTTACATTATATTGTCATTGCTTACATAATATTGCATTTTGCATAATAGATGATGTCTAATTAATTAGCAGTGATGTCAAAGGAAAGCATTAATATTTTATTGCTTAAATTGGTTTACGTTAAAAAACAAAATTACTATATTTATTAAAAACCTATGCTGAAAAGTGACTTTTATAGTGGTCAGTCTGTGGCATGATGACAGACATTTTAAAGCAAAATTAAGAAAAAGCAAGCAATCAAATAATTAAGTTGTTAAATGCATAGCAGGTTTATTATAGTAAACTAAAATTGTTGCCATAAAACTAGTTAATTTAGTTAATTGGAATCAAATAAATCTTAACTATAATAAAATATTTGTACAAAATTAAACACATTAGAAAAATTTCTAATTTTCATAATTTAGTAAAAAAAAAAAAAGTATAAACACTAAATACAAAAAAATATATTGAAACTTTAAAAAAACAAAAAGAAAACAAAATATAAAAATAAACACAATCAAAATATAAATAAAAACTGAGATATAATGGTATCTCAGTTATAAAAAGTTACATTGTCGCAAAAATTCTCCGGCAATGCAAATTTTTATAATAATTTTTTAGGATCGTTAAATGATTAAACAGGAGCATTCTGCCATCATGTGCCTGTCCTGAATTAATCCAGATTTATTTGTGCTGGTCACAGTGAGGTCAAATATTAAATGCTCACTCATCAGTCTGTTGTTTAGGCGTCACAGTGACTGACAGAATGACAAACTGCTGTGCACATGAACCAAACTCACATTTTTCCTGTTGACAGGTGAGATTCTTCTACAGGTAAGATGCCACTGGATTCTCTGTTGTTCTGTGTCGACCTGAAAATGAAAAATGAAAGTTCAATGTGATGCAGGTATTGAACTGTAAAATGTCTGAAGCATTTTCTTCTTTTCCCTGCAGCGGTCAAAGTGAGATATTCAATTTAGCAAAACAGCTTGTTTAGGGGACAGGCAAAACAATTGACCTTAAAATAAAATGCACTTGTAATATGGTGAGGAATAAGAGATGCTTTATTGTAAAAATTCTGCTCATTACTGCAATGGAAATCTCTTTAGTGTTGTCAAATAAGAAAACCTTTCCAGTTAATACACTGTTACAGTATCTGGACATGTAAGTCACACTCAAAATGTTATCACACTAGTTATAATATACTATACTGAGTAGTGTTTATTTAAAAGGAAGTTGGTATAAGCACAACTTTCCAAGCTTAAACTTGAAAGTAGAGCTGAGAACTAAAAATTAGTAGTTCAGAGAAAAATATTTAAGCGTTTGTGACCCTGGACCACAAACAAGGGGTCAATTTGAGATTTGAAATCTGAAAGCTGAATAAATATGCTTTCCATAGATGTATGGTATTGTAAATGCTGATTGCAATGGAAAGGGATAGCTTTAGGTTGTGCAAAATAAAATAAAATCATCTAATAAATATACAATTGTGATAATTGCACTAATATATATATATATATATATATATATATATATATATATATATATATATATATATATGTTATGGATTTTCATAGTTTAACATTAAACAGCTGGGCCTGGGATAATACAGACTATTGCAAAACATGAAAATAATTTAAAAAGTTGCAAAAATAAATGAAATTTATAATTAGCATGTTCAATTTTTTTTTATAGGACAAAAGCAACTGTACTTGACAAAACACCCATATTCAGTCACTCACATAATGAATCTGGACACGTCATAAAGACACTCAACTCAAAACTACTATTGTCTGTGCTCTGACATTACAACAGCCAATGTGAACAGCTGGTTTATTTCAATATTAAAGACTCTCGAGAACATGATAAATGTCCTGTCTCTTCATTTCCCCCACAATCTCACTAAACAGACACCTGATTGCTTTTGTAATTAAATTCACATCTGCGAGAGGAAAGCAGCATATGTGTATTGATGTTAAAGCAGCAGCTCTGGATTTACATGAGTGAACGGCCTCTTATCTGTTCCAGCATTCGAGTGAAACATGAATAGACCTTTAGTAATTAATGAACTTCTCAGCAAAACAGAAACTAACAAACATGATTCCCATGAGGCTGAGCGATGACAGGAAGTAGTCAAATTACCAAGACATAAAAATATGAAGTAAAATACGGTTTATACTTACACTTTGTAAACAAGAATTATAGGCCGATGAAAATCTGGAGATCTCAAAAAGATCTTGAACATTTCCACTAGGAAAACTCACGTCTCTAAATGCTCTTCCTCCAGGATGGTCTGCACGGGCAGGTAGCCGAGCCGAGGGTGTTTGGTGAAGTACTTCTTTGAGCGGAACTTGTTTTTCAGCACCTTGGTGAAGTCACGCACATCTTCTCCTGAGGTGGTCTGTAACAGAGAGGCTGTAGGGAAATGTTCTGTTGTGCATGAAGAATTACAGTGGCAGGAGGTGAAGTGTTTAGGCTTGAAAAAAATCTGAAGAAAAAAAATCCTAACAAAATAAAATATTCATGCACCTGGACACACCCCCACGATAAAGTAGATATGTAATATTATTATATTATTATATTCAAATTAAATATATATATATATATATATATATATAGTTATTAATTGTAATTATAATATTTATTAATAATAATAAAAAATACTTTATAAAACAATATCTAAAAAATGTATAAAAATGAATGAATAAAAGATTTCCCACATTATTTAGGGTGCACTATTCACTTCCTAATTTGTGAAGCATTCGCCACTATGAAAACACAACCAAACACAAGCGTCTTCCAGATGCTCACAGGTGTGCAGTACTCCACCATTGGATAGCTGAGATGATAGTCCTTGGAAATCCTTCCCGAGAAGAAACATGTCTGACACACGTTGTAGTTGAAGTGTTTCAGACTTCGATACCTACAGGATTAACAGATGTTTAACACTCCAACAGCTGTGCACTTTGCCACCCTGACACTAAAAAGAATCAACACTGAACTAATATGAGTTGATCAATAATTCTATTGTCTTCTGAAGAGCTGCTTATACCTTCTTTTGAATTGGTTTCATAATTTAGGAATTATGGCAACATTGATTTTTCTATTTTCCTGTTGTTTACTGTGAAGCTTCTCTGAAACAATCTGTATTGTATGAAGTGCAATATCATTAAATGTGACTTGACTTTTATGACACTGTCCACACAAATAAGATACACATTGATGAACCATTACTTAATTTTTTAAAACAAATGCATAAATATCATGTTCTCAGAACTGTTAGATAAGATATGCATGACATCTCAGTTTAAGGGAAAAATTGCATGGTTGTTGTTGTAATTTATTGATTTATTTATTTTAATAGTATATTTTGTTATAGAATGGTATATTTCAACACAGTTTATATATCTAATTATGTTTATTGTAAAAAAATAAAAAAATAAATCACAAATTTCAGGGTTTTAAAATTATGTTTAGACACATTCCACTGTGTATAATAATAATAAAAGTAAAAATGTTTTTATTATTGTTTTCATTAATAATGTATATAATAATAATAATAATAATAAAGACTTTTACTTTTATTATTATTATTATTATACATATTATTATACATAATTTTAAAACCGTGTAATTTGTGATTTAATAATTTTTTTAACAATGAACATTATGATTAAATATATAAACAGTGCTGACATAAAACTCTAACACAAAATATACCATTAAAAATGAAATAATAAATAACAATAATAACGTTAATAATAATAATAATAATAATAATAAAAGTGATTACTGTTATTTATTATTTCATTTATTTTAATAGTATATATTGTTATAGAATTTTATGTCAACACTGTTTATATATTTAATTATAATGTTCATTGTTAAAAAAAATTTAATCACAAATTTCACGGTTTTAAAATTATGTTTAGACGCATTATATATTATTATATGTTATATTATATATTTTACTGTATAATTTAATAATAATAATAATAGCTATTAATAGCTAAAACGCTATTTTGAGGTAGACAAATACCACTGTCTGAAGATTGCGCACCCTCTTTTGCTGAAGAAAATGAAATTTTAAGAGCTACTTCACTTTATTTACCTGAAGCCCACCATGGGACACTCCTTACAGATGTTGCATTTGGCCTGATGTTTGGCGGTTTCTGCAGAGGCGACTCTATGAAGGACGGGCAACCAGACCATTGACTGCGGCTCCAAATGCATCCAGTCCACAAACTGCTGTACCTCAATGACATCATCACGGCCCACCTGAACCCCAGACGACAGACAAACCATTCATTCATAACCACAATGCACTGCACGACAAACTGTAATGGAGCCGTCTGAGTCTAAAAGCACTCAGATGGTCTATTTATCATTTTACAAGCGTATTCAACTACACTCCAAAAACTATAATATCCCATCACAACCTTATTAGCCCGAGGGCAAGGGATCCATTAGCAACTTTGAATTGAAGCAAATGGGCCCAATTGTGATTATTTGTGTCTCCCCGTGACATTAAAACTGCTACAACTGTTATGCATCAATTACAGCGGGCCAGTTAAGGCAGGACTATCAAGAGTCTTTCATTACATGCAACATTAAATAAAAAGAGTTACACTGTGACCCAAGTAGAACAGTGAAGTATTGGAGGCTCCATCCAGGACGGCTTTCAGGAGAGCTGAAGGGATTCATAAATACTCCATTATACCAGCGGATGTGGTTCACATCATAAAGCACTCCATCATGTGATATTATGGGAACGCGTGCACACAAATCAAGTGGATCTCATTTAAATATCTCTCGGTAGCTTGTGCGTCAGCTTTCGAATCGAGCGCTAAGCGTCTGAACGTGGCAATGTAAATCCCCTGACAGGCCTGCCATTCTTATAACTGAGCTCATCATTTATTTATATGTCAAAACTCAGTCAAGTGTAATGATGAGCCCCTATCCCCAAATAAACAAATCTGAGCATGCGTTCAGCAGCGTCCTTTAGGAATACATAATGTCTCACACACCTGAATTATGTATCATAAAATCCTGTTCATTAAATTGCATGTAAGAATTTTTGTTAAACGTTGTCTTTTTTTTTACACTTCATCAGTAAATAAAGTAGTTTGTTCTGGTCATATAATAAGGTCCAATGGAATATATATTATATGTAATATATAATATATAATATATATATATATATATATTGTGCCGATGTTTCTTGGCCTTGTAAGAATCTGATTTTTAAGTGCATGCTTTTGAAAATGTTTGATTTTAAAATGTTGATATTTAAAATTCTCAGCAAGCTTGTCAAATAAATCTATTATAACATTTTGCTAATTGAAATAAAGATATAATCAAATTAAATGCAAATATTAGACAACAAAAATAAGTTTATGAAATAAGTTTAGGTTGAAGCACTAAAATAACTAACGGGAAATAAATAAAAACTAAAACAGAACTGAATATAAAACTAAAATGGAAATTAAAGTAACTGAAGCCTATATAGTAATGTTTGAAAACTCCACTTTAAAAATGACAAAAGCACATAACAAATTCATTAAAACTGATAACTGAAAATATAAAGCTAATTAAAAAAGAACCCATAATAGTCTATAAAAATATAAAAATAACATTGGTTCTCATAAGACAAATCTGACTAATTCTTCTCCATTAGACCACAGTTTGATTTTTAATAATTTGTCAATTTAAAGAAATAAGTTTAAGTTAAAGCTACAAGTAATTAAAATTAATCAGAACTAAAAATAAAGTAAATTAAACCTCAATAGAAAAAAATACTGCCACAGGACATGCAATGACTTAATATGACAACTGATCATATAAAAATAAAAGCTAATTCAAATTCAAAATCTAAATAAAACTAAATCTAAATAAATAGAAAAATCTGACTCTTCAGTCTCCGTTTGACCTCGATTTAATCTCAGTGCCAAGCAACTTGCTGAAATATATTCAAGTTGGATCACTTAAATGACTAGCTATAATTAAATAAAACAAACCAAAACTAGAATTAACAAAACAAAAGAACAAAAAAATTAAAAAAAAAAATGCTAAAATTAAAAGGATAGCTGAAAAAAAGCTTATTCAAAATATGAATAAAACTATAAATAATGCTGAAATAATACTAGTTGTCAGGATACTCACAGGTCTTAATTTGACCTGGTCCAAAGATATGAAGAGAGAGATCTCATTATCTAGTGTTTTAGCCTACAGTGGTGTTAACTCACATATTGAAAGCAGCTCCGGACACTGGGCTCCATGTTACCCCCTCCGAACGCTGCGGCCTCCCCGAGATGGTGTGGGATCTGGATGCTGTTGTGTAGCAGTAACGCCAGCTGTCTCTGGTTACAGACGCCTGCAGCGCCGGCCACCTCAGCGAACAGATCTGTTGAGGACAGCAGCAGCGAAACACAAAGAACATCACAGGATATGATTTTAGACTTAAGATCTGATTCATACATGTCCTTGTAGGAGCCCCAGCAAGGACAGTGTTGCATTCAATTCCCAGTAGGTCTGAGTCACTGAGATCAAAGTTTGCAGTGAAACTGTGCACAGACATTAAAGAGAAGGAAAGAAGCCAAGGTTTCCCAACATAATTTAATTCATTTCTAAATTGAGGGCAGGATAGACTATTTTATGCCACATTTATTCAGTATCAAAGCACTTGCATTTGTACTTATCCTTTAGAGGTCCTTTTGAAAGAGAAAACAAGCCGATCTTCATGGACAACGCTTGAACTTTTCCACTTCTGTCACTAATAAAAAAATAAATAAAAAAGTGAGAAAGTGATGTGTGGCCAAGTATCAATTCAATCTGAACAGGCGTTTTTGATATTAAAATACTTTTCTATGCCATTTATTTTGCCGTTTGCTTTAAAAACATTTGTTGCAAACAAAACTGGGATGTTAGTTGCAGCGATAAACACACTGAATTCTGGCTCAACCTTCTGGCTACACTTATGCAATGATTAAATTGCTTATTTTATATTATCTTGAGGAATAACACTGTATGTCTTTACTAATCAGTTTTGTGTCAGCTTGTCCTCTTGGCAATAATAGAAATATTGCTTTAGGCCTGCAAAAGAAATTAACAAAAAGCATTACATCAAATATGTATGAGAACAACTATTAGAGAGGAGACTGAATGGAATAGTTTAGAGGTCATGAGACATACATTTAGTGGCACTAAAAAGCATTGGAAAATTTATTCAGATTTAAAACTGTATATATCATCATCGCATTATATAAAATATTAGATATAAAAAATATAAAAAACTTTTATTGGATATAAAAAATATAAAGATATAAGTTTTGTTTGCCCTATGGACAAAACTGTGACAAAAAGTGTCGTTTTTTTAAAAAGTATATCTTTTGTTTTATCATTTTAAAGCAATTTTTTGTGTGTGATTATGCTGGGAAATAAATGCCACTTTCTTTCTTTCAATTTTATTTGATAAATGACAAATATTTAGTTATTGGATGCATTAATACAGTTTTAAGTGTTACCTAGTAGGAATAGTTTACCCAATCAATTAAAATTTGTTGAAAATGTATTTACCCTCGGCCCACCCGAGATGTAAATGAGTTTGTTTCTTCATTTGGAGAAATTTAGCATTACATCACTCGCTCACCAATTTCCCCCTTTGAAGTAAATGGGTGCTGTCAGAATGGGAGTCCATTTGTTTATTACATTTGTTTTTTAATTTGTTTATTAAACATGCATCTTTTTCTCACAAGACTGGACCAGAGAGGTGTGGATTACTTGTGGATTGTTGTGATGTTTTTATCAGATGTTTGAACTCTCATTCTGACGGCACCCATTCACTGCAGTGCATCCACTGGTGAGTAATGTTAAATTACTCAAAATTTGTTCCGAAAAATAAAAAAATCATCAACATCTAGGATGGTCTGAGGGTGAGAATTTAAAAAAAAAAAAAAAATTCATTTTAGGTGACCTATTCCTTTAAGTGTCTAAATATGTTTAAGGGCCACTGTATTAAAGATTAAACCCATACAGACCTGTCATAGACTTTAAGCAACCAGTTGAGACACAGATCCACACACAGAGGCACATTAACCAGATCCGGATGCATCTGCTGAAGTTCACGGTAGATTGTGCAGAGACAGTTTATGATGCCTGGAATCTCCAGTAGCTGTCCATTATGCACGAGTTTGTGTTGATCAAACACACTCTGGGCGATGCTGAGCTCCAAAAGGTCCACTGAAACAGACAGACAGATTTTCATCTGCACTCATTTCTGCCTCCACAATGAATTCCATTCAGCGTGTTTTAATGAAAGTCACCGGAGCGTAACTCATCCGTTGCTGTGTAATGAAAATGCCTTAATGGAAAGGCAGCAAAAAATTATATTTCTTATCAGCATTCATCAGATTTGCAACCAATTATACATTTCAACAACTACTCTTTCTCAACATTACCCACATCCGAAGATATGAAGCAAAAATCAGCTGCTGTTACCAAAAACACCATCCGGCTAACCTGACTGAAGGCTATTTCTGCACAGCTTGAACTGTACTAATGCTGTCAGCGGGTGGCTTTCTGGCTCTAATGCTCTCAAAACTCCAGCTGCAGATCAAAGACTCCTAGTTAGACAACCAGAAACGTCCTGACAAAATTAGCAGATAGAGCTCAAGATTGCTTGAGTTAAAATTGCCTTTGTCTTCTGCAATAATCTGTTTACTTCCAAAAGTCATTTCAAGTGAGAAGTGATGAAGGGTTTTTCCACATTGACAGTAATTAGCAATGCACTGATAAATGTCCACACAAATATGATATTTAGTACAAAATCCCCAACAGAAGAACCATTGAACTGTTTTTATCAGGAAAGTAAAAGTTATCACTCACAGCAGAGGGCTTTCTGTAGCCGGCGGCTCTTCATCGCTGTGCGGTAAGCAGAGAAACGCACATGGCTCAGATCAGCTGCATATCGAGGGTAAAACATGAAGGCTGGATGTAAATATTACTAGTAAGAAAAGTTCAAATAATGAGGAAAATTTAAGAAAGCATGCATATTGCACATTTTGTATGTTTAGTGAAATACACAGAGAGAAAGACAGAACACTTGACAATGATTGACTGGAACAAGAACAAACCCATTGACTGAAATAGCTGTGTCATCTCTGGATGATCCCACGAGGTGGTCTGCTCCTCATGACTGAAAGATAATTAATATTAATTAAACATCAGTTCACCTTAATGGAAAATGTATTTTGGTGTCTGTTAAGTGCATGAAAGATTTGGAGACACACTTATTTGAAGGAGATTTTTTTTATATATAAGAAATCAGTCCTTTTATTCTGTGAGGATGCATTTGATTGATCTAAAGTGACATTAAAGACATTTAAAATGCTGAAAAAAAATTCAAACAAATGCTGGGTGGTACAACTGGTCTCATCATTTGTAATAACAATAATCAGCATACTAGAATGATTTCTGAAGGAAATTATTGTTATACATTTTAGTAAGGGTGACTGCAAATAGATGAAAATTTGTTGGATGACTTCATTCTGATGCAAAACTGAGCACATGGGAAATCACACGAAGTGCATGATGTGTCATAGCAGAGATGAGAGCGTATGAAACAAAACTCACTTGATATAATAAGGGACGCCGTTATGAAAAACAGCTCTTTGCCAAGGGAACTGAACGGAAACTGGTTGGGAGACAGAAGGTTTCAAAGATAAAGTCATGACATTTGAATAACTTTCACCCAACAAAGTTTTTTTTTGTATAGTGGAACAAATAAAAAATATTTGTGACAAATCAGAGTTTCCCCACTTTTTGACCAGTGATTTTTCAGAACTTTTTCAGCTGACTGAATACATATTTTTTAATGGGAAATTGCTCTCCAAAAGAGCCATTTCTATCCAATTAAATAATTCAAAGTTGAGTATAACTAAACAAATGTACATTACCATTCAAAGGCTTGGGATTTTGTATTGTTTTTTAAGTAAATTTCTTATGTTCATTTATTTGATCAAAAATAAAGTAGAAATGATTGCATTTGGAAATATTATTAGAAATTAAAGTATGTTTTAAAATGTAATTTATTCCTGTAATCAAAGCTGTATTTTCAGCATCATTACTCCAGTTTTCAGAGTCACGTGATCCTTCAGAAATCATTCTGATATGCTGATTTGCTGCTCAAGAAACATTTCTGAGTATTATCAAAGCTGACAATTGTTGTACTGCTTAACATTTTTGTGTAAAACACGATAATTATTTTTCTTCTATGAATAGAAAAGAACAGCATTTATTTGAAATTGAAATCTTTAGAAACATTAAAAATGTCTTTACTGTCAATTTTATTGCGTCCTTGCTGAGAGAAAAATCTAACGACCCCAAACATTTGAACGGCAGTGTATTCACTACAGAAATTATTAAGTTACTTTTAATAAATTCACAGGGCTAAAAATCACCATTTTTGAAAATTATAAAGATTTTCTATGACTATGGGAATACTGATGAATGCATAAAAAACATGTCTAACTTACCAGACAAGAAGTCATGGGAGAAATCTCTCTTATCTGTTTGAGAGCATTGCAACTGCTGGTGCTGATTACCCACAATCCCCTGATAAGATTTTGAAAAAGAAAAATATTCTCAAACAATCAAGATTATGACTACACCAGATGGCAAGATAGAAAATGATGCCTAACATCTTACTGTGCTATCAGACCATAATGCACTGATCGAAACAGACCCCTCCAATGGAGACATAATGATAGCTCAGATCAGAGGGAAATTACTGTGCTTTAAAGGCTTTTTCATCTTATGAGATGACTAAGCAGGGGGCAGTCTGGAAAAAAATAAAGACATTGTTCTGAGGATATGAGAAAGTAATCGCTGGTACTTCACTTCAGAAATGAACAGATGTTCATTATCCAACACGCCTGCCTTCAAGAGTCTGTGGAGACAAATCTCTGCCAAAATATAATGAGTGCCCTTTTCATCTAGTGTGACAGACAATGCCACATCCCAACAGCACAAATGGTGCAACTCCTTTAGTTACATTAATAAAACTATTACATGAAAACCCAAGATGCTCACTTGGAGTGAAAAATGTTGTTGTTCGCACTCCAAAAATGAGTTGGCAGCAGCCTGTCTGTGGTTTGATGAGGTGTTGGTGAAATAAGGCCCAAGGGCGTCATTGGGCAGGTAGCAGCTTAATTATCTATGTTCTCCAGCTGCCCAGATCGATACGTAGGGTCAATATTTCTGCCCACAGGATCCTCAAAATAACATGACAGTCACACACTCATCAAGCTACGATATAAAGCAGCAATCAAAAACAAACTGGACTCCGTGTGGTTTCAGTGATCCTAATGCATGATTAAAAATAATCGATTCTTCAAAGTCAACGCTGGGGTTTGAAATGCATCTTATGAGCATTTCAGAGTGTGATGCCAGCCGGCTCAAATGATCAGTTACCATGAGTTTGTTTCTTAATTTGGAGTAATTCGGCGTTGGATCACTTGCTCAGCAATGGATACTCTGTAGTGAATGGGTGCCAAACAGCTGATAAAAACATCACAATAATCCACAAGTAATCCACAACACTCCAGTCCATCAGTTAATGTTTAAGTGGAAAGCTGAGTGTAAGAGACAAATCCAACATTAAGGCATTTTAACTTTAAACCTCTAACTTTAAATAACGCTTCCTCCAGTGAAAAAGTCCATCACCTGTTGTCCTCTCACATTAAAGTTATCTTGACCTGTTTTTGTTTGTTGAAGGTGCTTCATCTGTGCATATTTCTCTTCTGATTCAAAGATGAGATGACTTTTCCATATTTTGGATAGAGGAGTCTTATTTTAACCAGAAACAACCGCATGAAGTTGTAAACTTCTTAATGATGAACATGTTTATTACAAACATGCAGTCTTATTTGATGGATTTGAGTGGTGTGGATTACATGTGGATTATTTTGATGTTTTTATCAGCTGTTTGGTCTCTCATTCTGATGGCACCCATTCACTGCAAATGATCAATTGGTGAGCAAGTGATGTTATGTTACATTTCTCAAAATCTGTTCAGATGAAGAAACAAAGTCATCTACATCTTGGATAACCTGAGGGTGATTAAATGATTACTTTCATATGAGTATATTTATTTGCATTTAGCATTATCAAGGATGCATAGATCTTAAAGAGTCTGCAATGTTTTTTCAGACAGTGTTACTGCACATCTCAAAGTTTAGCCAATGAAACTCCATCTTGACCCTGATGTTTGATGTTGTATGAGCTATAGTCTGATGGCCTTGTGTGCATGCAGTCCTTTACCTAATCTGACCTGTAGTAACCGTTCAATCAAACAGATGAATTTACTCACATGAGACGGCTTGCTGACATATTTATTGAAATGCCCTTGCACAGTCTGATCTTTCACTGGATCTGCCTTATTCTATTCAAGGCTAAAATTACAAAGAAAACTTCATATTTGATCATCACATGAGACATGAGGGATGAGCTATCTGTCACATATCAAAGTGCATAATGCAGTTTTAAGTCTGTGGAGGTCAAACTGGAAAAAAGTGAAGACTAGAGAGTGAACTCACTGATATCTGTAGTACAAGAGTACATTTTCTCTCTTCTCTCAATGGTATAGTAACTTTTAATATTCTCAAATAGATGCTTATTATATACCTAATTGTTGAGCAGTAAAGCATGTCTTAAAAAACATATAATAACAGAGTTTAAAATAGAGCAAAATTCCTAAAAACAAAACAAAAAACACAAAATCTGTCTTATATGTTTAAGCTTAAATTGAAATCAGGCATTACAAATTTTGAAGAACAATTGTGAAAC
Organism: Carassius carassius; assembly: GCF_963082965.1. Taxonomy (NCBI): domain Eukaryota; kingdom Metazoa; phylum Chordata; class Actinopteri; order Cypriniformes; family Cyprinidae; genus Carassius; species Carassius carassius. The sequence goes on from NC_081785.1 coordinate 2,143,312, forward strand.
GAGAAATAGGAAAACTATATGCTACTCATTCAGAAAAAAATAATGATAAAATTAACAATGAAAATTAATTTGTTCATTTTTAATTACTGATTATTTCTAAATGTAGATTTCAATATCTATTTACTAATACAAAATATTTATTGGACCAGATTAAGATTAATACAGTATGAAATGGATTGCTCATTATTAGTAGGTTTAAGTAATTGCATTAACTAACGGGGTTTTTTTTTTAACTCACAATATTTTCCACGTTCTCCAGCACACAGTTGGCCATGCTGTGTTCCTCAGAGTGCCAGCTCTCATTCTCCATCTCAGCCAGGCCGAGGTCCAGTTGGTTCATGGCTTGCTGGAGGTCCTGAAGTTTCCCCAGAGCCCAGTCAACCTCGTGCTGCCAGCTGGTGGCCTGAGCACTGAACCGCTCCCAGTGCTGCTGAACCTCGAAGGCCTGGTCCTGAACCACTTGAGCCAGCTGATGAATCTTCTCCTCCTGGACGGTCAACGCTGTAAGTAAAAGGCAGCTTTAGTCAAATGACCTCAAACGAGTCATCATCTCATTTTAAAGTGATTATTTAATCCCTAATGTACAGTAGCATCTTTTTTAGCGATCTGTGGGTTTCTGCATACCATGATGACGTCCTTAACAGCCCATGCACATCGCGGAGACGTATATTTGACATCTGCATTTACATCTGCAAGATGTTTTTTATTTTTTTATTTTGAGTGTTTGCTCATCTGCAATACATCTATAGGAATATTAAAAGTCAAATAGATCTTTAGAAGATGCCTTTAAGAAGCTTATGATTTAAAATGTATGTAAAACTGACGTCTGGAAGATGTCTGTCAGATGTTTGTACACAGCAGATGCATCAGAAAGACAATATACATAAAATGTGACACATGGTGGCATTTTTAATAGAAACAGACAATTGAGGACAAAATCAGACTGACTGGTGAAATCTATCACTGCAACAAAGTGTGTTCAACAGAGGACAACAGAGTTTAATGTATGCTAGCACTCAAAGGTTTAAGGTCAGTAGGATTTATTACCTATTTTAGGACCTTTATTCAGCAAAAATGCATTAAATTTAACAAAAGTAAAAATCCTAAAAAAAAAAAAGATTATATATACATATAACATTGATAATAATAAATATTTTTTCAGCAGCAAATCATCATATTAGAATGATTTCTGAAGTATCATGTGACACTGATGAATGATGATGATGCGGAAAATTCAGTATTGCATCACAGAAAAACATATACTGAAGTAAAAATGGCTATTTTAAATTGTAATAATATTATATATATGTTTTTGATCATATAATGTAACCTTGGTAAGTAAATAAGAGACTTCTTTCATAAACATTAAAAAATCTTACGTTTTGAAAAATTTTGAATGGTAGTGATTGAATGGCTGCTGAAAATGTATATTTTACAATTAATTATAAAAATTTTAAAATAAGATATTACTGACCTCAATTTTTTTTTAAATGGTAGTGTATATACATAAAGAAATGTTGTGCATTTCATGTTGTATAAAACCTTTTTTTTGTTTAAAAAACACAAAACACCTCAAATAAGACCTCTGTAATATGTGAATTATCTCTCCTATGCAGTAATATAATTAATTTTGCTTCTCAGATGTTTCTCCCGAGAAAAACACCCCATAAATCTCACATCTGGCCCCTCCAGAGTTTAAGTAGGAATCTTAACAATGTTTCAAACTGTCTAGAGATTTGCCAAGACATCAAAGCCTGCAATCAAAAGATTTCAACATGAACTCTTTTTTTCTTATCCAATTCTCCCAAGACCAAATTATCTGAGCTTTGCTATATGAGTATGTTGATACTTATATGAAACATAACTGACAATTCCTGTACTATGAAAGAAAACCCGCTATAATAAAATATTCCTCTGGGAGGTATATAGCAGTCTCTTACCTGAAGCCATCTCTATATTGCTCTGGACTTCCATTGTTGTAGGATGAACAGCCAGAGGCAGACATGTCTGATTCATATCCTGTCTCCGTCCAGTCAACTCGCTGTGCAAGGCCTGTGTCGAACAACACATTAAAGATGCAGAGGTGTGACTTTTAAACTAAATCACAGAGATAAAGCTAGACATTCATTACATCTCATTCCAGACAGTTTAGAAGTGGTGAAATTGGAGATATAATTACTCGAAAAAGCAATCAGAAAGCAATGTATAAATCCAACATGAGCTAAGCTGAAAGTGACGAACTGAGAAACAGAATCATTGAACCAGATGGAATATGTTTTGTGGTCAGGAAAACTTTTGATGAACACTGTGTGGTTTTTAACTGTTAAAGCAAGACCAACAAACCACATGCAATAATGAGCCGTAGACTCTAATTAGCATATAAAAATGTATATGTGGAATAAATACAATAAATAACTGTAAAATACTGTTTAATCACCACTATATATAAAAAAACTTTATAATGTTTTTTACTGCTATTATTATGTGAGGTCTGTTTGTCAAGACAGACTTATTGCAACTGATGTAAACAATGCAATGTTTTAATCCAGTAAATTAAAACGGCAACGATAAACAGTGCTGTGCATCTAAAGGACAACAATAATTCAGCAGAGCATTAACAAACAAAATTATATCACAGCTTCTGTTTGAGGAACAGTAATCAAGGGGTTTAATTATTTTGTATTGTATCTTTTTATTAGAGTAGAAAAGTCTATATTATCAAAGGACTGCAAGATGTCTGTTCATGCACAGGAGGAGGTGCTGGGTATAAAGTGGAAGATTTTAAGACATTATGTATAACTATTATGACTACATCACTCAGAATGGACTGTAAGTGTTTAGCTCTCATACTAGTGAGGTTTAATGGTCCTTAAAATTCGAGATGCCTTTCTTAGTTTAACCTGTGAACACACACACACACACACACACACACACACACACACACACTGTGTGACCGTGACTGACCGTGCAGTAGCCTTGTTTCTGCAGTAAAGTATGTACATCTTCTCCCACTGGCCTCTGCCTTGTCAACTCCTCATCCTTCAGCTTTACCCAGAACCAAAGCTCTTCAAGGATGGCTATGAGTCCTGTCCATTTCTCCACGCTGGCCTCGAAACACTCTCTGAAAGAACATGGCAGTTGGAAGGAAAGTTCAGGACATTGGAGGTTTACATTTGTTTATATTGCTGGAAATATTGCACAAACCTTCTCGAGGCTATTTGAAGGTGGTCCAGATCTCCAAACTTATCGAGCTCTTGTGCCATGGTATTCGGGATCTGACCCCCAAGAGCCCTTTTAGGAAGATCAGTCTGAGTATCAACATCTGTCTGAATGTCCTGAGGAGAAATAACAGCATGCAGAAGCTGAAATTGTACCAATTCAAACCAATCTCAAGAGACTCTAAGTGTCCGTCCCTTTGGTCTGTGTGTCCTATAAATAGGACTAAAATGAAGAGAAAATTATTCTGCCTCTATAAGTGTTTAAAGGAATAGTCCACCCATAAATGTACACTTGCTGAAAATTTACTCAGGCCATTCAAGATATAGGTGAGTTTGTTTCTTCATCAGAACAGATTTGGGGAAATTTAGCATTACATTACTCGCCAATGGGTCTTCTGCATTGAATGGGTGCCGTCAGAATGAGAGTCAATATCTTTATTGCATTTGTTTTTAATTTGATAATTAAACATGCAGTTTTCCATTTTACAAGACTGGACTGGATTATTTATGGATTATTGAGATGTTTTTGTCAGCTATTTGGACTCTCATTCTTACGGCACCCATTCACTGCAGAGGATTAATTAGTAAACAAGTAGTGTTAATGCTACATTTCTCCAAATCTCTTCCCATAAAGGAATAATCAACTAACTCAAATTTAGATGGCCTGAATGTTAGTACATTTTTAGCAAATTTTCATTTTTGGGTGAACTATTTCTTTAAAGCAAGGTCACAAAATCTGGAAAATGCATGACTAACAATCAGGTTCCAAAACACATTTGTGGTTGACAGAACACCTACTTACAAAATAAAGTAGGCTATAACCTCAAATTGCACACACCTCACCTGCCTTCAACAGTCTGCTGTAATTCCTACCCATAAAACTTCAATTTATGGTGACAGTTTCCTTAAAGCCTCCAAAGACATAATGAATGATTGGTTTATATCAGAAAAATGTAGCTCTCTTTGGGTCAAAGTGATGCTATACAGCCAAGGAAAGTCATTATGCTAGATGGATGCTTTGCTTATTATGCTGAAATGCATTAATATGTGTTCTGCTAACAAGAGGAGTTGGGAAAGATGAAGGAAAATGACACTCATCATAATTGTTACTACTAACAATGCTAAAAACATGAAATAGCTTGATCAGATTTATTACAATTTTGTGTGCATGCCTTAATGAGGTACAAATGTCTAACCCTTATCAGACTGCGATTTCCAGTGTCAACATTTTCATATTAGAGCATTCACCAAGTTATTTATAAGTACAATGGCACAGCAAATGACGGATTTCCGAGCAATATGATGTGAAATGAATGAACTGGAATCTTCCCTTCGATCACTTTTGTGCTTGGATCAAAACATAAAAGACTCTTCCTGGTGTTAGGACAATAAACTGAACAACTCCATTACATATTGTATGTGGAAAGTTAATTCATTAATAGAACTGTAAACATCCTTGGTTAATATTTGAAAGCTGATAATGTATTACCTTCGATCCACAGTGTAATCCAACCTACTCCTAAACCCAATCCTAATCCTAAACCTACCCTCACTACAGCAATATTCTTTTAGTAAGATAACCTCTTATATATCAAAAGCTCAAGTAAATGTTGATTTCTCAATTCATGACCCCTTTAACAGGCAAGAGAGTTCAAGCAGTTTAAGAGACAACTTATTTATTTTATTTTTCATCCTTAATCCATTTTATTCCAAATAGAGACTACACTATAAGGCTCAATTAAAATGTTTGTAAAAGCCTACAAAATGCTTTTAGAGATGTACCTAATAAATATAACAAATCCTTAGTCTTTCCAAAGAGTCGTGAAACTTGGCATCTTTGAGATAAGCAATAAAGCTTGCTTTTAGTCAGAGAAATCAGAGACTGGCACACTTGTGGTGAGGAAGACATTAAGAAGAAGTTTATAAATGTCTATGCATTAATATTCTTGCTGTCTCAAAGACATGGTGCCAGCTGCAAGTTTGCATAATACAATATCTCTCTGTGAACAACAGTCTTCTTGAAACCGTAGAAGAAAAGACTCTGCAAGTGCAAGTGGGACCAGGATGGCAGAGGGGTTAAGGCATTGGTCTTAAGATCCACTGGACAAATGTCCTCATGGGTTTGAACAGTTTTCAATGAAATTAAGTAATCTTCTCTGTGAAGTATAGTGAGAAGTAATGCTGGGTTGTTGTGATGAGATAGCATTATGAGAAACAGTGCTGACTTATCAGTGTTGTTCAGAGGAGCCAAACATGTATATATATATAATGTGACCAATGCACTCACTTCTGTGTTATTGATAAGACTTCAAATCGGGGTGTCAAAATCCAGTTCGGAGCCCTGCAGAGTATAGATTAAATCCTAATCAAACACACTTGATCCAACTTATAAAGTCATTCAGGCTTATTTGAAAACTATGTGGTATGTGTATTAGAGCAGGACTGGAACAAAACTCTGTGTGGCTCAGGTCCTGCAGGACAACCCTGCTTCAGATAGTAAGCGATCAAAACGGTCAGCATAGGTTCCAACTGAAATACAAAATTAATTATCTAAATATTTCATTATTTAATTGATGAAATACATTTTAAAAATGCCGTGTGAAGATAACACGATGTACACTTTTTACTAATATGCACCTTTATGCTACCAATATGGACTCTTTAGGTACAAAGGTTTGCCTTTTGAAAATGTACCGACCCAGTGACAACTTTTGTACCTTTTTTTTCTGAGAGTGTATTGTTCAGAGTAGCCAAACATGTATATAATGTCACTGATGCACTAATCTCTGTGTAATTGATGAGACTGCAGACTACAGGGGTGTCAAACTTGATTCCTGCTGGGCCAGAGCACTACAGAGTTTACATTCAACCCATAATCAAACACTGATTCAAGTAATCAAGTCCTTCAACTGGATCTAGAGCTGTAACCAGAATGGCCGAGTGGTTAAGGTGTTGCACTTAAGATCCAGTGGACAAAAGTCCTCGTGGGTTCAAACCCCACTCCTGGTAGAAACCTGGCTTTTCAAAGAGATTAAATTAAAGTTTGAAATGCAAATTTCTGTATAATACATGAAAAAATACAATACCTGTTTAGAGAATAAACAACTGTGGCTTTCTGGACAAGGTTCCAGATGAAGTCAATCAATGAACTATAAAAGTTCCTTCTGCTTGCAATATCATTGAACTTTAAATCTGGGTTAATGCACTTTTTTAATTTCTTGTGATGCTACCGAACCCTCTAAAAGACTGAGAATCTGAGAGCCAAAATGCACACACATTCATCAACAGATCTGAATAAAATTTACATTCATATAAACAAAGTAGTTTAATACAAACACTCTTTACCTTGCACAATTTCTGATAACGGGGTGACGTGACAGCCATTCTTTGGATGTGTTGTAGAAAAAGCATCACTTTCTGCAGTGAAGATCTCACCATAGCCATTATCTTCAGACTGCTGGGCTTGTTTAAGATTCTCATCCTAAAGGATTTCCACTCCTGATGTTTGCACAGTTAGCACATAATCTCGGCTTTGAACGTGTATCCAAATACCCCTACAGCATGTCCAACAACTTAAGAGGTCATTTGCAAGTGTGAACTACAGAAACCGCCTCTCCAAAGCAGCAAACAAAGCCAGCACAAAGATCCAACTCAAGAGATGTCCTGTCTTCAGGCTTCTGCTTTAATCTTCAAAGGGAGACTGAACAATGAAGAGAGGAGTGCTTCAGAACCATGAAGATTGAAAGTTGGACTACGGTGCAAAAGCTTGTTTCCTTGTCAGCAAAAATTCCCTGTCTGGATGAGAAGATGCTGAGCGAGAGAATGAGAGTCTGAGTGAGTGGCAGAGAGAGAGAGAGAGAGAGAGAGAGAGAGAGAGAGATTTGGGGAGTGTGCAGCAACAAGACTGTTTTATACAATAAGGACCATTAGCCTTATACAGTCAAAATGCAATATTTTCCATTGCAAAATGTATTAAATAAAAAGATGTGTGATTTCAGAACATCTTAGCATTTAGTTTGTCATATTTTTCACAAAGTAAGATTAAATTCTGATAGCTTATAATGTAAATCAATAAGATCTTTAACAGTAGCAATCAACTTACATACTGTACATATCAGTTGCCACTGTATATATCCAAATAATTTGTCTTAGTAAGATGTCATTTAAATGCTTAGTTTTATGATCAAAACTCTGTTTTCATTGTGGGGGCAAAATATTATATATAATGCATATACATAGTATAATGCAATGCCAATTGAAATGAACAAAAGCCTGATTTACTAACAATATAAAGTTTATTCTTACATTTTCTTAAAAAAAATGACAGTTGATGTTTTTAGAATGTCACTAAAAAGCCTTTTCCTTGTAAAAAAAAACAACAACAACAAAAAAACAACAACAATTAAGTTGTTTTAAGAACCAATGGACAAATGTCCTTGTGGCTTCAAACCCCACTCCTGGTAAAACACACAAGTGTTTGAAATGCATTTGTATCATGTTTATAGGCATGACTGTCAATGATCAGGTTTCTGAGAAGTAATCCTGAAACAAACTAAAATAACAAGATTATAATATCAATTCCACTAAAATGCCAAAATAATTATTCCCAGCTTTTTGCAATAATTTGTTTTGCTAAATAATTACACATTTTTGCAGAGAGAACACTTCAAACGTGTTTTATTATCAAAAGCTACTAGAGCATGTTTGTTTACATACCAACAGTTAAGTTATTGCCATATCTTACACCAATTATAATTTATTCAGTTGCTTACAATATGTAGTCCAGTTACTTGAGTTTCGTGTAAGACGTGACTCTCTTGAGACAAAAAAATACAATGCTGACATCTAGTGGTATAACATTGCAACACATTTCCACTGTTGTGAATGTGACTGTCAATAGAGGGCTCTAAAAGATTGTAAATAATATTTCAATTCTTTATTTTTCTCATTCCGTGCATTTGTAACTCGCTCATTATATAGAAATACGGGACGAAGGCATTCATAAATACAGGTGCATTCGTGCTATTGGCCTCTCATACATGGATGCAGAGCCAACTGTAGTTACAAAGTGAATTACAATATCTTGTAGGCCTCATCACATCACATGCAAAATCCACAGAAGAAAGATTAAAATATTTTCTTTTAACAGACTTTAGACTGTTTAAGAAAATTTTAAATGTATTGATCTGAACAACAAATTTACTCCTTATTGTTGCGGCTCATTGCTCAAGGGGCTCAGCTCAGTCATGGCATTGAGGGTGAAGAAGAGCACTGGTTATTCACGATTCACACTGGACCGGAGATTTGAACCCACAACCTTTGGGTTACAAATCCAACTCTCTATCCATTAGGCAATGACTGACCCAAAAGCCACAACTCTGGTGGGACACACTTAGTTAATACATAATATAGCTTCTTAAACAGTCTAAGCCCAATTTACACTTCTTGCTGTGAAAATCAACCAAATGCAAATGCATAAAATTATAAATTTTCAATGGAGGATTATTATAGTTTAAACTTCCTAATTGTGCTCTTAATTCTTTTTCAGAAATATCAAAAAGCCTCAAGACAAGAATGTAAAACTTTTGACCCCAAATACACCACTAGAAACCACTCTAAAAGACACACATCATAACTACTTAGTTTGAAGAAAGGCTTTTTTTTTTAAAATAAGAATCTGTTTTGGTAGATGTGGTTATTAAAAACAATTGGAGGCCAACTGACCCTGACAATAACCAGGATGGCTGAGCTGTAAAGGTATTGAACTCGAGATCCCATGGACAAATATCTACATGGGTTCAAACCCCACTCCTGGTAAAACACACAAGTATTTGAAATGCTTTTGTAGGTGGTAGGACTTCCTAATATTTAAACTCTATTCATTATATACTAGTGCTGTCAAACGATTAATCACATCCAAAATAAAGGTTTTTGTTTACATAATATGTGTGTATACTGTGTATATTTATTATTTATATATAAATAACAACAAATGCACGTATAGATTTAAGATAAATATGTTATGTTTAAATATATAAGAATATAAATATATAAAAACATGTAAATATTTTCAAAATATTTACTGTATGTGTGTATTTATATATACACATAATAAATATACACAGTTCACATACATATATTATGTGAACAAAAACTTTTCTTTTGGATGCAATTAATCGCAATTAATCATTTGACAGCAATACTATCTACATGTTTCACTTGAGGAGAAAATGTAGATATGCAGCCAACAGATAAAAAAGTGACTAAGCAGCTTAGTAAATTATTATGCTTGGTTAATGCATTAACCCCATGGGGGAAACCATCCAGAGACCCAGACGGCTGGTGAGTGGTAAAGGTGTTGGACTTGATCCAAACATTGTTGTGGGTTCAAACCCCTCCTGGAAAACCTGAAAGAGATTTAAAAGCATTATTCTTGACTTAAACCCTTTGCATGTAAATGTGTTTCTCAAAAGACATCGATTTCTCACACTATTTATGATGAAAATGCAACAATGTACAGAAAGGAAAAACAGTTCTCAGTTTCTGTTCAAATAAATAAGACTGCAGGGTTTTGTATTCAAACCACTTTTACACAATATTTTTTTGCCAGTCATATTGCAGAAGTAACGTTCAAACTTGGGAAACCTTCACTAATGCAATACTATGTATTTCACAAATTTCCAATGAGGAACACTACATGCACGATATGGTGATCAAACAAAAGTAAATGCATTAAAAGATAAAAATATTTATTAAATTAATGCAACAAACCATACATACACAAATGTACCTTAAAGCAGTAGATTCATCAGTAAAACATGTTTCTGTATAATATTTGCTTGTGCACTGTACATGGGCGTAAAACACTTCTTACTTGCAGTTTCCTTTTTAATATCTTTTACACATCAAGTCAATGTCCTGCGACTTTCTAGCAGTGAGATTGCAGTATCACTTCAGCTCACTTGCATTGCAGCTCCTGTGGTTTACAAGCAGACAATATTTTTTCACAATAACAACCATCAAGCGCAGGCACTGGGCATTGGTTGGTCTCTTCAGAGCACATCACATGACATGGTTAACACTAGCATGCAAGACTGTTGTTTGTTTAATATGCTATGGCTTATGTGAAATGGAAGGCGGCAACACTGAGTTCATTTATTGCAACATGGAAAACAGCAACAGAAGAGCTGTCGACAAGGGTTTTTCTTCTTATATCTGACAGCTTCCCCTATCTTAGCTGTGGCTTTGGCCACAAAGTCTTGGGTGGCATGTACATTGGCCTCAATGTTGTTCACCATGAGTCCTTGTTCCTCCACTAGTAAGGCCAGCTGGAAAAACAGATCATGGATGTCTCTGATGCGACTCTCTAACTCCAAAAGCTCCTTATGGCGATTCTCGATCTCATTGAGCGCTGAGCGTGCAGTTCGCCCATCTGTGAGCAAGTCGTCAGAGAACACGTTCCACTTGCCTGTCTCGATCATTTCTTCGATTTGATCTCCAGTCACTTCTTTACCCATGATCTCTGCTTGCCTTTGGATGCGAGTCTTGCAGTTGTCCCGCTGCACCATTTCAGCACTGTTGTACTCATTCATGGCCTCATGAAAAGAACCCGTTATAGAGATGAACTGGCCGCGTACCATGCGTGTCAAAGCTGAATGAGCTCCGTGTTTCTTCTCCAAATCTTTACAAAGTGCATCCATCTTCTGTATCCGAGCATACAGTTTCTCCCCTTTAGTTTTGATGTTGCGTGCGATCGAGTTCGAGTCACGTTTGATGCTGCTCATGCGTCTGACGGAGGTGAGAAAGCGCGTGTTCTGCTTGCCCAGTTTTTTCACCTCCACGCGGAGTTGGGTGATTTCTTTCTGGATAGACTGGGCTTCTCTAAGAACGTCCTCCATGATGTCCTCGCCCTCGAACACCACCGCATGCTGTTCAAATTCACAGCTGTCCACATCCTCTCCGCTGTCTACTTGGTCTTCCTCTCTGTGCTCTTTGGTGGGAACATCTCCCAGTTCAACCAGCCTGTCTCTCATCTTTCCTGGCGAATAAAGATTAAACCAGAGGGAAATTCAGTTTGAATACACACATGACAGGCTTTGAGATCTTTACTGCATCATGCAGACAAATACAATCAATGTACAATCAGACACTGTTCGCAATATAGGCCTGAAAACCTCTCATTGATGGTTTTCAGTACCATTCGCCATGAAAATAGCCTGAATTAAATATAAGAGCAGAAGTATCTATCTATCATTTAGTTGGTCACCACAATGGCAACAGTGATGCTGCACAAATCCCACCCCATGGGTCACCAACAAATAAAAAGGGTGGGGACTTTCCTTAAGTCCTCGGTTGAACACCATGAGGCAATAAAAGCAAATACATGATTAAGTGCTTAAATCTAAAGTCCTGGAGTAACCCTGAAACAACATACAGAACTATTAAATATTGCTATGCAATCACATTATAATTGCTGTTAATAATGTTCATCGTCTGGTTGACTACGTCTTGTATGATTTTTTCTGAAAATTCCTGTCATATGCACATAAACTGACAATCACCACTTATAAGCTACTACTAAATATTGTAGAAACTTAATTTTCTATAAAGTTGCTTTGTAATGATTTGTATCGTAAAAAGCGCTATACAAATAAACTTGAATTGAATTGAATTGAATGGAGTAAACGCATTATGGTCTCATTCACGAGCAACAGCAACACAAGTGCAACTGATCTAAGATCGTCTAGTCTTTTCCCGGATGTAAAGTCAACATTGATGCATTACATCGGTGCACAATGTAGCTACATATAAAAAGCGTTATAATGTGAGCAAGTTCAATCACAGAAATAAACGCTGACTGTATCCCAGTTTGATATTGCGAACAATTATTCAGTTTCTCGATTTAGGTGAAGAAAAAAAAAATAACTGCATGAGCATCTTCATTTTCACTTCCTTAAGAAATAAAAAAAAAAAGTCTAGAAATCATCATAATTTAGTCTAATTTGAATAAAACAGAAGAACAATTTTTAAAGAGACTCCGCAATCATACTGTAATTTATTTCCTCGTTCAGGCGAACGCAGGAGTAACTTAAGCGTTTGATTTAACGTTTCGCTAAACAACTTCGAGACAAACTTTACGTATGCATCGGATTCAAATGAGTTAATATGATACATAAACTGTCATGTTACCTTATTTCATGTCCCCTCGTTCAGTGCAAACGCTATCAAGGCGAGCTTCTATCGTTTACTAACGCGTCGCGCATCACCTCTCCGGTCACATCGTCGCCGGAAATAACGTTGCAGGCAAATGACAGACTGACTTTAACTGCTGGGAGTTTCCGATAAATTCAAAACTAACTCTCTTGTGTTTAAAATAAAGAGTAACCTTGCAAACATTTACCATAGTAATAGTACAGTTTTATTGTGGTCACCTTTGGAATCTAGAAAAAGCTTATCATAGTAATTTTTCCCCCTTATTAATATATAAATATACACCTTCCTCCAATTATTATCATAAGACTGATGTTTAAAATCCCTTCCCATCATTTAACCTTTTCACCTCACACGTTGCAGTTCACATCGCAGATCCAGTGGCTGATTCTGTAGTGCAAAATCAATCACTTCTATTTTTATCAAGGCAGTTAAATAAAAATCAGTTTATAACTGTGGCAGTGCTGGAGCCTAACTTGTCATTGCTAATTTAAAAACATAAAAACCTACAGCCACTTTCCAAAAACACAGCAAATTATGCTGCTTTGTTCTTGTCTTTAACCCATGACTGACAATCTATGAGACAAACTATTAATTGGTTCTTAATATACCCCTTAATTCTAAATATTTCGACAGATTCTCTGGTAACAAGATACCCAAAGCAGTTGTCCTCTGAGGTATGTGGGTATAGGCCTATTGATCTATTATGCTTTAAACAATTGACTTTTTAGAGCGGATCTATAGGCCTGGTTAAATCATAACTTAGATACATCAGCCATTCTGTTCACATGACAGGGAATTTTAGAGATATTGGTCAAAATACAAGCCATTTCCAAAGTGTATATTGCTAGCCATTTTAAAGTTCAGTAATTATCAATGTCTGGCAGAATTACAACGTGTTAAGGCTCATAAATGTGACATAAGGTGTTCTAACTCTATTGGGTGGTTTTACGTTTGTTATAAAACTACTTCTAGAACCAACAGAAAACTAGATGTGTCACAGTAATCATGTCCAAAGCAGAAGTGAAATAGCAAATTTTCTGCACAACATGATAGCCATACTAAGCAACACAATTCTGCGGTGTGTGCACATGCCAGATAACATACTTTACACAAGATGATTTTACAATCAGATGTTTATCTGTGTAATCTTAGAAGCAATTGGTAGTTTGGTTCATGCACACACCACATGATGGCAGTAGAGCATGAATAATGAATGATTCTCAGACCCATGTGGCCTAAACTTCACTGAAGTGTGAAATCTGTAAGTTACTGCTCTTTGCTCTCTTTACTCTATATTTTTGTGAACACTTGTTTGAGCATTGCTGTTTCTTTCTGTTTCCTGTGCTTTTTTTAAATTTAGGCTGACCAGAAGAGTCTGGGTTTCCTCTTTGTACCGTGGTTCCTTCCTTTCTCTCAGGGTCTCAGGGATTTTTGCTTTCTGCTCAGCTTGTGATTGCATCATAGCTGTAGGCCTAAAACCAATGCAAACCAATGTCAACTAAATTACAGCAGTCATGTATACTACAGTCATACAGGCTGATTATACCGTACATTGTATAATTGTATGTCTATAGCTTAGTTTACCATTGCCTCCACAGCATCCACAATATACCGAAAGTACTGTATGCTTGTGGTCTGATCCATGTGTTCATTATTTACTTTTTGTTTATTTAGTAGTTTTATGAAAATGTAAGTAGGTACTTTTCTTTGTGGTTGATAAACATTTTAGTAGTAATTACATCCAAAGTGAAATTTGAACCTTTTAATGTGACATTTTTTGTCCATCAGGGCCTGTAATACAGAAACATCTTAACCTAGAATCCAATCACTTTGGAAATCTTAAATCAAGAAACTTTTATTTTTCACTACTGTCGTACCACTTATAATGTACAGTGTTATGTACAGTATATACAGTAAGGGTTTTGCTTGTTAATGTCATAGTAATTATTTAAATATCAATTTTGCTGTTGATGTTTACATCTGATAGCATGCATATCAAGCTTATTACATGCAACAGTGAGAAATCACATGAAGCAACTACTGACAGTAATTTAAACATGCAAAGAAACACTGTAATTTAAATATAATTACCTCTAGTGCAGTCAGATGACGGCGATCAAAAAATTTATTCAGGTCCATACACTGGTTTTCGATGTTGTTCAATGTCTGAGAATGCATTCTGTTTTTGACAAAAACAAAAACAAAAAAACTGCTAATTCTTTATCTGAAGCCATACAAGGAAATAACAGAGCCATTTTAAAATGCTGACTTTTATCTATTTAAATCAAGTATTCAGCCCATCTAAAGCTTTTAAAAAGATTTAACTTTTTACATCTGAAAGGTACTGGATGTCAAAACCTAACCACACTGCAGGAATGCCAGTTTATGCCAAAACATACCAGAGGATTGGCTGCACTAACTTTAATCTCCCAAAAATAAAAAATCTATTCTAAAACGCACACAATACACTTGCTTGATTTTTTTTTTCTTCTGATATAGATGTTGTTGGTGCATTTTCAAAAACTGTATGGACATTTTCCTCTTTTGTCACAGTTTTATATATGTTTACTGATTTTGTACACTATATATATGGCTTTAAACTGTTCGGGCTAAGACATAACTCTTCTTTAAAAGTGTTTTCATTGTATGCTCAATTTGTTTATGCATCTAACTGACTTACATCCTTCCGTCTGAAGTTCTACCTGCAGGGTCTGCAATGTGAGAAAGAGAGCATGTTCAACACAGTAAACAATGACACAATGTGCAAACACTGGGGCTTCTCAAATTAAGTCTACAGTCAGAATATCATTTTTATCATTAAATTAGGATATTAAATCAATTTAGGGAAAAAGATGAGCAATGGGATAAAACCCCTTGGACTTGATGTCAGGAGAGTTCATGACCTATCATGAAGGTGAGAAGGTTTTCTTTAAAATGTAGGAATAGTATTAATTACTTAATTCTTAGTTAATCTCATATGCAGAAAATGGAACACATAGTGAATCCGGGACTTTGACATATTGGAAAGGATAAGTTAATTAGGTAGCTCACAAAGTGTTTACAACTTTCCATCCTAATCATCATGTGCAGCTGCTTCTGTAAAGACTAGGTTTTGAGAATGGTTTATTGTTTCTGATGTGTGTGGAGATGACGAGGAAACCAAACCTTTTTACACTTTTACACTCATATATAAAGATTTGCTTGTCAGCTTTAGGAAAAAAAACTACAATTAATATTTTGCTTTTACTTTCATTTATTTTGAAACAAAAATGACAGTTGTTGTATATAAGGTAATGCAGATTTAATATGAATTACAAATTCTATATGCCGAAAACTATGACACAAGTATAAAATTGACTGATCTGACACAAAAATGTGTTTCTGTTGGAGTAATCTCTTTTTAATCAGGTTGAGGTGGTCATATACATTTTTTCCCCCATAAAACCAGTTTAAATGTTACAAAACTTGGGTATACTATATACAATAATGTTATGCTACTCATCTTAGGAAGTACTATTTTCACTTTTTTTTTTTTCAATTGATCACCTGATTTCTTAATCATCTGAAAAATGAATATTAGAAAAATGAAAGTAGCAACTTAATCCTTTCAGGTTCCCACATTGGTCTCACTAAAAAATGAATGAATGAATGAATACATACATAAAAACATACATACATACATAAATGTACATGCTTTTTCTGCCCTATTGTAAGTTTGTTTGCATTAAATTACACCAAATTAGATACTTGTAATTCACTTATGATTAGCAAGTAACCACAACACACAATTATGTAATCAAACATCCTGCAAACTGTGAAATTTCCATTCCATTTCCCCATTATATCTACAAATGAAAATATAATGTACTGTTAAACATGAGTAGGTAAATCTGTCATTGGTGACACAAATTGGTTGCAAAACAAGTTTACATGAACAGACAGACAAACTCTTACATGTCTGTAGGTTATTCACAGGCATCATTTCATCCTGTTTCCAGGGCCTTTTAAACTGTATAATGTCTGAAGAAAACATCAGCTGGTTTTGGTTAGCTGAACTGTGACTCAAATTAACTGATCCTGTTAACTTCGTATGAGAATCTCCACAGCAGCTGCAGTGTTTCTGGGCCTTCGATTGAATTAGCGTTCATGTTTGTCATGTGTTTGGAGATCTTTCTTGGCTCAATAATTGGCTGTTGCTGTTACAGTCCATTTCTTTTATAAATGAACAAAAACAAAGATAATTTGTTGTTATTACTCAACAACAACAAATTATTCAATTTAAATGAACAATGACACATTAAAACTATATCTAGAAGTTTCCCACAAACAATTACTGTATCCAGTACTGGTCAGGTCACAGATATGTGTTGTTGTTTTTTGTCTGCTGGGTGATAAGCTCTTTTCTCACATACCTTTCAGTTTTGCTCCCACAATTAATCATTTATATTAGTAAACGCTCATTTTAGAGAACTCATTTTGCTATATGTGTGCGCTGTCGGAGAGACGCTGTCAGGTTAAATACACACACTTGTATATGTCAGAATGCCCGTCTTTGCAAGTATCCTCGTAAACACAGTAATTTAGGTCTTACGTGTAAGCAAACAGCTGAGAAAGAAATCGTGTAATGGTATATTGGATCTGGGCAGCTCTTAAAGTGACAGCAGTCTAATATTCCTGCTGCCTGTCATTCATGTTAATCAAACAACTAAAGAGAGAAAATCTCTCACTGCTCTTGACTACTTGACTTTTGTAACTTTAATAACAAGAAATATATATATTTTTTGTCATGTTGACACTTCAATGACAATGACATTTCAAAGGTGTCAAAAATGTGATATCATAAAGGCCGTATTTAAAGCAAAAATAACTTTCATGATATATATCGTTATTGTGAAATAAAATTACTCATATTGTGAAATAACATTTTGTTCATATCGCCCACCCCTACTCCTGTATCTGAGATAAAATGCATTTACATTTACATTTAATCATTTAGCAGACGCTTTTATCCAAAGCTACTTACAAATGAGAACAATAGAAGCAGTCAGGTCAACAAGAGAACAACAACAACAGTATACAAGTGCCATGACAAGTCTCAGTTAGTCTAGTACAGAACACATAGCCAGGTTTTTTTTTTTTTTTTAATAAATGAAAAGACAAGAAAAGAAGGATAAGTTTCAAAAATATTTATTTTCAGTTAAGATTAATTTTATTTGAAGTAACTTTTTTTATGGTTTTAGTTAACCTTAATAATCCTGCTTATAGTAGTTTGCTTGTTTATGTATTTTGTAAGAACTAAAACTTTTTCATATGCATGCATTTAGAATGTGATAAAGTCAAAAGGTTATTGAACAGCTTGTAGGACTGTCACTTCCTGCTCTATGCTTCCTGTGAGATTTGGGTTCAACAACTTTGGTTTCAGGGGGCTCAGACCACCGACATGAGTTTCTCTCTCCAGTGCATGACCCTAAACTGATCCGCAGCATCTGTGCACCGGCAAATGAGCTAACAGGAACATTTAATCTGCCCTAGATGCGTTTATTTCCTGTTTTGTGTTATCTTGATCTTTAGGCCCAGTAGTTGATAATGTCTTCATGTTGATGATGTTCTTCATAAAATAAAATTGTGTGAAAGGTTGAAGGTGAGGTGTCATTGTTTTGGAGTCAATCTTGTTATTTGTAGCCCAACTGGGCATTTCAAATAGTTTGCTGCAGCAGAAATAGCAAATAAGAAGTTTTTAACAAATTTTGTTTTACAACCCATTACAATGCTGAATAGAACAATTCTGTTTGTTGTTAAACGAGTAATAGTTCACTTAAACATGAACATCCTGCTATTATAGTTACCCACCTCATGTGTTTTAAGGGAATGCATTAACTAATAAATGACATACCAAGAGATGCAAGGTATCTGTGCGTAAATGCATCAATGTAAATATGAACCTGAAACATCATGACGTCACTCACCATTGTTTCTCATCTTGTTCTTTGTGACCGTACCAGGTTTGGATGTGTGCAATCTGAGCTTTGTTATGCCCCTGTTTTGTCCTTTTTGGAGCTTGACAGCCTTTGGTAAGTGTCTACATTTGCTGTATAAAAAAATACATCATACACATTTACTGTTTGTGAAACTCATGGTTTCAAAATGACTAGAGGGGGCACAAAATTATTTTTAAAGTTGTGTAATATCATGCTTAGTTATGTAATAAACAAAAAGTTGTTTTAGAAGTTAGAATTATCCTACTTTCTTGAAAGGTCAAACTTTTCCTGTGAAGGCATGGAAATGTGTTTAGATGAACTACTCGAGAAATGTGGAACGTAAGAAAACCATTGCAGAGCGTTTTATGCGTGGGTTGTTTGTCACACTCGTGATGTTTGAATTCACATGACCTAATTTAATCTCAAATTGCATTATGATGAAGGCTGTTCCTCCTCAGAATAACATTTGACCAGTCATTTGATTTTAATTCACCTTATTCCCATACTTTCCACCTTTCTGCCAAAATGGTTGGAAAATCTATATTTTTCTTTTTAAATAGTCCCGAATGTTAGAATGTCACAAAATGGTTCACTCCCATTTCTCCAAAATTAGCAGGCTTTTCTCTTAATTCTATTACATAATCCATTTGCCATTGCTGTAAGTTTTCTTACTCTATTCGACTACAGATTTCAACATGAAATCTGCTTTTACAGTTTAACATAATGTTTTGTGCCTATATTTTAAAGTATTCACATTGACTGAGGTTCAAACAGATTCTAAATGAGGAGTTTGTGTTAATCTTTTATGTATCTTTTACAGTAGCTAATGTCCCATAGTTCTGTATTAAAAAAGACTTTAAGTAAATCTGTAAATAATGATAAATATTAATCATTTCTGTCATCCTTCTAGTATGCATTTCATTGACTATTGTTTAAATAAGGTAAAATCCAGTTTAGCACATTACTACAACGAAACAGTTTTAAAATAATGAAATAATTACAAATAATGGCAAGAAACACATTGTTGTGTTCGGTCCCAGCAAACAGAAGGAGATGTCCAAACTCTGCCATTGGAAAGCAGCTCAACACCATTATTTTTCAGGCATCATCCTGTGAGTTCTGAGCCACATGTATATGTGGCCACAATTATGGGTAAACAATTATTATTACCTTATTATTAACAGGTTCGCCTACTTATGTCAAGACAAATTTTAATGCTGTAGCATATACTGTAATACTAGAAAATTCTATGTTTTCAATATTGCTAAAGCAGAAAGGCCTTTTTCTCTTCCAGCATGGTAATACTACTCTGCACGTCATGATTTATTGAGACTGTTGTTGGGGAAAATTACTGGCATGCACTTCTTCAGATCAACTGGGACACCATCTGCAAGCCAGGACTCCTTTACTGACGCTCTTGAGTCTAAACTGGTGCAAATACCTGAATTTGCATGTTCCTTGTTCAATCAATGTTTAAGATTTAGTTAAAGGGAAGCCCAGAAGAGCTTATCCTTTTATAGGGAGTGAGTTATGCTTTTTGCAGGCTTATTGAACATAAAATTACCCTCTTCTAACATTTGCAACAAAGTTGGATGCACAGTATTCTCTAGAATGCCAATAATATTTGTCTCACTGAAATAGGCAAAACTGTTCACTGGAATTCCCTGCTATTTAGGGAGTATCCACATACTTTATATGACTAGGTGAGCCATGTGAATTAAATTTCTGACCTTTCTTGACCTTTGTTTTAGTGTTCTGTTCTGAATTGGATTTAAAGTTATAATCACATTCAAATAAATAATTAAATAATTAAAAATACGTGTTTCCTTCGAAATTAGCGTTTTTAATAAAAAACTGAAAAGAAAAACTATTATGGTTATTACACACATACAATAGGCACTATTTTGAATGTATGTAATCATTGGCCTATAAATGAACACATTTGATAAATAAAAAGCATAATTATGGGATAAAAACGCTCATTGTAGAGGCTGTCCCTCGGTCATCCCAGGACTCTCGTTCTCTCTCTCTCTCCCACTGATGCACCGAGGCGTGCCAGTGAGTGTTCATGTGATGCAGGAAGGATGTGTCCTAAAAGAGTCAAACTGAGCCAAACTGCATCACTTCTGAGTCCGATCACCGCTCATCTTTGGATAATCCCCCTTTCGCTTTGCAGTTACATCGGATGAAAAAGAAGAAACCGAAGAGAACGAGAGAAGGATTGTGAAATGGGAGGTACGGCATCATCCTCGCAGCGGGACGGTGGATGTGCGGAGGACGCAGCGGCGGAGGAGCTCACTGCAGCGGCCAGCGATGCTCGGGATGAGGAAGAGGGCAGAGCTGATGACAAGGTAGAATGCATGCAACCAGCCTCCTGCTGCAGACTAACGCCTCATAAAGTTTAAAAACACGAGCTCTGAATCCAGGGATACGCACGGGATGTATAAAAAAAAAACAGTGTAGGCTACTGCCTGCCTATCTAGACAACATTTTTTGCCGTAATGCAGAACATGCATATGATGCTCAAAATGTTTTGTAGGTAGACAAAACGATTTATTGTTCATAGGTTGCTCTTTTTAGCTCAGGAAAAGGGATTTCTTAGTTTTGTTTATCAGGCGTTTCTCCTTTGGATAAGTAAATTAGACAACTGTTTACAGAGTAAATGTATAGTTACTGTATAAGATAGTGTGGACTTGGGTGCTTTAGCAAATCTGAGCACAGTTGTGAAATTGTAGAGAGGAAAGTAAATTTCCTGGTCTTATTTACGGGAGAACATTTTCAGAAGGATTAAACTCAATACACTTTCACTCAGAAATTGCTAGTAAATGTCACAAATAATTGCATAGAAATAGCAAGTAACACCATTAAACATATTTTTAAGTAGAAAGACTGAAATCATATTTTGTTGTGGATCTTACTCACATAATGTTTATTTTACTTACGTAAAGTTTTTTTTGCTTGGTGTAGAAAAGATTGACCAGGAATGTCCATAATGCAATATCCCAACTATCATTTGCAGCTATTTAAGTGCAGTAATAGTCAAAAGAAGATTAGGTGACTTTGTCCTGTATGTGTTTGGCCAAAAAAATTAATTAGGTTCTGGTAGTTCAGATTAGATCGTTTAGTTAATAAGAGAGCATGTTATTTGATTTGCATTAATTTTATATTAAAAAAATATTTATTTGAATTAATCTCTGTAGTGAATTCAAGAAAATTGTATAGGACATTTAAACATTATTTTTGACTGGTATTATTAAGACATTAAGGCAGAATTTGACATCTTGTGGCATGAGAACTTCAGAAGTTGACAAATTTGGATAAAGTCACACATACAAGTCCTCTGACAAGTTTTTCTTGCTAATATTGCAGGCAGAATAAATAATGCTGATAACTGATGCATCCTCAGTGGCTTGCAAAGAACATGGTATCTTTTTTTTCCTGCAGTTCAAACTTTAAATTAGACTTAAAAGTGTTTCATTGCTACTAAAATGCTTATGTGGGTTAAATTTGGTTTATTTCAGCATATCACAACTCCATATCCTTTAAGCATTAGTCAGTTGTTTTGGACTTATGTGTGCACATAAATGGAGGGATATTTGTAGTACTTTTATTCCCAAAGGATTGATGGAATTCTCCCTTACTACACTGGGTGCATTGATTTTCCATGTAAAACATGATGAGGTCAGCCATGATTTAACAGGAAGTCTTTGAGATGGCTTTTAGTCAAAAGAGAGATCTGATACTCGACTTCCATATATGTGGTCAGTTATTTTGTTTAGTTACTTATCCCAAGAGCCATCTCCTTCAAACTACATTGCGATACTTGAAATTCAGAAAATGTGACATTGTCATAACTTATGTAAAATGTTTGGAAAATTTCTTAACTTGAATCTGACTCCATAGTTGTCCGTTTTGTGGCCTGAGTGAGCAGTGCTGTACACAAACAAACTCACTGAGATTGTTGCCTAAAATAGCATATAGATCATATGTGTAGTTAAGAGCTACAGTGATTTAAAGACAAATAATTTATAAAGTATAATTAACTTTGTTAGTCACTCCTTAATCTGTCTTTTCCATCTAGTTATTACAGAAAAACGGGCAGATCTCCAGTTTTAATGTAAAGACACAGAACCATGCAGATGAATTAGATGGCAACTTTGAGGAGAGAGTACTTGCAGATGGTATGTAAAACTATATTATTGCTATTAATTTCATTGTTTTCCTCGTTGTTTCCAAATAAAATGAGAACAACACTTTTGTATAGTAGTAAATATCGATGTAAACATATTCTATGTGTATAGCGCACACATGTACTTTGCCACTTTTCATTCTTATTTTTTTTGTTTATTTTTTTGTCAGCTGGCTCGGGGTTTGTTACTCTGAAAGAAGATGGCACAGAAACAATTGAAGACCTCCAGGAAATGGATGCTCTTCAACCAGTCACGAAGAATGAGAGCACAGAGATGATTAATGCAGTTAGTGTGACTGTGACGGAAGAAACTATGGAGGACAACCAAGTGAATGATATCAATGACATCGGCTTCAAAAAAATCTTCAGATTCGTAGGTTTAAAGTTTACCCTAAAAAAAGACACGTGTGAAAAGACTGAAGCAAATGAGC
This sequence comes from Carassius carassius, assembly GCF_963082965.1. Taxonomy (NCBI): domain Eukaryota; kingdom Metazoa; phylum Chordata; class Actinopteri; order Cypriniformes; family Cyprinidae; genus Carassius; species Carassius carassius. The sequence continues at coordinate 2,166,341 of NC_081785.1, forward strand.
AAGAAGAAAAAGTCACTTGTGCCTCAGAGGACTCCAATGACACCCAGGAAAACAGTGCAGCGGCAGCAAATGAAAACACACCCGATGAAACTCAAAAAAGTGAGGTATCTTCCCAGATTGAATTAGCTGAACCCTCTCAACAAGCAGAAAATATAAAAGAGCTGAATCAGGACATAAAGACATTGGAGCATCATGTGGAGGACACACATGAGAAAGAACTGGCAAAAGAAGCAAGTCCTGAGTCGGAGGAACCAATGTCACCAATCAAGCAGTTCTTTACACAAGGAATCTTTGCCAGTTTAAGAAAGAAAAAGAAAGAAGAGGAAATGCAAAAAGAAAGTAAGGAAGAGGAACTCAAAATAATTGAGAAAATGGGTGTAGAAGAGGCAGAAAAAGAGGACAGTAAATGTATGTGCCTTGATATTCATTATATTACTTCACAGGAAGAAAAAGATTCACAGGAGAAAGATAACGACGAATTGTTACTTGAAGGAGAGCTTCAGATTTCTCTAGAGAAAGATAAGGTACAAGGAAGTCCACTTAAAAGACTTTTCAGGAAATTTTCCACAAGAAGGCAGAGAGAAAGTAAAGCTGCAGAAAAGGTGATCGAAGCTGAGGAACAAGTCTCTGAACAGCCCAAACCATCCTCGGAATTGAAAGGGCTTGCAAAAGTTGAGGAACCAGTGGTTGGGGAACCAAAAACTGCTGAAGAGGAGCTGGTGGCTGATGTAAGCCCTCTAGAGTCCAAAAAGAAATCTGACATCACCGTTTCCTGGGAGGCACTGATTTGTGGTGGCTCTGCTAAAAAAAGAGCTAGAAAAACAAATGAGGATGAAAAGTCAGATAAAGGAGAGGGATATGAGAAAACAACTGACTCTCCACTTGGAAGTTCCATTGAGGGTGATTATGATCATCTCACATCATCTAATGAACAAACTGGAAGTCCTGCAGAAGGAGAGATGGGATCCACATGGAAAACATTAAAAAAGATGGTCACCCCAAAAAGAAAGGTCAGAGCTGGAGAAAGTAGTACCCCTGAGCAGATACCCTCAGACAGTGAGATGAACAAAGATGAATCATTTTCTATGAAGAAACTTATTCCAGGGCATAAAAAGAGAAAATCGGATGCAAGGAAAGACCAGACATCCTCCAATGAGGGTGCTAAGGATCATGAAACAGGTGATGAAGATGATGAAACCCCAGCTATCATTCCTCTGTCTGAGTATGAAATAATTGAGCCTGAAAGTCTGAAGGAGGTGAATGAACAACGAGTTGAAATCACAATCGAACATGAGGTGCCAGAGATGACTTCACAAGTGTTAGAACAGGACACATCTACTAACCTAATGCCCAAAATTGCAGTTAAAGTTCCAGCTAACACTGGACCAACAGTCGTACATGGATTATCAGAGGACTTTGAAGAACTTGCAGACTTTCTGAGCAAACATCAGCAACTAAGTGATATTCCAGAAGAAGGCATCAACGAGGAAAGCATTGAAACACCAGTGTCATCAGCTGAGTGGACAACACAGGTTGACACCTTAGCTGAGGACATTGTGGAGTTGACAGCTGATGCGGTCACTGCTCCAGAACCAACAAGTGAGCAATTTATTGGGGATGACAGTACTGAAATGGTCTCGGCAGTCTCACAACTAACTGAATCTCCCAGGTCATCTGGACATGTTACACCAGTGTCAGCTGAATATGGTATACAAACATCAGATGTGATCCTACAGGAAGCCATTCAATCCATTTGCATGACTCCAAGTGTTCAATCAGTAACTACAAAAGATGAAAGCCAAGAATCTCTAGCCGTGTCATTTTCACCTTATATTGTACAGTCATCCACAACAGAAGAAACAAAGGTTTTGGTTGAGCATAAGAAAACTGAGGCAACAGCAATATGTACAGGCCTAGTATCTCAAGAAATAGAATCTGTTGAAGAACATCTCCCTGTACCCTTATTGGAGGCAACACTTGAAGTAAGTGATGCTGTTCCAACTGAATTAGTCACGCATAACTTTACAGGTGAAACCGAAACTGCAGGACTTGGGACAGATGTGGTCTATAAAGCTGAAATTAAGGAACTGAAGACTGAGTATCTGAAAGTAATTGCAAATGAAAAAGAAGAGCCTCTTGTAGAAGAATCCAAGGAAACTCATATAGAAGACAAAAAAGAGGAACATACAGCTAGTATTGAATGCAGAGTGGTGATTGAGATTATGCAAAGTGAAGACACCCATGATCCTGAAACAGAGTGTCCACTGCATTCTGTGTTAGAGGAGCCTGTGTATGAAGGACAAGTAGCTGCTGAACCTGAAAAACAGCTGATACCTTTAGATGTTGAATTGTCAGCTGCTGAGTTTGAGCAAGCTGCACCCACGGAAGTAGTTGCATCTTTGACACATGGTGATGTGGAAAACGATCCTGACACTACCACAAGTAAAGAAGTCAAAGCAATTGAAATCATTGCTTCTGCTGTGGAGTGTCTGGAAACCAAAGAGACCTCAAATTTGAGATCTCAAATTTCAGATCACATTCAGTCAGAGACACTGGATTTAGAAGAGAGTTTAAAATTTGAAGCAGTTGAATCAGTTGTAGATGTCTGTGAAACAAAAGTTGACGTAAAAGATGCAGTCTTATTAGTAGGTGATTTAGCGGTGACCATGGAGGACATCAGTGAGAAAACAGAAGAAAATGATTATGAAAAAATGGCACAGCTGGACATTAAGGAAATACATGTAGAAGAAGAGACTGTGGATGCTGTTGCTTCAGACATTTTTGAAAATATTGAGGTTGAAAATATGTCAGAAGCTGTAGATGAATCATTAGCCAGAGAAGAGTTGCCAGCCAAGGAAGTGTCACTTCCAGAACCAACATTAGTTGAAGAGCTCCATAAAGAAGACATTGATAGAAATTTGGATGATAATAAAGTTAAAGACAGTGCAGCTGATAGAATAGATGGGATTTTTGTGAAAAAGGATGAGGAACATGGAGTAAAGGAAGGGCAAACTTTAACAAGCACTGAAAGCAATGAAACAGAGAATGAAGATGTTTTTGCTCACGGAAATACAACTGATGAATCTCCTGAAATAATTGTTGATGCAGGAAGTGAAAATGGAGACATGGTTCATAAAATAAGAGAATGCACGGTTGTTCCTGACTTTTCAAAAGATATATCTGAGAGCATAGAAACACCAGCCAAGCTTGAAGGTATTTCTGAAGTCATACTGAATCCTCTAGAGATGGTGTTGCCAGAAGTAGAAGCAAAAACTTTAGCAACAGAAATTGTGGTTTCTCAAACAGGAGATTGGAGTCTAGATACAAAACCAAGTACAGAGATTCCCAAAGAGAATGCACAACCAGTGACAACTGAGAATTTTAAAACTGGTAAAGTTTTAGAGATGGTTGCAATTATTGAGAACACATCAAAACAGTCTGGTATAGAGAAGTCTGTAGAGTCTGAACCTGTAACACAGTTCCTCGAAAAATCTAAGCTACCAAAGGCAACAGAACAAGAGGGTAAAGCAATAGATGGGGACCAAGCCCCAGCAATGACACCATCAGAAATGAAAGAAATGGCAGTTACAGAAAAAAAAGATACATTGGCTGTTGCTCCCAAACCAGAACCAGAAGGGTTTGATTCAGAGCAGACTATGATTGATGTGGCTGCAATCACAGTGCTGGCACAAAATTATACTGCTACAGAAACAGAAGTTAGTAATATGAGTGAACAGAATAATGCAGTAGATGAAAATGCTAGGCTTAAATGTGAACCTCTTGAACAGGTGACAGAAATGAAGTCAAATGAGTTGCAGGTAGACAAGACAGAAATTAAAGATGAAATACCAGAAATAATGGAAATTACCCCCATTGCACAGGTATCACCACTTACCTCTGAAGTTACATCAGAAAAGCCAGAAGTTGCTGTTTCTGAAATACAAACACAAGTAGTGTGTGAACTCAGGGCAGAGACACTTGAAGTGACAGAACCAAAGGTAGAAATTCCAGTGGTAACAGAAGTTAAAGTAGAGACTGTAGCAACTGAACTGAAAGTGGAGACACCAGTTGTCACATCATTGTTTACAGAACTTGAAGTAGAAACACCAGAGGTTACATCTATGATAAAAACAACTGATAATCTCACTTCTGCTATGTCACAAAATCAAAACATAGATACTGACGCATCAGTGTTGACGACAGTGATCAAAGAACAAGTGGTGGAGATTCCCACTGTTGTTTCTGTGGTAGTGACACCAGCTACACCTCTAGATGAAACACCTGATATAACTCTAGGCAATGACTCAAAGGATGTACCTCCAGTAAAGGACACACCTTCTGTGACTGAAGCAGTAGAAACAGCAAATGTTGGTTCAGTGATTGTGAGGACTGCTGTGGCCCCAGTAGTAGAGATACAGAATGTGATTCCAGTGGTTGCAACACCAGATCTTGGTTCAGTAATAGTAACAGAAGCTGCATCTCCAGTAATAAGTACAGCAACAGTGACTACAGTAGCAGAAGCAACAGTTGTGAGCACAGTTGTAGAAACACCTGTTTTTTCTGTCACAGCAGTAAAATCTACTCCAGCTGTGGTAGAAATCCCAGCTACAGTAACATCCGTTCTGCAGACTCCAGCAGTTGTTTCAGTGGCAGAGATTCCAGAAGAGGTTACACTAGATGTGACCCCACTGGTAGAAACACCTGTGAACCAAGTAATTGAAACTCCCATTATTTCCATAACATCAAAAAAACCAACTGTACCTGCAGTGACGAAGACACCAGTCACTGAGATACCAGCTATGATTTCAGTGACAGAAGCAGTATCTCCTGTAGTAGTTACATCGGCTGGAATTCCAGTAGAACCAGAAACAATTATGATCCCAGAAGTAGAAACTTCAGAAGTAACTTCTACTGTAGAGATATCACTTGTGACACCAGTGGTACAAACACCAGCTCAGATTTCAATAATTGTAAAGGATGCAGGACCTCCAGTTACACCACCAGCAACTGCAGCATCAGAAACATCTGCTGTGATCCCAGTAGTAAAAACTCCTGTTATAAAGTTAGCACCAGTTGCAGTGGTTGAGACATCAGTTGTGACCCCAGTGGTACAAATACCAGGTCAGGTTTCAGTGATGGCAACAGAGATTGCACCTCCAGTAGTTGTTTCAGAAGTGGCTGCAACAGTAGAAACACCTGTTGTGATCTCATTAGTAGAAACAACTGTTGTAAAGCCAGCACCAATAGCAGTGGTTGAGACGCCAGTTTTGACCCCAGCGGTACAGACACCAGGACAGGTTTCAGTTATGGTAACAGAATCTGCCCCTCCAGTAGCTGTTTCTGCAGTAGCTGCAACAGTAGAATCAACACCTGCTGTGAACCCAGTAGTAGAAACTCCTGTTGTAAAGCCAGCAATAGATGCAGTGTTTGAGACACCAGTTTTGACCCCAGCGGTACAGACACCAGGTCAGGTTTCAGTTATGGTAACAGAAACTGCCCCTCCAGTAGTTGTTTCTGCAGTGGCTGCAACAGTAGAATCAACACCTGTTGTGATCCCAATAGTAAAAAATCCTGTTGTAAAGCCAGCACCAGTTGCAGTGGTTGACACACCAGTTTTGACCACAGCGGTACAGACACAAGGTCAGGTTTCAGTGATGGTAACAGAAATTGCACCTCCAGTTGTTTTTTCAGCAGTGGCTGCACCAATAGAAACACCTGTTTTAATTCCAGTAGTAGAAAGTCCAGTATTAAAGCCAGCACCAGTTGCACTGGTTGAGACACCAGTGATGACCCCAGTGGTACAGACACCAAGTCAGGTTTTAATGGCAGTAACAGAGGCTACACCTCCAGTAGTTGTTTCAGCAGTGACTGCAGCAGCAGAAACACCTGTTGTAATCCCTGTTGTGGAAACTCCAAGTCAAGTTGTTGTGGAAGAGACACAGGTTGTTACCCCAGTGATAATGACACCTACTGTGATTCCAATAACGGAAAGGTCAGTTGTGAGCCAAGTAATAGAATCTACCGCAGAATCATCAGCTGCAATTTCAATGGAAGAGAGACCTGTTATGATCCAAGTGGTACAGACACCAGCTCTGGTTTCAGTGATTGCAAAAGAGGCTGCACCTCCAGTAATTCTACCAGCAGTGACTACAGGAGCAGAAACATCAGTTGTGAGCCCAACAGTAAAGGTAAACCCACCAGTGGAAGTGGCAGAGACACCAGTTCCAGTACCAGAAGCACCTTCTGTGATCCCAGCAGTACATACACCAGTTGCAGAGCAGGTACCACAGAAACCAACAACAGCCCTGCCCTTGGTAAAGACAACATCAGTTGTGACTGGGATGGAGGCACCCGCTGTGGCTACAGTAGCCCCTGTGATGATGACACCAGCAATTACCCCAGTTGTAGCTCCACCTGTTTTGACACCAGAAGTAAATAAAGCACTGTTGCAGGTAGTTGAAGAGGAGAAAAAGGAAGCAAAGTCAGAGGCTTCAGTTGCGTCTAAAAATGTTGAACCACCATTTGTGGTTGCGGAAGAAGTAAAGACATCAGTTTTAACTGAAGAGTGTGCGTCAGATGAAGAAAATAGGAAAGCTTCCTTGCAACATATGCCTGTGGTTACTTCAACAGAACTCCAGTCAGAGGTAGAGGAGGATGTGTGGGAGGATGCTGTAGATAATATTGGAGATTCCCCATGTCAGGTGACATACACAGAGGGTGCACCCCAAGATACTGCTGCTAAACAAGCATCTGATGCTGCAATTAATAGTGCAAGCTAAACCAGTTGAAAGATTTGAATGAGTTGGTAATTGATTTTATAATATTGCATCCGGTTATCAGTCATTTTTGTTGTCAGATGCATAACATTCACATAGATTTTATCATTTCAGGTGCAAGTTTAACAAGCAAAATTCAGAACATTTTATATCTGGAAGAGGCTGTGGGCTCACAACAAAGAAATGACCAAACCACTGAGAAGTAAAATTGGATCATTAAAGTTCCATTAAGCAAAATTGAACCCAAAAACTGTAGTTATTCAGTGGACAGGCTGTTCTTTGACCAATCACAACATTTTTACATTTTATTTTGATGCAGAAAATATTTCAACATATATAACCCTTCAAAATCAGCTATTTTGTCATATTTTTACTAAGGATATTTGTCAATGTATTAATTTTTTATCCTGATTCAGAAATTAGCGTAATCTAATGCCAAATTATATCATGTTGTATTAAAGATCTAAAAGATGAGATTAAAGATCTATTTCCCCCTGTGTGTTTTTCGCCCCAGAGAAGCACTTTATATATATATATATATATATATAAATGTTATGTGTAATGATCAATACGCTTTGTAGTACTGCATATTATCATTAAACAATTTAGCATTTTTGTTAATATTATACAATTTGCATTGCCTGTTTTAGGGGCATTTGCATCTGGCCTGATAAAATAAGCCATTACAGTATTGAAATCAAAAATTTTAACTTATTCTAATATAATGCTAAGAAGTGTTTGAAACCATCTGGACAAACTGGTTTATACAGTCTATGCATCTTCGAAGAAATTGCAATATTAACAATCAATTAAATACAAGAGTGTTGTATTGTTCCTGGATTTTGAGATATTTAAAAATGTATGGTTTAATACAAATTATAATTTCAGGTTTTATTTAAATAAAAGAAACTACCAATATTTGACTTACGATTTATGAAAAGTTGATGTACTGCACACCAATACCATTGTTATTTCATTTGGAAAAATGAATGAAAGACATAGTGATAAAACGCTGGTTTATTTTTTACTTTGTGCAATGTAGGATACTTTAAAGAGGCAACTCAGAAGTGTTTCTGATGCAAACATTAAATATGGTTTTTGCATTTTAGTAGTTTCAAATATATTTACAAAAGACCTTTCAATAGAAAATAAAAATGAAAATAATGCAGTGGACCTTTAAAAAAAATACTTATTTCTCTCTCAGTTTGTAACAAACACATGAAAATGGTTAAATACTGACACTGAATAAACTAATACTGCTTTAGACTTTTAAGAGGAATGTTTTTTTCAGAAGTAGTTGTCTATAAGTCCTTGTTTTGATTTTCCCTCACTGAATTTTCTGCTAATGGTACTGCTTCACTCTCAGTCAAACACTGATGTTTGGGAACCTCAGAAGGACTTGCAAAAGGTGCTGCGCAAATGCTACATTTATAAGGTCTTTCCGAAGACTGGAAGAGAGCTTCTACCTGACTGTTGTCTTCTCCACCACACAGAACCAAACTCTGCTTGTTGACCATAATGTACGAGTCTGTGTCCTGACTCAAACAAACGTGTCGAGCAGCTTGATTGGCTCTGCAGAAGTTCTTTCCGCAAGCACTGCACTTATATGGCTTTCCGGTGTGAATGTACATATGCTCACGCCAGTGGCTCTTCTGAATAAACTTGCGAGCACAGGTCGGACACTCAAATTTTCGGCGTTTAATTTCACGACCCATCTCGGTGCCCTCCAGGTTGTCTATATCAGCAATTTCAGAAGGCGGCGGGGTGTCTTCCATCCACGCCTGTTGATCAGTATCACTAATAACATCATTGTCAGCATGCAAATGGTCCTCTTCCATATCCTGAACTTCAAGCTCAGAAGCGTGACCATTTTGCATAAACAACACATGTGGCTCAGCTGCTTGCGTGGTGTGGACAAGGAGATGTTCCTTCAACTTGCACCTCTGGTTAAAATGGATTCCACAGTAATTGCAGGAGTAATGCTTTCGGGAGGAAGCACTCTTACTCATTATGCCATATGTGAGGTGGTGGACTATTGTGGCTGCTGGGTTTCGGGTTGGTGACTCTATGCCAACAGGTTGTGGAGATCTATAATCCATATCAGAAATTTCCAAAAATTTTCGGTTAACGTTTTCACTGTTCTTAGCACCATCCTTGCATGCTGTATTTCTTTCAGGCCGGCTGTAAGTCTGATCAGGTATCTGTATGCCATAAAGTGAGTTTGTTAAAGGTACATAGTGGGACTCAGGGTTTATAACAAGACTTGCCTCCTGTAATAAAGGGTAAGCATGCAGGAATTTTACACCCTGCTCAAGGCGAAGAGGGTCAATGGGCTGTGTGGTGAATTTTCCAGTGTACATTAAATTAAGCAAGTAGCTGAAGATATCTGCTTGTATGTCTGAAGGCTTCAGTCGAACACAGTCTCTGCAAAAAAGAAGCATAAAGAATCATTTATTACCATAAAGTACTGCAAATATGAATAACTTTTTTGCAGTGAGATTTGTGGTACCTGTCTTGATGGATAAACAGCATACGAAAGTAGTTTGAGAACGCTGCAAGAACAGCTTTGTGGGCTTTGAAAAGAACATCCCCGATGGCCACAGTACAGTCACAGAGGAAACCAAACTCTCTTTGAGCATTGAGGCGCTTAAGAAGAACGAGACCATGATGGGCCAAGTCCATTTTTCTACATCGAAGCACACACACAAATGAAAAGAAAATAATTATAAGATTTCCAGTAGGCTTTTCCTGATCAAATTTCTTAAATCACTTAAATATTAATTTTGGTCACCAAAACTAAATGTATCATTTAAAGCAGGGGTTTTCAAACTGTGGGTCGCGACCCACTTGTGGGTCACAGAATGGAACAAGGTGGGTCACACAAAGTCACTTGGCTGCAGCTAAATTTGCGTTTCAATAAAAACACACACACACACTCACACAGTTCAGTCTAGGGCTGCACGAATGTGACGAGTGGGGCGGGGCCGAGAGCCGTGGAGTGATTGGGAAATGAGCGACACCTGCAACACTCACCGGTCTCGAGAACCCCGGAGGAGATAGGAAGTATACAAAAGAGGAGCGACGACAGTGAAGGACGAGAGAGGCCACTGGGTGGTGTCTGTACTTCCCGGTCAGAGAGCACCTGTCCATCAAAAGCTCACTATCCAATCAGAGTAGATCACTGTTAACACCACCCCCATGAGATGTTTGTGTCAAAACACCAAACGAAAAACTGCGAAACGTAAGCGAAATCTGTAGCAATGAATTCAGAATCCACGATTAGCGAAAACGAATCTTTGAAAAACATTAACAAAGAATGAAGCATATTTGAAGAGCCTGTTAAATTTGTGCGACTGAGTTAATTTTTTTTCATTTTCATAGTGTTTTTCTTCTTTTGTAATGGCATATTTTTGATAGTTTCTGAAAAAGTTACGTTCAGTTTTATAAAGTTTCGTTCATTATTATTGAAACAAATGTAATTCCATAAGCAGGGCACAAATGCAGGATTAATTGTAACACTACAAGATTTAAACATTTCCACATAACAAAATGTACAAAAGTTTGCAATATTTCCTTGATGTATCATCTCTGTTTAGAGAAAAATTGGCCAAAGTTCAGAAGTCTTTTGAAGATATTGCTGAACATTTATTTAACCATCACAAAAATAAATATATTTTTTTTATTATTATTTAAAATGAGACACATCTGTTTATTATAATTTTTTACCAATTTCACAATTATTTTAATCTCAAAACTGTGTTAGATAGCTCTGCTTTGCTTCTCATGCTTTTCTAAATAAGTGTTGGATTGTGCTCCGTTCTCGCCGACACAAACGGAAGATCATAAATGTATTTTCTGCAACAAAACACAGCAGCGCAGATTACAGTTCACTAGAGTGAGCCTGCTTCACGTTTTTATGGACACTACATATTTTAACGTCTGTAAACAAAAATTAAAACTGAAATATTAGTAGTGAAAATTTGTTATTTTTATTAAATACTTAATTTCTGTCATCAAACTTTTAAGATTAGGCTTAAAGTAATGTCAATCGTTTTCTTATTTTTTTTATATATATATTTTGGTGGGTCGTGAAATAGATTACACTTGTCTAGGTGGGTCGTAGAATGGAAAAGTTTGGGAACCACTGATTTAAAGAACATTTCTATGTGTACTTGACCATATGGAATAATTAAAATGAATCAATCAATCAATTCTGGCCAATATATATATTTGTAATATATGCTAAATATATGATGGAAAAATAGAAGCTCAATTAAAATTACATTTTTGACATTTGAAAATGTATTTCTGAAAAAAAAAAAAAAATCCAATCTAGATTTAGGATACATGCAAATGTGGATGGAATATAGCCTCAAAACTTCAAATGTCACGTGAAATTATTTTCTTGCACTGAAATATATAAGAGGGAAAAATACCATTTTAAATGCTTATGAAAAATAAATGTATATTTTACAACAAAATACAACAAATATATATATTGGTAGAAAATATTGATGTAAATATATTTGGAATCATATTTTAGCAAATATATTTTTGGCCTTTTAGTAGCTGTAGTGTGGTATCAATGTCTAAATAGGTTTAGAGGCAAGTGTGTTTGTAAACGTCTGTCTGTGTGTGTGTGTGTGTGTGTGTGTGTGTATTTGTGTTGAAGCCCCGCCCATGCTGGTGAATTCAAGAGTACAAAAGTTTCCGCGGACAAATAGGAAACATGCGCTCGCGCAATGACACCCAACAAAAATAAAGTTAAAGTACACTTTAAAAGAGCGAAAGGATATCACACGAATGAACAGAGAAATTAAAAAGGTTAATCTTCTGATAAGCGAAAGCAATGCCAAGAAGAAAACTGTCAAAATATGAATCATTTTCGGTCTAGATCCGTGAGTAATAGATGGTGCCCATCGTAAACCAGGGTATAAACAAGCCTACAACCGATTTATTCAACACTTGTTTGAGACAAAAACTTGAAAGGCGTCACTTACCGTCTCCTCTTTCTCGACAGAACTCTAATGCCGAATTCGGTTGAGTTTGTTGGCTGAAAAGCCGAGGAAACCTCTCCGTCGAGCAGCACGAGCTAAGTCAGTGAACCGCTGCCGGTTTCCGGAAGGTTTGAATCACATGACGAGATCGTGCGCCGTATCGAACCCAGTAGCTCCTCACTGCGGATCACAAGATCCAGTGGGCGTGGTTTAATGGCTGTCAATCACCAGAGGCTGATCAATCACTCAACATTAGAACCAGATTAGAACGTTAGAACATCAGCGTGACGTCATGATGGATTTGATAGCGGGTTGTGAATAAATGTAGGTAAAACAGCCTTTTTGAAAATCAAGCTTATGATTATGAAAAAAATATGATTAAGATTATGAAAAAAAGAGAGCCTCTGACACTAGCAATCTTTTCTTTTTCTATTATTTTGTATTTTTTATATTAAAAAAACTAACACCAGTGTTCCCTATTCTTTTTTTTATTCTACCTACTTGTTTTCATTTTTATTTATTATAAAATATATATTTATAAAAATAAAAAAAACTTGCTACATGTAGTGCATAACTGAGCCTTGTCACAGCACTTACATATTATTACCCTTTTGTTGGTTTTGATTGCTTCTCATTTGTAAGTCGCTTTGGATAAAAGCGTCTGCCAAATGTCAATATAAATATAAGTCAAGTCTGCTTTATTGTCAATTCTTCCACATGTACAGTATAAATTATTGCATATGTGTTGCATTTTCCAAAAAAAGAAAAATAGAGAAAGTTTGTCACAGCTTGTAAAGTAAAAAAATAATAATAATAATTTGAAAAATGTTTGCATTATTGGAGGCTATGCAAACAACCCAATTACAAAAACCAAGTTCGATGCCATTGGCAACATGGCAGCATGTGAAGAATTGTGCACATTTTGGAGCTGTTTTATATTACTCAAGCTCATTCAAGTTCCATAACACAGCTATCAGCTTATTTCACAGCAGGGGTCGAGTCATTTCAGGACATCGATGCATCAAATAGTAACTTCTATACCAGAACTTTCTGAAAAGGAGCCAAAACAGAAACCAAATGAACCACTATTCATCTGGTCCTTCTAGAAGAAAAAAAAACTTTATTTCAGGTCAGTGTCACATTAATAACAGCAAAAGATCAGATGACTAATCAATAAGTACTTCAAGTTAATCTACAGAAAACGATTTGCTGGTTTCCAAAAAGTCACTGTATGCCATTGTAAGTCTGTATCTGAAGGTCCTCAGAAGATTACACGAGCAAGTTCAAACATCACCTTTAGAGGGAAGAAAATAAGAAATATGTTTTGCATTGCATTTGCAAAATGTGTACCTTAAAACTGATTTTGAGGACATACATAATATGATGTAGACATTTTACAAAGCATTTTTTGAAAGTGCAGCTGAAATGTCTATTAGATCTATTAGTGTTCATGATGAATACAGTTGATTCAGTGTTTACTAACCTCAATGGTGATCAGGATGACAATCATCCACTCCAGTCTGAGACTGTGTTTCTCACTGAGGTGATTCCTCATCAGGTCGGTTAGTTCAGTGCAGTGCTGTAACTTCTCGTTCACAACCTACAAATAAAACAGTGCCCTAGGATCAGGATATTAATCTCATGTCTTTTAAAGGAATAATTCACCCCAAAATATACATTTGCTGAAAATTCACTCACCCTCAGGTCATCCAAGATGTAGATTAATTTGTTTCTTGATCAGAACAGATTTGAAGAAATTTAGTATTATATTACTTACCAATTACTCACCCCTGCAGTGAATGGGTGCCGTCAGAATGAGAGTCCAAACATCTGATAAAAACATCACAATAATCCACACCACTCCAGTCCATCACTTAATGTCTTGTGAAACCAAAAGATGCATGTGAGTAAAGAAACAGATCCATCATGTTTAACTTCAAACCGTTGCTTCAGGCTAAAATACTTAATTATGAGCTATGGACAGGTATTTTGGCCAGAAGTTACAGTCTGAAGTTAAAACACCTTAATAATGGATTTATATTTACTAAGCAGCTTTCTATTCAAAATATGTTAATTGATGGACTGGAGTGGTGTGGATTACTTGTGGATTATTGTGATTGTTTTATCAGCTGTTTGGACTCTCATTCTGACGGCACCCATTCACTTCAGAGGATCCATTGGTGAGTAATGATGGAATGCTGAATTACTCCAAATGAAGAAACAAACTAATCTCCATCATGGATGGCCTGAGGGTAAGTACAATTTCAGCAAATTTGAATAATTGGATGAACTATTCCTTTAAGACAGATGCAAAGAAATCTTTGCAAGTACTTTCACTAACCTTAACTCTTCTGTTAATATTGAGGAACTGACAGGTCTTGTCATAAAGCTGCTCGAGATCTTCTCTGTCCCAGTAGAAATCAGGTGTGATCAGTAAGTCAGAGCTGAGGTTTATGCAGTGCCTGTAAATGTTTAAAAAGACTGTAATAATTAAACAAAGCAGCAGGTTATCTCAAATTAAATAAACCAAATAAAGTGATACAAAATCAGCCTGACCTGAGGGAAAAGAGCTCCCCTATCTTCTGCATAACTTCAGCCCTGGACAGTTTCACTCTCTTTCCAGACTTCAGCATCTATTAAAAATGTTTATATTTAACTATAATGACAACATTTCAAACAGAAGTATATTTGCAGTTTTGGAAAAACAGAACACCTGTTCAGATCTGTGCTTTTTCATATACAGAATCATTTTAGCTCACAAAAAGCAACAAATGCTGGTATTACCTATGAACGAGTACATAAGTGGATCTACCTCAGGAATTGACTGGATGGACTCAACAAAGTTGTCGAGAGAGACCTCCCATATTGCTAGTTTTACTGAAAACATGCAAGTTTAAAGCAACGCCATCAGTGTTTTCAATGTTTCTACAATTCATCAACGCTTAATAAAAATGCATTACCCCACCTGACAGAGATAAAGCATTGGAAAATGCAAACTTCTCCAGAACAACCTGATCGTAGTCCAGCTCTTCATTAAACAAGAAAGTTCCACGATGGAGCTTTGAATTACCCCTAAAACAACAAAGAAATAACATATGGAAGACAATACAGCAACTTTTAGAAGGTATTATATGATTGGAATACATGATGCATTAAGAAATGAAGGATTTGTTACTCACTCTCCCACTGTATAATTGATCTCTTCATTTTCCCAGTGGACCAGAGCAACTTCATAGGGTTGAATTTCATGCTGTTCCAGTATCCTCATCACGGTCTTTATCTGAGAATGAACATGAGATTAATTGAATATACGCATATGTATAAACATACACACTTTATATATCATTACTCCAGTCTTAAGTGTCACATGATCTTTCAGAAATCATTCTAATATGCTGATTTGGTGCTCAAGAAACATTTATGATAAACATGATGCTAAAAACTCAGCCTTGCATCACAGGAATAAATTACATTTGAAAATATATTCAAATAGAAAACAGTTAATTCAAATTGTAATAATATTAATACAATTGTTGTTTAATTGTAATTTTCATCAAATAAACACAGCCTTGAAAAGCATAAGAGACTTTATGCTATACATTAACAAAAGTCTTAATTTTATAAATAAAAAAGTACAACTACTCACAGTTTTCTCTTCAGTGTTCCAGAACACTACAGAGCCTTCTCTATGAGGTAAACAAAACAAAAAATAATTACCAATTGGCTGAAATCAAAATCCAGAAATCCAAGTGAAAAAAAAGACTTTCTTTCAGAATACCTGAAGAAAAATATTGTGCCACTATCATAAGGTTTTGCAGCATTCTCTGTTCCCATAACCAAAACATTAGAAGCATCTGAAACCCACAAGATGTATTTAATATATGTATCCTTCAAACAAGAATGGAATGCATTGCTTCTATCTACAGTTTAAAATCATAAGAAAAGGGATGCAGATGAACTGACCTCTGGGAAATTCTTTGATTTCAACGAAGCCGTGAGCGATGAGATCATGACAGAGGGTTGGTAAATGGTACTGATCTGCAGTTGAGTATGCAATGCACTGCATCAAGTCCTGAAAAACATAGTTAGATACATAATTATATATGCCATAGAAGATTCAAAAATAAACAATTGTCACATGCCTCCTCCAGACTGGGCTGATTGGTTCGTGAAGGCTGTTTGGTCCTTGGTCCCTTAAAGGTCCTTTTTCCCGGCACGCCTCCTTGTTTTAGCACTGATTTGGTGGCTGTTGTTGTAGACTGCAATCTCATTTGTAAACTGGATTTTAAATTTAAAAGAGTCAGTTTTTCAAAAAGTGGTCTCTGACACACTCCTCTCTGCAACAAGCATCTATGGTAATGTAACCTGGTGTGACAGTCCCTCCAGTCTCTGAGAAGGTTTAGTGTAGATGCACTGGATGCCAGTGTTGTGCAGTTGAACCTGTTGGCAGTGACACTGTTTAATCCATTTAATGTCCTAAGAGCAAATCCACAGGCTTGTGTCCTTTTCAAAGGCTGATGTAACCTCCAGAAAATCTTGAGAGACATGCCTGTATGAATCAAGCAGTTACATCATTATTATATTATTATTATGTCTATATCAGCATGCGTGTAGTGGCCAAGAGGCCTTTATTTTAACTGACCTTGAATGACAAGCATGGCAACGCACTGAATTTATTATATCTAATCATATATAACCATCTTGATGGTTCGTTATGAAGGCCAATTGAAGCAAATGCAAAGAAGGAAGAATACGTGTAAATACACATTTAAAATAGTTTTTGGACTGTACACACGAGCTGCTTACATTTGATTAAAATAATTCATTCTAATAATTCATTCGCTTTAAACATTTAGCGTACCTGCCGTGTAGCGTCCCGCCAAATATTAGAACGTTCGGTGACACAAACTGTTACAATGTAGATACAAATGTTCAACATTGTCAAACATTCACAGTGTATTTGACAACTCGAACTCTTAGCACGAACTGCACGACTAATCCGGGCACTTCCTGAATTTTGGTGACGTCCAATCGGACGTAAAAGTCGCTCCGCCCCTGCAGAATTATTATGATTTTATTAATTTTATTTTGAACCTATTGTTTTATTTGGTAAATTCCGTGTAAAACACATGTAAATTTTATTTATTTAATCTATCTGTCTAAAATTAATTTTTAAATTAATTAAATAGCATACATTTATCAAGACTCTGCAGAGGATAGATAGGAGGCTTTATATTAATTATGTCATATAAGATGCTTGAAATGTATTACGGTATGTCAGTACATTAAATTAAAAATGAAATGAAAACATTGTACGTCTCTCTGATAAAAGCATCTGGCAAATGTGACTGGCGGTCACTGGCGCGCCCTCTAACGGTGAGCATGTTAAATGTTGTTGTGTTGCGTGGAGGTGGAGACCTGATAAAATACACATTTACATGAATAATCTACAGAACACTGTGCCTCTAAACAAGGTCTGATATAGACGTGGAGCAACAACAGAGACAAGCGAGTTTGTACATTGTGCCAGTTTATAGAGTGATGTATTCTTATTATTTTTTTCCTCACAAAGAAAATTGTTGCCTTTAATTGCTGTACTGTTTACTGCTATAGCCATATATAATTTGATTTGTGTCAGGATCAATAAAATGCTAAAACATCCACAGGGCCTGCCAACAAGACATAATTTAGTCAGTCAACTAATTAAATTGGGATTTCTCATACCCTTTCAGTATATCCTTTATGATCATAGGCCTTCATGTTTTTATTTCATAACCAAATTGCATTGCATTTTATTACTATAAATATATTATTCATTGTGCCCAGCTAAATATGTTCAAATAACATATTACTAACATACCCATTAAGTTATGAAAACGTCCAATAGTAAAAAATAAAAATAAAATGCTTGAGAAACTTCTCTGAACAAGTAGTTGCATTTAAAAAGGCTAGACTATCAAACTAAAACATTTAGGATAATTTTTTTTTTAAAAGTTCATTGAATGATGTGTAAAGTTTTATGCTAACATTTTGAGAACATTATTAAAACCAGAATCATAAACCCTTTTGAACAGATATTCTAATGTTATTTGAAGAATGTTCGTTCTTAACTTTGAGAGAACCTTGCCATTAGCCAGAGTTCTGAAAATGTTTCCTGTTAGCTGGGTGAATTACTGTTACTGTTGCTATGGATACATCAGGTTCTATCTGTCAGCATTCTGGTTTGATTGACAGCAGTTTGGCTGTGGGGGAGTCAGTAACCAAGCAGCACCTCACAATATAAGCAGGTCACTGAGATGCTGCGTCAGGAGCTTTGCGCAAAAGGTTGTGAGTTCACAAGAAAAAAACAAAACAAAGGTAAAGCCTGAATGCTCTATAAGTCACTTTGGATAAAACCATGACAAATGCATAAATGTAAATGTAAAAACCTGTATTTTTGTCAGGAATTTGATATAATCTCTAAAGAAATTAAGTTTGGAGAGGGAGAACCAGATCCTCAAATCCTCCCTGCAGTCTGAACTGGCACAGTATGAGAATCTCTCTCAAGATCTGCAAAATAAACTCCACAGCTGCCAGAAAGAAGCTCCATGAGGCCTTCATGAAGAAGGTGGAACTATTGAAGGCACTTGAGGCCCTTTGCAGCAGAGAGAAAAGTGCACAAAAGGTAATGTTTGCATCTTGTATTATTCTAAAGTAGACTGGGTTCTTACTTTTCAACTAATGTGCTTTCTGTGTGTTCTGGTCTCAGATGATGATGGAGGGCAGGCAGGCAAAAACCTGTTAACACTTTTCTGGCCACTGTGTATCATTTGGAATTAGAATATAATTCAAATGTATCACAAATGTCCTAAAATGACCCCTCAGTAATGTCACTGGTCTCCTCTCTCTGTAGCGCCTCTCAGAGATGTTGAAAGCGGATCGTGTTGCTCCATGTCTGGGATTTGATATTAGACTCGAGGTCAGTCTTACACGAGCAGAACAGCTGAGAGGACAGGAAGGGACTGCTGTACTGGAGACCAGGACACAAGTCTACAGCCTTCAGAGAAAAGTGCTGACATGTCAAATAATGGACTTTCAACTATTATTTAGTTCAATGATTTGGTGCATAACCTATCCAAATGTACAATAATTGTTACAGATTTATAAATGAATGCCCAAATTTGATCATAATTCCTCTTACAAAAAAAAAAAAAAATTGTGCAGAAGACAAAAAAAGGAATGCCATTTTTTTCACAGATTTTATATATTAAAATAATTAAATGTTTTATTAAAAACTTAAAAATAAAATGTATAATTAAATAAGTTCAGAAATGCAAACTGTTACAGATTTACAAATGAATGCACAATTTAGTCAGATTTTAATAGAAATTCACAGAATTTATATAAAAAATGCAAAATAAAAATTAAAAAGTGCAGTTTTAAATGTCTCGTTTTCTAATGTTAATAATACAATTTAAAAAAATAATAACTAAACTATTTAAGCAATTCAAACAAATACAATTTATTAAAGTATTAATTTGTATATGTAATTTGTATATATATATATATATATGCATTTTTTTGTTCATATACAATAAATATGGTCTGGATGCTGGTTTCCTTTCCTAAATTCTGTAACTGCACTATTATGGGAACAAAAACATGATGTAAGGATGTTTTGCTAATGTTCCCATTAACTTATAGAAATGTTGTTTCTGAATTTTCTAAGAATATTCAAAACATCCAGTTAATGTTTTAAAAATCTGAACATTCAATTTTATCATTTTTCAAACAGTCCCTTCTGAATATTCTCTGATACATAAATACAATGTATAAAAACATTTTCATAATGTTATTAAAGGCCAGATCATTTTAAATGAACAGGCTTTTGTTATTGGAAGAATGTTCGTTCGCCAAGTTCTGGGAAGGTTTCCTGTGGGTACAGTGTTTAAGCAGTGATTGCGTCTGAAAACTGGTAAGAAAATAATTATGATTCACAATTAAACCAATTAAGGTCATTCAGTCTTTATTGTAATGAAAAATACTAATCATCAGGTTATGTGTATATCATAGGTGTATTTCCATTGCGAAGGTTTCTCAGCCCTCAGCAAAACTGTACATACATAAATATCTTTTCTTCGATATCAGTGGTTTCCATACGTTACAGTAAAGTATATTCATGACACAGGTCACTTGATTATTACAGCAGTTTAGTTAAGATCGAAAGTTAAAAATAAACAATGACGAATCCGATAAAATCGATGATTGTTTTAAAGGATGACCACATGCCAAAAATACATATAAAAAATAATTGCAATATAGAGTTCATACATTTTTTTTATCTTCTCTTTTTTACAAGTTATTTGAACAATCCCACTCCTTTCAATTTTTTTTCCTAATAAACTTGATCTTTCCGTGATATAAAAGGCCTTTAGACCTGATTAACTCACAGTGTTGAGTTAATATACTACGTTCCAGTTTCCTTCTTCATATCAAACAAGGAAGAACATCAGTAGCACTAACAACACTCGTCTGAAAGCAGTTTTCAGTGCAATAGGCTTTGTTCTAACATCTACATGAGACTCAGTGACATACTGTAAATTAGCAGCTTTATTTGCTGTACAAGAACACAATAATGGCTGCCAAAATTAGAGGGAAACCCGATGCTCAAAGTGTTGCTCATATAGGTGGAGGCCCGTTGGTGTAGCTGAGCATTGGGTGGAAGGAGCGGGCGAAGTTGTTGAGGTGGGCACAGCTGTAGTCATCCTCACATGTAGGCACAAGACAGGCCACCACCAGCACCAGCAGCAGGAAGATCTGCAGCGGCAGTGCGGCCCAGAGGACACGCTTCAGGAAGGTTCTGCACCAGGATGAAGCTTCTTCCTCGTCAGAATGGGAGGAACCGGATCCAGCGGCGTTGCGAGACCTGCTACACGAGAGGTGGAAACATTCAGATGCGCAACTAGGTAGGAATGAAAGAAATGACATTGGTTATCTAGCTATATCTAAAACTGTAGCTAAGGAAATGGGTTTTGTAGATTTCTCTCTGCACTTTTAAAATGAAAGGTTCACTGCATAAAGAACCTTTAAGATCCATGGAACCGTTAAAGGTTCTTTATTGTGGAAAAACCCAAAAATGTTTCTTCTATTGCATTGCTATGGAAATCCCATTTTCAAAACTTTATATTTAAGAGTATAAACAGGCTTTCATATTTATTGGATGGAATGATTTCTCTTTGCATATTTCTTGCACATATTTATCTCTGTCTAACACTTTTATATGAGATTTGGGAACACACGAGCTTGACACAGATAGCGTTAGTTTAAAGTCTTCAGTAGCATTTCAAAGCAAAAGGGCTATTTTTAAGAGAGTTTTTGTTTTTATAAATATCCCTGTTTTGTTAAAGCGCTGTTAAACAGAGAGCATGCTAACAGGGAAAAGTGCAGCTTAACAGTTTTCAGTTTAAGGCAAAGAGTTTTGGCACTGAGGTTGCTGTTGCCTAATGGTTAAATAATGCTGGAAAAACTCAAATGCTGTATGTTTCAAACCCAACAAGATGCAGTTCATGAGCGATCACCATTGTGCTCTCTAGAAAGATACTTTCACTTTGGTTACACCAGACAAACTGACTGTAATATTAATGATTTAATATGGCTTCCTTGAATCAATAATCAGAAGAAAGTAACACATACAGTCACTTTTACTCATACTGCAGTTTAATACTTCTAAGAAAAGTCTCCAAAATATAAAATGTTAATTTTTATCCATGTTAAATAATTATTCTGCAGTGATTTTACAATAATTATTTTAACAATTATTTTATAATAGAAACCTTAAAGGGATAGTTCACCTGAAAATAAAAAGTATACATATATATATTTCAAATTCTATCATTTAAAGGGGATATATTGATATTAATTATATTTATACAGTAGTTTTAAACTACCACTACATCAAACTGCACGCACGGCAGATTG
The DNA here is from genome assembly GCF_963082965.1 of Carassius carassius. Lineage (NCBI taxonomy): Eukaryota > Metazoa > Chordata > Actinopteri > Cypriniformes > Cyprinidae > Carassius > Carassius carassius. The sequence continues at coordinate 2,188,071 of NC_081785.1, forward strand.
AAGGAGGGAGAAGATGATTGATTAGTCAGTGAAAGAGCAGATGTGACACATCAGAGAGAGAAAAAGAGAAACGGTTGCCAAGATTGTTCATTGCAGACGCATGCTGAATAGACAAGAAAAATGAACGGCTCAGCAGCAAGCAGCCTAGCACATCCATATTTACAGCTGAAAAAATATAGAAAACAAGCACGCTTTTGGTCTGGTGCATGACCGCCTCCCTTAATAGTGTCTATCTCAGCTCCCTAACCTGAGCAGTGTCTAGAATCACAGAAGATGATGGAAGTCATCAGCATGAGCCTGGAGCTTGCTAATATTTCTGCATGCATGACATGCTTCATCTCTGGCCCACTGCAAGCGTGGTCTGTCAGGTTTATAGGACACTGTCCACGTAGGGGTCAACCCAGAGCCATTAGTGCTAGGGGTCTACGCTCAGGTCATGGGTTGAGTTCCATTATCTTCCAAGTGTTCTAGAAACCAGGAGAAAGGTACCTGTGAAGTGGACTGCTCACACAGGCTCCGGGCTGTGACAGACTACTTTTGCCCCGTGGCTGTTTGCAATGAACAGGGGGGGTAAAAGAAAGAAAGAAATAATGTTTCAGTCCAGGCAAATAAAGACAAAACTACTGATGAAAGAACCACCAAAAAAAAAAAGAAGAGCATCAACAAAATCAAAAGAGGGGGTGACAGCACCTCTATGGAGACAAAGAAACTGGCTCTTCATGAAACCATTCTCAGAAAAACCACCATGTAACAAGGGATCCTTTAATATTTAAAAAGCTTATAGAGGGCTCAGAAGAAGTCTTAAGCTCATTTCAGATATTTCTTCTGTTTTCTGAGAGTGAATCTCAAAATCTGCCAAGAACATTTCACAGGTCATATTTTACCCATTACATAAAGGCCATAATTCAGGAAAAATCTTATTTTATGTGAATTATAATGGAAAAAAGTAGCATGAGCTTTAAATTATATATTTAAATTATTTTATTATATATATATATATATATATATATATCTATATATATATACACGATATTATATTATAAATATTACAAACAATAATTAAGCAGAATGACAAGCTATAAAATTATAATTTTTGAATTATAATCATTAAATATACATTCATCACAGTTTGTTGATTAATGCATCATTGTGTTATTGTAATGAGAATCTGATGAGAATTCTTAAAACTATATAAAAACGAAATTTCTGGACGAAATAGTTTTTAAGTCAAATAAAACATCTGGATGCATTATGGTAATATTTAAGAGGAAAATGTGCTTTAACATCATTATAATTTTTATAATCATTTAAACGTTAATGGTCCAAAAAGTCTTCATTTTCTTCATACAAAATATAATTTCACATTTTATTCTTTTAATTTTGAGGTTAAATATGACCTGGACATGTCATAGAACCAGTATTCCTTGATGACTACAGTGTGGGAATAGGATAAACATGAATGTGGGAAAACGTGTGGAGGAACAAACCAAGCCAGTATTTAGGGGGGTGATTTGGGTGTGACTAGTAGTTTAAAGGATGTAAAACGCACTTGGATCAATCAATCAAGGATGTAGAAACACAACAGGGATGAATCACATCTCCAGTTCTCATCTGGCTCTTGCATTAGAGGAGAGCATGCTGGGAAGGTCCAACATTTTGGAGGAACTCTGAGCAAGTATACTAACAAGGTGTCAAGTGTGTTTTTGGAGGCCAAGTTCCAGGGACATTCAAGTGTCAAACTATGGGCAAACACTGATCTCTGAAGGGCCCAACAGAACATGAGGGTGATGTGTTACCGATCGCTGGCGGCTGGGAGTGCTGCGTCCAGACACGGGGCTCAGGGAACCAGAAGTGTCCAAATCATCAACAGACGACCAAGATGACAAGTCCTACAGAGATAGTGTGTGACGAGGAGGGGATTAAGTTCAATTAAAACCAGGATTAAGTTTAGGACTGCACATCAAGGTTATTATAGATAACTAAAACTTAAACTGAAACCATAAAAAAAGGTTTTGCAATAAAATAAACTTTAATAATATAAAAAATACCATAAACTTATGTTATTTCAGAATAACTATATAGACAGAAAAAAGGAAAAAACAAACAACAACATTGATAAAACTTTAACTAAAATAAAATGCAAAAAGAGAATATAAAATAAAAACAATTACAAAATATTAATCAAAACAAAACAAAAATGAATAATATATAATATAATATTAGAAGAATTATAATATATAATAGCAATTAATTTCAAGTTTAAAGTATGCTATTTTCTACAATTAAAGGCAAATAAATTTAAGGGAAAATACGAATGTTAATATCTATATATATATATTTAATTAAGTTTGTTTTAATATATTAATAAAAATAACTATAATATTTATATCAATAATGATAAATGGAAATGATTTAAGTCATCCTGTGGCCTATCCTCCCTCTGGTTGAGAACCACTGATCTAGACATGTTAAATTTCACATTAATTCATTCATTTCCAGGGACTAATATTATTTGAGTAAACTATGGGCATCTATGTTTTTGTGTCAACGCTGGTGGTCAGTAACTCACCTGCTGACTGCTGCTGATGTCCAGGGTCTTCTGCAGCTCTCTGATGTCTCTCGTCACCTCCTTCAGCAGCAGCTTGAGACGGTTCCCGATCACATGCACCTTCTCTTTGGCTTCCAGACAGTCAGTGCCCTCCGAGTGGACCAGCAGCTGAAGAGACATGTCCTGCAGGGACGCCACCTTCAACTGCGTGTCCAGCAGCTCCCGGCGGATTTTCTGCGGAACAATCAATATTTAATCAACATTAGCCATGAAAGTTGTAACCCTAATGCTGTACAAACAGAAAAGAGAAATCAGTTACCAGAAGGGTTTTGTGATGCTCCTGTAAGGTATCGCTGTCCTGAGTGTGGTCGATCGGGACGATCTCATTCCTCCTGCGTTCGATGTTCTCCAGCCACAGAAGCAGACCGTGACTCATCTCATGGAAGTCCTGAAGATAAGGAAAAGATCTGTAATTTTAACTCTTAAACATTGATGAAAGCATGTGCATCTCCTGATAACAGCTTCAGCATCAGTTGCTGGTAAGGTGTTTCTTGCCTGGCACTGCATGAGCGCGTGCTGAAGCGCGTTCCTCCAGTCGTCCAGAGAGCTGCTGAGACGCTCCCAGCGGTTATTCATCTCCTTCAGCTGTCGCTGCAGGTCCTGCGCCTCCTCGCTGTCCGACTGCACAAACTCAGCGCTGCAGAGGTTAATGGACAGCACGATGGCCTTACGCTTCTCCAGAGCCTTCTGCAGCTCCTGTGTGGAGTCACAGGTCAACAGAGAAAAGCGTTAACGCCAAAACACAATAATAAATGAGCTGGAAAACCAGTTAACACTAAAACAAAGAAAACACTAATCCATACAAACTATATCAATGCTTCAAAGAATATCATGGCATTAGTGCTCTTTTAGTATCATTTATATACTATGACAGTATTTATAAATAATTAGAATTACCTTTTATTTCTATAATTTCAAGTTTCGTTTTTATTTTATTTTAAGTTTCATAAATTCAAATTCAAATTCAATAAATGTATGCATTTAGCAGACGCTTTTATCCAAAGCGACTTACAGTGCATTCAGGCTATAATTTTTTTTTACCTAACGTGTCCCCTGGGAATCAAACCCACAACCTTTTGCACTGCTAACGCAATGCTCTACCACTGAGATTATATTTAATTTCAGCAGTTACTGAAAATGTTTTTTAATAGTTTTAGATAGTTCTGTTTAGTTTTTTAAGAAAATGCTAACTCTTTCAAACAAAACAGTGGTTCAAAGAATAACATGGCATTACTGTTAGTGCTTACTGTACTTACGATCACAGTATTAAGTTAGTAGCTTCTATTTTTATGTTTTCATTTTAGTTTAGGTTTTAGTAATCTTATGTGTTTGTGTAATTATTATTAGTTTATATATATATATATATATATATATATATATATATATATATATATATATATATATATATATATATATATATATATATATATATATACATCCATATACACACACACACACACACATAGCTTTAAATGATATTTATTTCAGTTTTAGTTTTAGTAAGTTTAGTACTTCAACTTATTCTTTTAGTTAGATGCCAATGTAACATTTCTGTAACAAGTCTTTTAAGTTAGGGTTTTTTATGTAATATTTACATATAAATTAGTGAAAATGATAATAGTTTGATAATAATTTAATAGTTTTTATTAGTTTAATTGAAGTTTATGTTGGATAACCAACAAACAAGAAAACAGAAGATTTTATATAAAAGCATTTAATTATTTGAATTAATTATTTAAATTTGAAAATGTATTTAAAATGTATTTAATTTTAAATTTATTAAAAAAATAAAAATTCAGTTTTATTTTGAGTAGTTTTAGAACTTTAACTCAGTTCTTCATTTTATATTTTATTTAATTTCAGCTTCATTTCACCTTTTACCGTTTTAAAAGAATAGTTGTATTTATCAATAACAGCGCTGGCGTGTCTGACCTTGAGTTTCTTGATGCGTAGCTGGATGGTCTGTATGTCCGTGCTGAGGTCCAGTCCCCGCTGCTGCTCCAGCTCTTCTTCTGTCTGGTCCAGCCAGCTGCAGATGCTGTTCAGGTCCGAGTTGAACTGCTGCCACTGCTGCATGTTCTGCTTCATGCGCATCTCTTTACTGAGAGCCTGAGCCTGCAGCAGCTCCCAGCGCTCGATCACACCTGCACACAGATGACAAGCTCTTCATGAGTGCATACCCTGTATACTACCTTCAGTTAATACAAATAACAAACACTATCACATCAAATGATGCACTAGACAAAATGAAATCAATATCTATTAATAAATACTCCTATTATTATTCAAATGCATGCTAATCTAAAGAAAAGTGTAAGAGTTTAAAATATAACTTGATAATAATAATAATAAGTATGTGATATGGTTTAATACCTGAAGTTTGGGACTCTGAGCTGTTGGGGTTGACGAAACCCGATACCTTGTCGTCCTCTTCTTTCAGCTCAAATCCAACTCGCTTTACTGCGTCTATACTGCCACGACATTCTTCAAGAAGTCGCATCTGAGAGAATTAAATATATCAAACGAGTGTTTACATTCATTTAGCAAATGCTTTCTTATTCAAACCACATTTTCACCACAGCAACAATTCCCTAATATAGTGCTGTAGGACTTTCACTCACATAACCCATGTAGGTGGCGTCCAGCTCAGGGCCAGTGGGAGTCCGGCTGCGGATGATGTTCTCCGTCTGCTGCAGATGAAAGCAGCTGGTGTTGAGAGCTTTATCCAGCTGTCTGATGTGAGTCTCCAGCGATCCAGCGTCACCTGTAGAGGAACAGCAGATTCGTTTTCAATGGAGGAAGTTGCTCTGAGCTGCGTTTGGAACAGCACAGTGGAACCGTTATCTCTTTCTCGGGCCTGATGCAGTGCATGATCAAGAGACGTGATGGCTTTCTCATTAGTCAAACACACTACTGTAAGTGCTTCTCATTAAAAGAATCATTACTCAAAGCAGTTTATAATCAGAGTTGCAATTGTAAAAATGTTTTTTCACTTTTATTTATCCAGGCAATTCAATTAAGAATTATTTTCTAATTTACGAGACAATTTGGCATAGTATGATGGAAATTTGATAGACTGATTCATTGGCTGATATTTGGCATTTTAAGATTGTCATGTGTGTTAGTTCTATTTTTTTAAACATACTTTAATGCCAGTTATTAAATACATTTTCCCACAGAATCATCATTAATATTTCTATTCTCATTACTGTGATGCAAAAAACATTATTTAAATTGTGTGTTTTTAAAAATACACAAAATGCTAATTTAAACCAGTGTTATCTAAAACTATCAAAAATATTGAAATAAAATAGTAATATAAGATGAAAAGCTTAAACTTAAAAAAAAATGTTGCCTTGACCACTAACTAAAATGAGTTGAAAGTATTAAAATTACAAAAATAAAAACACATAAAATGACAAAAACACATAAAATGACTAGAGCTTAAATTATTGGAATGACAACTGAAAATAAAAAGCTAGTTCAGAATATTAATAAATACTATAGTATTAATAATAATAAAATAACAGATTTTTTAAAAACCCATATATAACTATATATTTGACTGTAATACAGCAAAAAAAAATAGATGTTTAACAGTAATGATAATTATTTGGGGAAAGTGCTTTATAATTTAAAAATGCAAAAACACATTTACATTGGTCCAAAAACTGGCTTTGTTTTCTTAAATATTTTTGTATAATTTGTGAAATGTTCCCTTTAGACTTTTGTTACCTCTAGATACTGGCACAGTTTAAATTTTCTTTTACTGATGAACCACTTGATTTACAGTTTTTTACAATTGCTAAACGACAGTGGGCACAACTGGAGTCACATGTGCAAAACTCTAACTACAGTCTGCACAGCAGCAGTTCATGTTGACCAAACTCTAGTTCATTTTTCATTGCTTGAACACAGTTTTTAAAACTCTACACACTTATCCCATGACTTTAACCACAACCTGCACAACACTGTGGGTTTATAGCACTTTGTTCAAATGCTAACATACTGCTGTCAAAACTGTGAAGCACACGTTTAAAACAATAGATTTCAAACACTGCTGATTGCAATTTCAGGATTAGCCCTGAAAATTATTTGTTCGAATTACTGTAAAGGTTCTACATTTTTTTTCTCATTACTGTAATTTCCGTAAATTACTACAGACTATTGAAGCAAACTGCTAATTTTAATTTACCTTAAATAATTGTTATGTTCTAAAAATGTAAATAAATCATGTGAAAGAATGTCACTTTTTTCTTTGAAGTCACTGCAATTGTTCAAACTGTAAAGTTGAAAAGTGAGTATTTTCTGTATTGGTGTTTGATGCTAGTGTTTCTCCTCTCGGTGTGTTCTGAGTGACAGTGTTCTGGGTGACAGTGTGTGTTATCTCAGTGAGGGTTGTGTGTAGTGTTTCTCCTCTCGGTGTGTTCTGAGTGACAGTGTTCTGGGTGACAGTGTGTGTTATCTCAGTGAGGGTTGTGTGTAGTGTTTCTCCTCTCGGTGTGTTCTGAGTGACGGTGTGTGTTCTCTCAGTCAGGGGCGTCATGCATTCATGATTTTTGAGGGGGCACTTTTTTTTTTGGGGGGGGGGGGTATCTCGTTTCTCAAATATGTGTAGGTAAACGCGTTTTGCTCCTTTATAGATTGCTATTTGATCAATATATGGAAATGTAGTGTAATCTATTAACTACACATAAAAACCTGACTTTTTACTTAAGTGCCATATCATGCCATAAAATATTTTTAATACGACTGAATTTGCATTTAATGTAAATTTTAATAACAATATTGTAAGATACTTATTTTAACACTTTCATTTTACAGAGAGTAAAGAACAATTTTTTTTTTTTTTTCGTTTGGAAGCTGCATTTAAAATCCACTTGGCTCAGAAATCTGAGGGGGCACGTGCCCCCTCACTTTGAATGGGCACGACGCCTCTGCTCTCAGTGAGGGTTGTGTGTAGTGTTTCTCCTCTCGGTGTGTTCTGAGTGACGGTGTGTGTTATCTCAGTAAGGGTTGTGTGTAGTGTTTCTCCTCTCGGTGTGTTCTGAGTGACGGTGTGTGTTATCTCAGTGAGGGTTGTGTGTGGTGTTTCTCCTTTCGGTGTGTTCTGAGTGACGGTGTGTGTTATCTCAGTGAGGGTTGTGTGTGGTGTTTCTCCTTTCGGTGTGTTCTGAGTGACGGTGTGTGTTATCTCAGTGAGGGTTGTGTGTGGTGTTTCTCCTCTCGGTGTGTTCTGAGTGACGTGTGTGTTCTCTCAGTGAGGGTTGTGTGTGGTGTTTCTCCTCTCGGTGTGTTCTGAGTGACGTGTGTGTTCTCTCAGTGAGGGTTGTGTGTAGTGTTTCTCCTCTCGGTGTGTTTTGAGTGACGGTGTGTGTTATCTCAGTGAGGGTTGTGTGTGGTGTTTCTCCTCTCGGTGTGTTCTGAGTGACGGTGTGTGTTATCTCAGTGAGGGTTGTGTGTGGTGTTTCTCCTCTCGGTGTGTTCTGAGTGACGTGTGTGTTCTCTCAGCGAGGGTCGTGTGTGGTGTTTCTCCTCTCGTTGTGTTCTGAGTGACGGTGTGTGTTCTCTCAGTGAGGGTTGTGTGTGGTGTTTCTCCTCTCGGTGTGTTCTGAGTGACAGTGTGTGTTCTCTCAGCGAGGGTCGTGTGTGGTGTTTCTCCTCTCGGTGTGTTCTGAGTGACGGTGTGTGTTCTCTCAGCGAGGGTTGTGTGTGGTGTTTCTCCTCTCGGTGTGTTCTGAGTGACGGTGTGTGTTATCTCAGTGAGGGTTGTGTGTGGTGTTTCTCCTCTCGGTGTGTTCTGAGTGACAGTGTGTGTTCTCTCAGCGAGGGTTGTGTGTGGTGTTTCTCCTCTCAGTGTGTTCTGAGTGACGGCGTGTGTTCTCTCAGAAAGGGTCGTGTGTGGTGTTTCTCCTCTCGGTGTGTTCTGAGTGACAGTGTGTGTTCTCTCAGCGAGGGTCGTGTGTGGTGTTTCTCCTCTCGGTGTGTTCTGAGTGACGGTGTGTGTTCTCTCAGCGAGGGTCGTGTGTGGTGTTTCTCCTCTCGGTGTGTTCTGAGTGACGGTGTGTGTTATCTCAGTGAGGGTTGTGTGTGGTGTTTCTCCTCTCGGTGTGTTCTGAGTGACGGTGTGTGTTATCTCAGTGAGGGTTGTGTGTGGTGTTTCTCCTCTCGGTGTGTTCTGAGTGACGGCGTGTGTTCTCTCAGCGAGGGTCGTGTGTGGTGTTTCTCCTCTCGGTGTGTTCTGAGTGACGGCGTGTGTTCTCTCAGCGAGGGTCGTGTGTGGTGTTTCTCCTCTCGGTGTGTTCTGAGTGACGGTGTGTGTTCTCTCAGCGAGGGTTGTGTGTGGTGTTTCTCCTCTCAGTGTGTTCTGAGTGACAGTGTGTGTTCTCTCAGCGAGGTTCGTGTGTGGTGTTTCTCCTCTCAGTGTGTTCTGAGTGACGGTGTGTGTTATCTCAGTGAGGGTCGTGTGTGGTGTTTCTCCTCTCGGTGTGTTCTGAGTGACGGTGTGTGTTATCTCAGTGAGGGTCGTGTGTGGTGTTTCTCCTCTCGGTGTGTTCTGAGTGACGGTGTGTGTTATCTCAGTGAGGGTCGTGTGTGGTGTTTCTCCTTTCGGTGTGTTCTGAGTGACGGTGTGTGTTATCTCAGTGAGGGTCGTGTGTGGTGTTTCTCCTCTCGGTGTGTTCTGAGTGACGTGTGTGTTCTCTCAGTGAGGGTTGTGTGTGGTGTTTCTCCTCTCGGTGTGTTCTGAGTGACGTGTGTGTTCTCTCAGTGAGGGTTGTGTGTAGTGTTTCTCCTCTCGGTGTGTTTTGAGTGACGGTGTGTGTTATCTCAGTGAGGGTTGTGTGTGGTGTTTCTCCTCTCGGTGTGTTCTGAGTGACGGTGTGTGTTATCTCAGTGAGGGTTGTGTGTGGTGTTTCTCCTCTCGGTGTGTTCTGAGTGACGTGTGTGTTCTCTCAGCGAGGGTCGTGTGTGGTGTTTCTCCTCTCGTTGTGTTCTGAGTGACGGTGTGTGTTCTCTCAGTGAGGGTCGTGTGTGGTGTTTCTCCTCTCGGTGTGTTCTGAGTGACAGTGTGTGTTCTCTCAGCGAGGGTCGTGTGTGGTGTTTCTCCTCTCGGTGTGTTCTGAGTGACGGTGTGTGTTATCTCAGTGGGGGTTGTGTGTGGTGTTTCTCCTCTCGGTGTGTTCTGAGTGACGGCGTGTGTTCTCTCAGCGAGGGTTGTGTGTGGTGTTTCTCCTCTCGGTGTGGTCTGAGTGACAGTGTGTGTTCTCTCAGTGAGGGTTGTGTGTGTGGTGTTTCTCCTCTCGGTGTGTTCTGAGTGACAGCGTGTGTTCTCTCAGCGAGGGTCGTGTGTGGTGTTTCTCCTCTCAGTGTGTTCTGAGTGACGGCGTGTGTTATCTCAGTAAGGGTTGTGTGTGGTGTTTCTCCTCTCAGTGTGTTCTGAGTGACAGTGTGTGTTCTCTCAGTGAGGGTTGTGTGTAGTGTTTCTCCTCTCAGTGTGTTCTAGGTGATGGTGTGTTTTCTCTCAGTGAGGGTTATGTGTAGTGTTTCTCCTCTCTGTGTGTTCTGGGTGACAGTGTGTGTTCTCTCAGTGAGGGTTGTGTGTAGTGTTTCTCCTCTCGGTGTGTTCTAGGTGACGGTGTGTTTGCTCTCAGTGAGGGTTGTGTGTAGTGTTTCTCCTCTCGGTGTGTTCTAGGTGACGGTGTGTTTTCTCTCAGTGAGGGTTATGTGTAGTGTTTCTCCTCTCTGTGTGTTCTGGGTGACAGTGTGTGTTATCTCAGTGAGGGTTGTGTGTAGTGTTTCTCCTATCGGTGTGTTCTGAGTGACGGTGTGTGTTATCTCAGTAAGGGTTGTGTGTAGTGTTTCTCCTCTCGGTGTGTTCTGAGTGACGGTGTGTGTTATCTCAGTAAGGGTTGTGTGTAGTGTTTCTCCTCTCGGTGTGTTCTGAGTGACAGTGTGTGTTATCTCAGTGAGGGTTGTGTGTGGTGTTTCTCCTCTCGGTGTGTTCTGAGTGACAGTGTGTGTTCTCTCAGTGAGGGTTGTGTGTAGTGTTTCTCCTCTCGGTGTGTTCTGAGTGACAGTGTGTGTTATCTCAGTGAGGGTTGTGTGTGGTGTTTCTCCTCTCGGTGTGTTCTGAGTGACAGTGTGTGTTATCTCAGTGAGGGTTGTGTGTGGTGTTTCTCCTCTCGGTGTGTTCTGAGTGACAGTGTGTGTTCTCTCAGCGAGGGTCGTGTGTGGTGTTTCTCCTCTCGGTGTGTTCTGAGTGACAGTGTGTGTTCTCTCAGCGAGGGTTGTGTGTGTGGTGTTTCTCCTCTCGGTGTGTTCTGAGTGACAGTGTGTGTTATCTCAGTGAGGGTTGTGTGTAGTGTTTCTCCTCTCGGTGTGTTCTGAGTGACAGTGTGTGTTATCTCAGTGAGGGTTGTGTGTGGTGTTTCTCCTCTCAGTGTGTTCTGGGTGACGGTGTGTGTTCTCTCAGTGAGGGTTGTGTGTGGTGTTTCTCCTCTCGGTGTGTTCTGAGTGACGGTGTGTGTTCTCTCAGTGAGGGTTGTGTGTGGTGTTTCTCCTCTCGGTGTGTTCTGGGTGACGGTGTGTGTTCTCTCAGTGAGGGTTGTGTGTGGTGTTTCTCCTCTCGGTGTGTTCTGGGTGACAGTGTGTGTTCTCTCAGTGAGGGTTGTGTGTGGTGTTTCTCCTCTCAGTGTGTTCTGAGTGACGGTGTGTGTTCTCTCAGCGAGGGTTGTGTGTGGTGTTTCTCCTCTCGGTGTGTTCTGAGTGACGGTGTGTGTTCTCTCAGTGAGGGTTGTGTGTGGTGTTTCTCCTCTCAGTGTGTTCTGAGTGACAGTGTGTGTTATCTCAGTGAGGGTTGTGTGTGGTGTTTCTCCTCTCAGTGTGTTCTGGGTGACAGTGTGTGTTCTCTCAGTGAGGGTTGTGTGTGGTGTTTCTCCTCTCAGTGTGTTCTGGGTGACAGTGTGTGTTCTCTCAGTGAGGGTTGTGTGTAGTGTTTGGCTGCACTGAGTGTGTTTTGAGCCAGGTGTTAAGAGTTGTGTTGCTTGGAATGAGTTTTGCAGGTGATGTGAACTGTTTTAGCTCAGGTGACTGTTGCTAGCGCAGACTGTAGTTAGAGTTTTGCACATGTGACTCCAGTTGTGCTCACTGTCATTTAGCAATCGAAAAAAACTGTAAAAGGATTAGATTTTTTTTGTAATGTACTAATTTATTCACAATCTTTATAATTCACAACTGTCTCTGATTGCAAAATACTGTAAGCAATGCTGTTGATTTGGCAAATCCAAAAGCATTAGAAACCAAGAACAAACGCCAACTCAGTGAACTCAGTGGGCATCAACCTGTGACACTACACTACATGCAAACACTGGTAACTCATTATTAAAGTTAACACACAGTGTGAAGCAACACAAATCAAAAGAGAAAGGTTAAATTACAGCTGCATCACTGCAGCTCCATGCTTTAATTCGGTTAGTGAGTAGAAACTAAAGATCACAAGATCACAGACTAGAGAGTGAGTCTCAGAACTCGGACTGCTGTTGCCTACCAGCGCTGGACCTCAGAGTTTGCTCAGTAAGTTTTAGATATGCCTCTGGACTCTCTGGAATCACTACATCTGAAAGAAACATATACATGCATATACATGCATACAATACAAACATGTGCAACCTTCATTGGTTTCATTTATACCCTCTTATTCTCTCTCATTTGTTTATAGGACTAAAGATCCTTTACTGACCTGATGCTGAACCCTGCAGGTATCCGTCCTCTCCCTGTTCTCCTGGTTCGGAGGACAAGGCTCTGCTGGTGCTCTCCAGACCCCGGCTCAGGTCGTAATCGTGGTCCCACTCCAGAGGGATGGAGTCCACGCTGGCTGGAGTGTCTCGGCCCGAGCGTTCGGCCCGTAGAGGGACGGCCAGCGACGCAGAGTGACTGGACGAGGGCAGCGGGGACAGACGCTCACTCCAAGGAAAGCTGGACACATCAGCAGTCTCGTCCAGATCAAACTCTCGGTCCGAGTACGAGACGTCATGTTCATCTTCTGTGAGCTGGATAGAGAAGTTACAAATTCTCAGCAGTTTTTGGGATCGAAACCTTTACTAAATTAATTAAAGTAGATTAAATAAAATGTAAAAAAAAAAAAAAATGCATATAAAATGACTGACTGACTGAATTAATTAATAAATAAAAATACATAAAAGGTAAATATAAAAAACAATTCTATATATAAATAAATATTAAAATAAAAATAAAGTGACTGAATGAATAAACAAGTTAAAATAAAAGGTAAATATATAAATAAACATTAAAAGGACTAAATAAACTAAACTAAACACAAATAAATTGGTATATATAAATAAATATGAAAATAAAGTGAACGAATAAATAAATAAAGAGAGAAAGAAAAAGTAAACATTAATAAAAGATAAATATAAAAACAAATAGTATATATAAATAAATATTAAAATAAAATAAAATAATGAATAGATTACTTAATAAATAATGTTAACATATACAAAGGTAAATACAAATAAAAATATAAATATAAATAAATATTTTTTAAAAATCTAATAATTATATGTGTTAATAATTAAATAGTTAATAAATATATAAATACAGGTTGTCATAAATAAAAAGGTACATATAAATGAATGAATGAATGAATGAATAAGGTACATATAAAAAAGTAGAAAAAGAATGCAACAGAACTCCAATATCAGCCAGAAAAAGCATCTGAGGTATTTAAAGTACCGGTAATCGTATGAGTTTCTTGTAGTAACGTTCCACACGTCCAAACACTTCCTGGCAGTAACGCTGCAGTTCTTCAAGCTCTTCCTCGATCACAGCAGCATCGATCGGCTCACTCTTTTCCAGAAGAGCTTCACCCTGCTGGAATATGTGGTCAATCTTGGCTGTGTTCAGAGTGATCTCCTGCTGGAACGCCTGGACGCAGAAGAAAATCTCCATCAGAGGATGACACATGAGATATGGAGAACACATGCAGTGATAAAAGCCAGAGATGTACCCTCAGCTGCTTGATTTTGGCCTGGATGTCCCACTCAGAGAAATGTTCAATGTTGGTTAACTGCAGGTCCATCTCTGTCAGCCAGACCAAGATACAGTCTCGTGCCGTCTCAAACTCCTCCCGCTGACATATAAAGTGCTGCAGTGGACAGAATTTTTTTAAATCTATTTTTTAATTTAAAAATGTATTTATCTTGCATTTATCTGATCATAATATAATTTATATTATTATAATATATATATATATATATATATATATATATATATATATATATAAATTGTATGATTCATTATATTAGGCATATAATTAATAATAATTATTGTTATTACTAATACAATACTATAACTGAAGTTATATTGTTTATTTAAACTTGCATTTTAAATACAAATTTGACTTACACCATCCAAATCTAGATTTTTAGGAAAGTTTAGCATTAAATAAAAACAGTTTTTGCTCCTGTGTGAATGATTTACAATGTATTTATTGATTTTTCTTTAGCTGTTCAATATTTAAAATTGTACAAAATTAATGTTAAGCTATATTTAAGGTTAAAAATGGTTAGAATTAGTGCTGGATACTATTATGCTTTTGATAAATTAGATTTAACCTCAGCTTAATCTTATTTTAATGATCACTTTAAAAGCAATGATGGAAAGTGATTTTCACAGATTTGTTTTAATATAACGTGCATTAAAGTGATGACTGCCTAATTATCAAATCAGTATAAAGGGTGGGGTAAAACTAATCCATCAGCTCTGTACCTTTAGCCTGCGTAGGACGGAGGACACTCGTCTCTGCAGGTTGTCCCAGCGCTGGTTGGCATTATGGGTCATTTCTCTCAGACTACAGGCCGCGTCGGTGCGATTCTCACGTGCCAGACGCTGATACTGTTTATTGATCAGCTCCAGCTGCGTCAGACTTTCATGCACCTGCCGCTGGAACGTCTAACAAAAAACACAGAGCATTAATATAAATCACATTAATATGCTCATCAATAGTATATCCATTCAATCTGGATGATCTCACCTCAAATTTCTTGAGCTCCTCTTTGGCAACAGTGTAAAGGACACCTGAAGAGTTTGGCAGTGCGGCTGTCTTCTCCGACAACATGAGCCACTCCTCGAAGTGAGAGAAATCATCCAGAAACTTCTGCCAGAGACGCCACGTCTCCTCAATCCTTTCAAAGGAGCAAAGTTTAGGTTTAGATTTGCCATTTAGCACATCTATAGTTAACAAAACTTAGAACTAAAACTATTAAAACTAGTTTTCATTAACAGAAATAAAGCTGCAATAAAGCTTAAACAGATAAAATAACATGTAAAATATAATAAAAAATATATAAAAAAAAAAAATTAGCAAAATTTAGGTTTAATTAACAAGCACATGCACATCGCAAAGGTATATTTAGCATTGTTATAATTAACGTAAACTAAAACTTTAACAAATTAAATATCATTTTCATTAATTGCAATAAAGCTGCAATAAAATAAAATAAAATAAAATATGTGGCTTTGGTATCTTACTAAAAATAAAAATAAAAGTTTAAAAAAAAGTCAAGTAGTAAAATTACTCAAATGAAAACTGAAATTAAAATGGGTCAAAGCTAAATATAAATAAAAAAATGAAAAGAGCACAAACTAGAACTAAAATGTTAATAAAAATGATAAATAATAACACCAACTTTCAGAAAGATATATTTCCATACTAAATTGAAATATGTATTCAGTGTACAGTATGCACATTTTAAGCATGAGTAGATAAAATCACTTGCCAAAATGTGCAGCATACAAGACAACAAACTGTATCCCACAATGCAATGCACTCAACTTGACCTTCCAGTTTAAAAGTGAAAATCAGACTAGTTTTCAGATTAACTATATTACATGATACACATTTTACACCAAAAAAGCACAGTAACTGGTTACTGAACTCAGGATAAAACAGGTATTATATCCCGGGTCATACTTGAGTCTCCTCTCCATGGACATGGCACAGATGCTCCTCCAGCGGCGGTCCAGGCTGCGTGTGGCCTGCTGGATGGAGTCACACTCGGCGTCTGTAGCACACGCGTCACAGTCGTGCAGCAACACCTCACACAGGTTCAGCACTGACGCCACACCTGTGCTGTGCTTCTCGACGTCTCTCTGCAGCTCCTGAACCAAGGGCATAAATAATGCTTCATCGGAATGAAACAAAATGCTTTCAGAATGCAGTGTGTGTGTACAGTATGTCCCTGCTGTAGATCTAGTTTCCTCTGGATCTCCTGGTTGTGTGTGTGTGTGTGTGTGTGTGTGTATACCTGCTGTAGATCTAGTTTCCTCTGGATCTCCTGGTGGTCACAGGTGTCGTACACGATGGGACGGGACAGTTCGGTCTCGATGTGGCCGAGCCAAGAGCGCAGGCTATTCATGTTCTTATCCAGCTGCTGAACGGCCACTAAAGTCTCCCGCAGCTTCTTCACCCTGAACAAACACAGACATCAACATCTTTTTCACAACTTCAGACACACTGTCTACATCTATATACAGTATAACATTTAATGTAAGTTAGTTAACTAAAACCTTTCCCTACTTCATAAATGTCCTGTTTTTATAATAAAACAATTCATATGAAGACCTCTAACACTAGCGTGCTCTAATTAATTCAATAAAATAACAGTTTTATACTAAAATCTTTTCATATTTACATTTAAATTTACATTTATTCATTAAGCACACGCTTTTATCCAAAGTGACTTACAAATGAGGACAATGGAAGCCATCAAAAACAACAAAAGAGCAATGATATATAAGTGCTATAACAAGTCTCAGTTAGCTTAAACACAGTACACGTAGCAAGGGCTTTTAAATAATATAATAAATAGAAAGAAAACAGATAGAATAGAAAAAGAATTAGAGCACGCTAGTGTTAGAGGTCTTCATATAAATAGGGAGAAGTAATGCAATCACAACACACAACACAAGCACTTTTGAGCAAATATTCTGTAAATTAGTTCAGATAATGCCAAGCACACTGCGGTGTGTGTTCCAGTACCTGGCCCCAATGAGGTCGAGCAGGTGCTGCCAGCGTTCATTGACTTTCCCGAGTTTGTGTTGGATGTCAGAGGCTTTGCTCTCATGACTGGCCCGAGCTAAACGTTCACCCAGCTGCTGGAGCTCCTGTTTATTCTCCTGAACCACCGCCACCTCTTCCTGATAGTCCTGAGACACAGCAACAAGAGACTAAAACTCAGTTCAACTCTAGATAAAAGTTGCTTTCAGACACCTCTTATGAAAATGGGGTAACCATGGAAACCACGGTTTCCGCCAAATTACCATTTGAGCTACAGTCGTTGTTAATACTATATTAAGACACTAACAGCTTGGTATTAGGCAACACTGTCTTAAAAATAACTATAAAATAGAATAATGTTAAATAAAATTAAATATTATTATATGTTTTTTTTAATTATATATATATATATATATATACATATATATATATATATATATATATATATATATATATATATATATATATATATATATATATATATATATATATATATATATATATAATCATGCATTATATATCGCATTAAAATATATATATAAAATACATAAATTTAAAAAATCAATATCTAAAATAAATTTGATGTTATATTGCATATGAAATTGTATATTTTATTATAAGTAATTGAAAATATATATAAAATACTATTCCACATATTATAATTCTATAATTGAATACTATAGAGAGTACATAGATTGATATAGTATTAAATTACAGTAATAAATTACAAAACATGAAATACAAACAAAATATATGTAACTGAAAAAGAGTACGATTTGATGGTTACCTTTCGTAGTTTCTCGATCATCTCTTCGATGCTGATGTCTCCATTCTGGGATACTTTGCTTTCCATCTGTGTCAGCCATTCACACAGCTCCTTATATTTATCATTGAAGACGGCCCATTCATTCAGCTTCTCACTCACCTGCTGCCTGCGCAGACACAGCTGCAAAGACAAACACACACAAACATACGCCTTCACTTATTTCAAATACGGTTGAGCATTTAAGCGAAATCTAAGTAGATTCAATTAAATATTTAGCCACAACATCTCTCTGTATCTTTACAATGTGCAAAGTGAAAAAGTATATAAACAAACATGCCCAGAAAAACAGAAATCAGACCATAAGGGCAAAGCAGTATGCTTACCAGAGCGTCATTTACAATACAGCACAAGTGAAGAGTTTCTGTCAGACTGCACCTATAGTTAAATCTTTCTACTGAAATATCAAATGTACTCTCACATCCTGTGGTGTCTCAGCTCACGCACCGGATGCCACAGAAGACAGAGGGTGCATGAAACATCTTCCTCGCTTTGCATTCAAGTTTCACGTTGAGCTAAAAACTGGTGCTTTGTATTACTCTACTAGCAACTAGATTGCACAGCAAAACAGTTTTTGAAGACTGTTTGTGGTTGTGTTTTAAAACCCAATGAGCTTCCTATGGAGCCCAGATAGCACTTGTGTGAATGTGCCTATGATATCTTGAAAGGTTTGAAAGAGTTTGCACTGACAATGCAGACATATGTAGTAAAACAGCGACACCTAATGGCCAGATGTGTACCTGGTGACAGATCTCCTCCCACTGGCGGTGCAGGAGCTCAATGCGTTCCTGCAGCACGCGCAGATCTTCAGGACTGATGTAACTGGACAGAGACTCTCTCAACGCCGTCAGATGGGTCAAATCCTCCTTCCAGCCGTCAAACATGCTCTCCAGATCCTGCAGGAAATGGGTGTTCATTATTTCTTATCATTTCATTGTTATTCAGTTATTGTGCATACCTTGCAGCGCATCTGTTCAGACTGCAGCTCCTCGTGGCGATCTGGGAGCGGATGGGAAAGCTGGCGTTTGAAAGCTCTCAGTTTCTCCAGAGATCCTCCGATACCTTTTTCACATCTCTCCCAATCCTACATGCAGTTTGAAACCGTCAGTCAAGATCAAAGTGGTTTTTGAGACCAACACATTTCAAACAATTACAGTATCATGCATCGCTCTATCATCGTAGTGATGCAGACAAACTCATGCAGACTTTAGTTTGAGAGCAAAATAAAAAAATGGTATGATGTGGAACTACTGTCAAGCAATTTCTGACCGAATCAGGGACACACACACAAACTTGAAAAATACAATTATCTTTACAATAATCTAAAACACCCTTTTTTAACTAATAATAGTGATATAAAGTAGTCAGTGTCATTTTAGTATTGACTCGAGATACTATTCATTTTTTTTATATATATATATTAAGTTTTTATTTTTATATATTTTCAGATTTTATTTGAATTTTCATTTTCATTTTTAGTAAATTTTAATCATGTTTTGCCATTTTTATTATTATTATTTTAAAAAATATGTCAGTATAGTTTATATTATTTTCACTCCAGTTTTATACTAAACTATGAATAAATCAAAGGTTTTTGTATATAATTTTATTTCAGGTTAATTTATGCTTTCAGTTTTAGTTAACTATAATTACCCTGATAGTAGTATTTAACTGTTATTTTAATATTATTATTAACTTATATTCATATTTAATATTTATATGTGCATTTTTGTTTATAATATCATTTTTGGTATTGATATTTATATCATTATTATAATTAATTAAACATATACTGAATATGTAAACACAAAAAAACATTTGTTGCAAGAACTTCTAAGAACACTATTTTATAAACAGGGTTCCAATACCCTTTGTCAAATAAATTAAATACCAAGGATTTTTTTACTACAGAAAATATTTTTTTCAAGATTTAATTAATTTCCATGACTTTTCCAGACTTTGAAATTACAATGAAAAATATTAAAAAATTAACTGAAATTAATTAATTATTAATATTTATTAATTAAAGTAAAATAATTAAAAGAGACGCCTGGTTTTTCATGCTCATGGGATGGATGACTACATTTTTGGAAGATTTTATTTAATTTTTATTTATTTTTTTTTAGATTGAAAGAAAAGAATCACTAAAATGATTCCAGACATGTAGCAATAAGGGCCGCAAATGAAGCAAACAGGTGCCGCTGTGAAATGGAGAACTCAACCTTGAGCAGGACGGCCAGCTCTTTCTTGTGTTCCTCCAGGTGGATGTTGGCATGTCTCCAGCGCTCCTGTATGTCGAGCAGCTCCTCTTGTAGAGCGGCTTCGGCTTGTGTGTCAGCAGACAGAAGCAGCTGTCTCCCTGCCTCCACCGTCAGGATGTAACTGCCCTGCTGTCTCAGCAGAACCTTCTCCCTCAGCTGCAGGATCAACCGAGAGTCAGCAGGGGGCGCTAACAGCCAGCACAGAAGCCTATTTACGTCAAAGGATACTTACTTGAACTACATCCAGCATGGCTCGTGCTTGTTGCAGTGGCACAGGTGCACCCGCCTGCAGGGTTTCGGCCTGATGGGACGCTTCCACCAACCACTTCCTCAGCTTCTCCACCATCTTCCTGTAGCGCTGCCACTGCCGCAGGAGACTGTCTATGATGCCCCTGCGCTGCTGTGCCCGTCTCACCACCCCATGCCACTGGTTACTGAGCAGAGCCAGCTTCAGCTTGAACTCATCTCTGGAGACACGGGTCAGTTTCAATATGAGCATTCAGTCTGTTCAGGTATTTTGAATGCTAGTATCCTGCACATGCATATATCTGATGATGTCACTCACCTGTCGTCCACCTGTCCCTGCTCCAGCATGTGTTGTCCATCGCTGATGATAGAGTGAAGGATCTGCTGTCTGCTGAACATCTCTGCCTGAAACAGCTGTAACATTGCTCATTTATTAGCATCTAGGCAAGGTTTGCAACTCCTAATTTGCCTTTGTACGTCTCACCTCATGAGCTCTCTGCTGCTCCATCAGGCTCTGGAAGTTTCCGGAAATCTCCACGGTCAGTTTCTCCTCCGTCTGCACCAGGAACTCCATCCACGCCTCACACTTCTCCAGAAAGGTCTGCTGCTGTAGTAGAAGGGCCTGAAGTTTGCTGAGAAGAGAATTTAGACATCCTTTAGGAGGTAAACACACTTGACACTATATACTGTAGTACTATATATTTCCATGAAGCTCTTTACAAAGAGCCATGCAGAGTATTTAAGAGTACTATCATCCTTGTTCATGTTGAGTTGGAGCAAACCTGAATCTCTCAGTGGTCTGAGCTGAGGAGGTGGACCAGCTTCTGTTGAGGTTCTGCAGGCGTTTCATCTCCGAGTCGTTGAGAGGGAGTCTGTAACCCAGTTCATTCAGCCGCTCCAGATCAGGAGCCATACTGCTGAACTTCAGCATTTGCTTCTGCACAGAAAAACACTGTTAAAAAGAATATTGGTAGTCAATTTATATACTGATCAGGTCATTTTAAATTACACAGTATATGTTAACGTTTTTTAGATTGTGTTATTCTGAGTGTATCTGAAGTACATAATGATAAAAATTAAATTAAAAAAATGAATTAAAAAAATAGATAAAGTGAATCAAATGAAAGCTGCCTTTATTGTTTCCTATACAATGTATGTATATGTAAAACAACTCTGTACAAAGATAATAACATAATAAATAAGATACAATTAACATTATGTGTCCAATATATTTGACATACAGTGTACATATTGGCCACCCTGATCCTGGGTTATTCTAGTATTATTTATATACTACTATAGTATTTATTAATATTTTGAAAGTAGCTTTGGTGTTTAGATTTCCAAATGTTAATTTTAGTTTAAGTTTTAGTAATTTTGTTATGTGAGTTAATGATTTTTATTTAACAGATTTTTTTTTCAGATTTATTTCAAGGTTATTTTGGTATTATTTATATACTACTGTAGTGTTTATTAATATTTTGAATTAACTTAGATTTTTTTTTATTTTAGTACATTTTCAGTGATTTTGTTATGCGAGCTAATGATTTTTATTTAACTGGTTTTTTTTATTTACTTCAGATTCATTTCAAGGTTATTTTGGTATTATTTATATTATACTACTGTAGTATTTATTAATATTTTGAATTATCTTTCATTTTTATATTTTTAGATTGACATTTTTTAGTAATTTTGTTATGTGCTTTACTGATTTTAATGTATTTTTTTATCTCAGTTTTAGTTTTAGTCATTTTAATATTTCAGCTCAAAATTATTATAGTTATTAGCTAGTTACCAAGGCAACATTAACTTTTTTTTCATATAATATTTATATTTTATTTTATTTCAGATTTAATTCAATTAACGAAAAAAAAAAAGAATTCGTTTTAATAAACAAGAACAACACTGATCTGGTTTTCCCAGGCATCCCAGCATCATTTATCCATTCATTCTTGTATACCTTGAGTTCCTCCATGTGGTCCTGGATCAGTGACTGGTCAGAGGAACCGTTGGGATCCTGACCTTTCAGAACCTCCTCAGCTTCCACGATCCAGCGGGACAGAGAGTCCAACTGCTCATTAAATGTCTCATAGTCCTGAACTCCAGCCTGGTGAGAAAGACCCCTTAGTACCAAACACTCAAACACTCTCACAGGGCACAGAATGCTCTTCTTCACTCACCTGCAGCGCCACCTGCTGTCGGCTCAGGCTCTGCTCTACAGCACTGAGGCGTTGGGTGAGACACAGGTGGTCAGACTGGATGGAGGCCGCAGCTGAGGTGTCCACCTGCTGTTTGAGCTGCTCTCCCAGCTCCAGTAAAACCAGCAGAGATGCCTGGACGGGAGCCTGAGAGCGCAGCAGCTCCTGAAGAGACATGGGATGAGAGGAAATGAATCTACATTCCTAATTTGGCTGATTATGAATTCAAAAAAAGCTACACAAGAAGTTGCTGCTGAGAATTTATGATTATTGCATTAGTGAACACTTAGGATCCACGAACTATTTAAAAACTATTCACAAACCCGATTTTCTGTATTCTACAGGATCTACAGCGATAGATATAATGCCTTATACTACACATTATAATTAATTATATTGTTTTATATCCACAGCTAATCTAAAATCTAGTTTAAACATATACAATTCATTAAATATTATTTTAAATGAATTAAATGCATTTACAACTCGGATTGAGATGAACATGATTCTGCATTCTCAATAAGGGTTAATATGAAATATAAAAATGCAGAGAAGTTCAGAATTGATGATTAGTGTATTAGTAGAAAAGTCAAACACTTATTTATGAGAGCATATTATACAATTGATTTTAAGGCATTACATCAAGAAAAAAAAGTAAATTAAAATGAATTTAAAGAATAACTATAAATGATTATAATACATTAAATACAATTTAATGTGCATACTTCTGACTAACCAAATAATATATCTGATAACAGGAGTAATTGATAACTGATAAGACTGCAAATATTGTCAAGTTCACTAGTGAAAATAACATTTTGCTGCTACAGTGCACAATAATAATTGTTATGAAAGTGAACAAAAAACACGGAAACCACAATACAATGAGGTCTTATTAGAACTAACTAACAAGAGACAATATACTCATTTTGCAGCATTTATTAATGTTTGTTAAAGTTAATGTTCAGGTTCATGTTAACAGATACAACTTTTGATCTTAAAAATGTAGCAGTAGATGTTAAGACTTAACTAAGATTCATAAACGCTGTAGAAGTATCGTTCATTCTTAGTTTAACTAATTTTAACATGAAATCTTAAGGTAAAGTTTTCCCACATAATCACACACACACACACACACAGTTGCACTCACAGCACAGTCTTGGATCCAGGTGGACACTTCCTCCTCTGTGATGTCTTTGTGGCCAGCTGTCTTCAGCATCTGGTTTGCTCTCTCCTCTAGTGTCTGGATGCTGGAGTCGCTCTGTCCATGAAGATCTTTATAGCTCTGCCACAGCTGCAGGAGAGCCTTACTGCTCTTCAGACGCTCCACGATCTCCTCCTGCAGACTGGTCCACCTGAAGACCACAAAACACACACACTTCCATTCCATTAACCTCACTCACAAAACCATTTGACTTAACAAACTAAAACGCTTTGGATTATAGATCTAAGTTTTTTAGCTAACACATTTTTCACTGAAGTCCTAGACTTAAGTTAGAACTGTATCCAATTACATAGAAACATTTACAAAAAAGTACTGCGACAGTATCATTGTACGCTATGCACACACACACATATAAATAATTGACAGACAATGAAAACTGCACCTGGCGTTAATGTCTTTCAGTGTGTTATTGAGTGTGTCAGACACAGACGGGTGACACTCCTCCAGAAGCTGATGTGTAACTGATCCAAATTTTCTCAGACTGCTTTCTTGCTTCTCCAGGTCCTCCTGCAGGTTCTACAGATGTCCGAAGAAAGAACATGAGTTATTTTGTCCACTTCCGGTCCACATTTTACAGAAGCACTTGCACTTGCTTTACCTGCAGACTCTCCACCTGTAGCCGTGAAGCCTCCAGAGATCCTGTGAGCAGACGATAGCGGGACACAGAGTAGCGTCCCTCCGTCAGGTAGACGTTGATCTCTTCACACACTTGTTTGTATTGACTCCACTTGTCCTGGACAGACTTCAGACTGATCTTGAGTTGTCCGATCTGAGACACAGCAATTCAAACACAATTGAGCCCACGAACAAACACTACAACTATATATAAATTCTTACTTCTAGAATACTCAGTATGCTCTAATTAAAACAGTACGTACCAGGTGGTCCAGATTGGCCCATGTGTTATTCAAGGCTTGTAGAGACTCCATGACAACAGCACAGGCCTCGTCGGTCTTATTCTGGACGAGAGCACAAGCCTGTTCCTCCACTCTCTCCAGCTCCCTCTCCTTCTCCTTCACCATCTCCTCAATCTCCTGAAGTGACATGTGAGATAAAGGGGAATCTGTATTCCAGTCGTAGAGGTGATGTTGAATAAAATAAGACCGTCTTTGGTCAAACCTGGCAGTCTTTGAGTGCATTCTGCACAGAGGATAAGTTCTCAATCCTCTGTTTTCTCTTGAGTCTGTCCTCCTGAGCGTTCAGCCATCCCTGAAGAGTCTGAACTTTACCCTCATATTCAACCCAGGATTCTGACAAGCCTTCCAGAAACTGTACCTGAAACAACAAAAGTAACATTTAACAACACATTTGTGACCCTGGACCACAAAAACAGTCTTAAGTTACTTAAACCCGAACCAGTCACCCCCCATTTTCGACATGGAGACAGAAATGACATACCCAAAATAAAAAGGTTTCTGCTCATGATTCTTTCTGACTAGATACATAATCATAATACTGATACAGATACATAATACTGTTCAAGAATCAGAATTACTCAGACTGTTATGATAATAGAGGTATATAAACTCAAACATAAACACAAAAATAAAAATATTAAAAACATATTTTTTAAATGTATTAAAAAAATTGTTGATGTATGATATGAGTTTAGAAACACAATGTAGCTAAAGCCACAAGTCTACCAATGCTTCATTTGAAATTAGTAAAACTGTGAATTTTATGAAATATTTTCTAAGGCCATGTCATGTGTGTTTTTAGAGAAGGCTAATCAGATTGATTTATGGCCTTTGTCATAAATACATTGTAGCAGTCAAAATTCTAGATTTTTATCTTATGCCAAAAATCATTAGGATATCAAGTAAAGATCATGTTCCATGAAGATATTTTGTAAATTTCCTACAATAAATATATCAAAACTTAATTAATGATCAGTGATCACAGATGCATTGCTAAGAACTTTATCTGGACAACTTTAAAGGTAATTTTTTAGCAACCTCAGATTCCAGATTTTAAATAGTTGCATTTTGGCCAAATATTGTCATATTCTAATATCAATTGAAACATGATATATAAATCTCAATTTCAAAAAATTTACACTTATGGCTGGTTTTGTGGTCTAGGGTAAAGTTTATGCAATTTTATGACACTATTTAACAATCATGTACCAAAGACTAACACTAATTAAAAATCTGTATGTAATCACAATTTACAGTAGTATGCAAATATTACAATGACATCATTTCTGACATATGCAAATAAAAGTACCACTCTATAAGAGTGGTTCTCAACAAGGGGGCCCTTATTAAGCTTCCGTGGGGCTGCAGGATGACTGAAATAATGGATAAAAATGACAAAAGTAGAACAGAAAATAGTCGTAATTGTTTTTTTTGGCACACAAAAAGCATTCACGTCGCTTCAGAACTATACATTTGAAATAGCACAGAAGTGTTAGGGGACTGGAACAACATAAGGGTGAGTATTAATGACAGAATTAAAATTTTAATTAAATCGTAAATAAAACACACAAAAAAACCCAGCTTGGAATGAAATGATCTCCCAGAAGTCTGGATAGAGTTTGAAGAGTGTGAAGTCTGCAGCTGAAGTCTCACCCTCTCTGTGATACGTGTCTGCAGTATCTGCCAGCGACAGTTCATGGCACCAAGTTTCTCTGCGAAATCTGTTTTATCGCTGCGTTTGCTCTCCACGTCTGCACCACTGATCTGGAGCACTGACTGATTCACAAAGTCCACAGTCAGCTGTTTGCAGTTCACATCCACTCTGAAGCCCTGCAGAAAGTGAATGACAACCACATGAAGAAAACAGTTCTCCATTATACACAGAAAAATACACAGTTGTTCTTGTGTACACTTCTGAAGATAAAATCAAATCCAACCAAATATGATAGACCTTTTGTAGACTCTAATTGGTGTAAAACAGGTGAATGAAGTCACCTTGTATCGCTGCAGGTACTCCTGGATGACCTTTGACCCGACAGCCCCTTTGAGATTCTCCTCGTCCTCTACTATCACTCTCTCCATCAATGAAATCCAGTTCACAAGCTCAGCGATAGCATGACGGGATGCTAGCTTATCCATCTGAGACTAAAACAAAAAAAGAAATTAATTATATTCAGAAGACGAAGGAACTAAGAACCCCAGATATTAAACTAATCCTATTTGTTGGAGCAGAAAGGCCTGTTTTTAATTGAGCAGAAGTGCTGGTCAGTACCTGGTGGAGTTTTTCTTGAACTAC
Source organism: Carassius carassius (assembly GCF_963082965.1). NCBI lineage: Eukaryota > Metazoa > Chordata > Actinopteri > Cypriniformes > Cyprinidae > Carassius > Carassius carassius. The sequence goes on from NC_081785.1 coordinate 2,214,722, forward strand.
TGGAATGTGGGCGAGCAGTTCTGACCACTGAGAGTCCAGACGGGCGAGTTCAGAGCGCAGGGACGTGGTGTCCATCTTCTTGAGTCTGAGCAGCTGGTTTCCCTCGTTCAGCACTGAGGCCTTCAGACTGGAGCGGCTCTCCACCTCCTTACTGAACTCCTGCACAGAAGAAAAGACAGCACGTGAAAAAACCTGTCTCTTGTGGTTTCTGGAATTACTTCTTTATAGACATGCAAAAATATAAATAATTATGCAAATAATAATTGGTTAATTATCCATAATTGTTCATTAAATCTTCTTTCGAAAATATTTTCGTTGACAAAAAGATCCAACTGTGAATATCAATTATTTTATAATAACTATATATTATAAAAAATGTAATAAAATACAATAGAAAAATTAATAAATAAAATAAATATGGTCCGAGACACTGGGATAGTAAAATAAAATAAAATTATTTTGTAATAAAAATATTTTGTTCACTAGCAAAGCTTGGACCAGTATGGTCTTTCTGGTGAAACTGGTTGACCAAATGCATCAACATCCCAAACACCCCATTCCTGTGATTTCTTAACATTGCAGCAGTCTAACTAACCAGAAAAGCTGATAACTGGTCTTTAACCATCTCCAGTTCCTGAGGACCAGCAACAAACTGTGTGTTCCAGAATTCCAAGCGTTCCAGAGCTTCCTGTAGCCAGCGACTCAGTTCAACTGACTCACGCTTATACCTATGACAAACAACATGCACATTTAATATAAAATATAATAATTAAACAACAGACATGAAACTCAGTTGAAAAAATCCCCTGACCTTGTCGAGTGCTTCAGGATGGATTCCAGGATCTGTAGCTCTTTGTCGATCTTGGTGGAGTTGTTGAGCCAGTGCTCGCCCAACAGAGTGAGCTTGTTCTCCAGACTGGAGCAGCTCACATATGACAGAAGACGCTTCCCTTCCTCCAGCACCTGATGCAGCTTGTGTTGGTGCTCTGTCAGACTGGCTTTAAGAGCCTGATATTGTGACGATAATGGAAGGTCAAGTTGGGAAAGTCGATCATATACAGTTAGACTGGTATTATTAGATTATGTATCATAATAACAGTTCAAACCCATATTGATCTGTAGACTAACTCTAGACTAACAAGGCATGATGGCTGAAGATTGATGATTTCTCTTGTACCTGATAGAGCTCTATTCTTTCATTCAGTCTCTCCTCCGTCTCCTCCAGCAGTCCGATGCTCGGCAGACTTCCCTCCACAGCCTCCAGCAATCGGTACAAGTCCTGATAGTCTGAACCTAGACGACTCCACATCTGATAAAGGCACAAAAACATACGTGAGTATGTATGAAACAGTTTCATACTTGGAAATATTACAACTATTTAATAGTTTAGGGTCGGTAGGATTTTTTAATTGATTTGAAAGTCTCTTACGCTCACCAAGGCTGCATTTGTTTGATCAAAAATGGAGTAAAAAACTGTAATATTATGAAATATTATTAACATTTAAAAATATGTATGTTTTATTTGAATATGTTGTAAAATTAAATATTTATTACCGTATTTTTCGGACTATAAGTCGCACCTGAGTATAAGTCGCATCAGTCCAAAAATATGTCATGATGAGGAAAAAAACATATATAAGTCGCACTGGACTATAAGTCGCATTAATTTAGAACCAAGAACCAAGAGAAAACATTACCTTCTACAGCCGCGAGAGGGCGCTCTCGGTAAAGTTTTCTCTTGGTTCATTTCTCTCGGTTCATGTCAAATTAATTTTGATAAATAAGTCGCACCTGACTATAAGTAGCAAGACCAGCCAAACTATGAAAAAAAGTGTGACTTATAGTCCGGAAAATACGGTATTCATTATAACATTTGTTATTTTTAATGCTGGAAACATTTTATTTTTCCATATTAATATTAATAATTGTTATTAATAATAATATTTTATTTTGTTTATTTTTGTGAAAACCGTGCTAAAAAAAAAATTCTGGATTTTTTGATGAATGGAAAGCTCCAATTCATTGGAAATAGAAACCTTTACTGTCGCTTTTAACTTCCTCCAAAGTCCAGACTTTTGAACAATAGTGTACAGTATATATCCATAATACTCCATAAAAATCTTGTTACCTCTGAGACGCACTCCAGCTCAACTCCTCTTTTGTGCGCTTGCTTAAGCACATCCTGAGCCCGGGCTAGTGTCTCCTCCAGAGTCTGCCGCTCATGTGGCAAAACAAAGGCACTGATTTTTTTGTAGAACGTCTCGGTGAGGACCATGTGCCACTCCAAACCTTGGAAAAATTCCTGGAAAATAACCATTTGGGGACACATGAGCCTATGAGGGCCGTGCACAGCCTTCTTAATAAACACAAGACGTATTTGGGAGTTTGGTGTACCTTGTGTTTGTCTAGAAGGCTGTGGATGTCCTCTACTGAGCTGGCGATCATCTTCTGGTCAGCGTTCATCTTATCCTGGGCCGTGTCCACCAGATCAATTAGATCCTGGAGAACTCGTTCATACTGATTCTTCAGTGCCATGGTCTGGTTCAGTCCGCTCCGTCGAGAGCCCACCGTCATCACCAGCTCCTCATAAGCATCCTATCCAGAAAGACTCAGGTATTTCACTTCTACACTGCTATAACTTGGGACTACTTTCTGATTTTATCTTAACTGATAACACAAAAGTGTTTGACAGATTTGTTTATTTAGTGTATGATGATGCCACTGGTTGTTACCTGTAGCTTCAGCAGCTCATTGGTGGAGAACTGGTCCAGCTTTAGCTCCGCCCCTCTGGCTTTCAGCTCTGTTATTCTGTGCTCAGAGTCTTTCAGCATCTCCTCAGCCTCTGCGATAGTCTGTCAGAACAAAAGTGAGCTCACTGTGATATGAATGGATGAACTGTAAACAGTTTTATTGTTAACTTAAACTAAACATAAAACTATAAATTATAAAATAAATAAAGCTAACATAATATATTTGACCCTGGACCACGTCGCTGGGGTATATTTTTTAGCAATAGCCAAAAAACATTGTATTGTTTTTATGCCAAAAATCATTAATATATTAAAGATTGGTAAAGATCATTTTCCAGAAGATATTTTGTAAATTTCCTACCGTAAATATATCAAAACCTCAATAGTTATATCTCAAATATTGTCTGATCCTAACAAATTCCATACATTAATGGAGAGCTTACTTATTCATCTTTCAGATTATGTATAAATCTCAATTTCGAAAAATGTATACACTTAAGAATGGTTTTGTGATCCAGGGTCACATATAAGATGAAGTATTAAAATGACAGAAACAAATAAAAAATAAATTAAAGTGTAATATAAATATTCAAAAAACTAAAACAAATAAAAATGACAAAGTGCATAAAAACGTACAATTAAAATGAAAACTTTAAATATTTAAAAAGAATAATATATTAACAAAACAAACACCTGCATACTACTGCAATCATTGTTAATAAATATGACAACATCTAATAATGAAATACAATTAGTAATCGTTAATTATCCAGTGCATTATTTAATCAAATATGAAGTATTCTTTCTTACTTCAATCTGTTTAGTTGTTGTGTGGTCAAGCACTCCTGCCACTTTCTGGATAATCTGGAACTTGCTTTCACTAAGCGCTCTAAAGAGATGCTGCAGCTCCGTCTGAAAAGAAACAGGAACTGAGATGAATTTGTAGGGTTGCATTAATGTACAGAACTGAACGTTGCTCATCAATCCTGATTCCCACCTGGAAAGCTGTGAGCTCCCGCATCCTGCTCCTCATGGTGTCACAGCGGCGGTCCAGTGCCGAGTCCAGAGCTCCCAGACGACGAGTCAGACAGTCGAGGGTGTCCTTCATCAGCTTCTGCTCTTCTTCAGATAGTCCCACAGAGCCGACTATCAGCCCCTCGCTGCGGCTGACCTGCCTCGTCACCTCCGTCACTTCTTTACCCAATGTCTGTGAAGCAAGGAAGCATTTGAACATTTTAACTTACGATTTCTATATACAGTACATTTATGCATTATCAGATGCTTTTATCTAATAGAGAAGCATAAGCAATTCATCACAGTGCCAACAACATTTTAAGTACACAATGCCACCTTGTGAAGTAACTCTTATAGAAATAGCCATATAGAAATATTAAGCATTTAACAAAATTACTAAAACTTAAACTAAAATTAAAATGAAAACTATAATAAATAACTATAATGAAATATAAAAACAAAAGCTAATGCAAAATATTCATAAATGCAGTAATAGTATATAAATAATACTTGACAACACTAACTATTAGGAATGCTCAAGTACTTACGCATTTATATAAACAGATGGGAAACAGTGGTACATTTAATAACATATTAGACATTTTCAAAAAATACTAGAAATTATACTAAAAGGGGTCTCTAATTAAATTAGTAATATGATAACTAAGAATTTTAAGAATTTAAAATATATTTTAAAAAGAAATAATCAATTTCATGCAATTTTAATATTCCATGTAATTTTCTGTCCAGAAGAAATATATGTAAGGACAAATACCGTATTTTTCGGACTATAAGTTGCATCAGTCCAAAAATATGTCATGATGAGGAAAAAAAAACATATATGAGTTGCACTGGACTATAAGTCGCATTTATTTAGACCCAAGAACCAAGAGAAAACATTACCGTCTACAGCCATGAGAGGGCGCTCTATGTTTATTAGGGGTATGTTTTCTCTTGGTTCATTTCTCTCGGTTCATGTCAAATTAATTTTGATAAGTCGCACCTGACTATAAGTCGCAGGACCAGCCAAACTATGAAAAAAAGTGCGACTTACAGTCCGGAAAATCCGGTATATATTTAAAAAAATCATATAAAGACACATTGCTAAGTTGTTTTTCTATTTATATGTCAGATACCAACTGGTTCTAAAGTATTATATACTTAAGTGTACAAATGTCTGTAACATGAAAAAAATAAAAACATCTATTGCGTGTTTGTGAATAGGTTTGGCTTTCTCCTGGAGGACAGCTAATGTCTGTCTCATAGGAATCTGTTACAGATAACAAAACAATCTGCCGCCCAATGTTCAGACCTCATGGTCAGAGAGCTGCGTCTCAGCGTTCTCCGTCAGAAGCACAGGGCCAGAAAACAGTGTGTTCTCCACACCATCCACCCACGAGGATGTGGCTGTGACTGCTGAATAAAGCTGCTGCTCCATCAGAATGACCTCTCGCTCTGTGGCCTGCAGAAACAATCAAACATAACCTAGTGTTAACCATGACACCAACGACAAACGCACGACAGAATGCTTAACTGTCAAATAAAGCAATAAACCTCTCAAGGCTGGGGTGTAAACATATCAAAAAGTCAGAAGTGTTTTATAATAATGTGGCTACCTGAGGAGCCATCTCCTTTGCTGTCTGACTGAATCCATTGTGCAGAGACATCAGGCTTGACTTGTCCTGGACGTGAGTCTCTCTCTTATAGACCGGAGCTGCAGTCTTCACACAAGCAGTTCTGGAGTAAAACTGTTTAAAGATGTACAACTTTTAAAAACACTCCACCAACAGAGGCCAACAGAGTTATGCAGCTCCAGTTATGCAACAATATTCCCTGAAGGCAGCCAGGCAGCAAAAAGAATAGTGTTAAAGTTTAAAGGAAAATAATAGCTGAAAACACAAATAGGGAAAGAAAGAGGGCGAGAGAGAGAGAGAGAGAGAGAGAGAGAGAGAGAGAGAGAGAGAGAGAGAGAGAGAGAGAGAGAGAGAGAGAGACTAATAGTAACATGCAACATACATAAAAAACAGATTTATGGGAGAAAAGATCTTGGTGATAAAATTGCTGAACTAAAATGTATGCATTTAAAACTAAAAAGAGTCTATATAAGCTATTTGTAATCCACCCTCACACATTTAAATTATGAGAACTATTGATGGGAGAAACTTTGAATCACTTGCTTCTGAAACGATTCACTGTTTCGAAGCGCTCAAAACTGCTGGTCAAAATGATGTGAATGCAGCTCAAATCAAACATGTATAAAAAAACCTATTACAACCAACTGAAAGAGTAATGTATTATATACAATTAACACATCATCAAATATGAAATGCCTGCATGTGTTTCTTTATTAATTTACACTTAATTAAAACTAATGATTGGAAAAGATCTCAAAGCTTCATGAAGTAGTGTTTTGAACATGCTTATTAGTAATGTGAAGAGTGAACTGTACCGGTTGTTTGCTGTCTTGCTCCAGCGTGTTCATTAGAAGCTGTAGTTTAGTGGCCATGTCTTTTCTCAGACTTTCCCATCTCTTTCTCCTCTGCTTCTTCACGACCTGAACGTCTCCCTTCAGCTCGACATCAGGCGAGAGGATCGCACTGCAGAACATTTGAAAGACAGAACTGTGAAGAGCGAGTCAGGGGTGTGCGATAATGGCAAAAAAAAAGATATTTTCTGGATTTTTGTTACTTTGGCAGGTTTAGGCCAGCTGACTCCCAAAGCTTTTGATATATTCTGTGCGGTGATTAGTTTGTAGGAGTAACAGAAATGAACTTTTCCAATAACTTTAACTTGATTTCTACCTTTTATGGGCATTTTTACCTTCATAAGGCCAATTTTGTGTAACCTAATTAAATTTATGCATCATCTTTGTGTTAGATTCTTAAATATTTCATCAATAAATTCAAATAGTAAGATACTATAGGGATGTTACTAATCAAGTGAAATCAGTTTCAACAATTGTTTTTTTTTTTTTCAATGCATGAAGTGGCATGTTCAATGTGCATTTACACAGACAGGACATGAATGCAGTTAACTTGCATGTTCAAAAGCATAAATAATGTTATAATATATATCGCAAACCCCTAAAATCAGAGATTTCAGTTTGAGGTAAAAATGATATTTGTGTGAGAACTGTTACCTGGCTCTGACGGGTGATGCCTGCTGGGTGAGGATTTCCTCTCCACGACTCGCTACAGATTTCAACAGCTTCTTCTGCTCTGCAAGTTGCTCTTCGAGCTCCTGAATTAATATTGTCATTCCATATTTAAACAGATGCTTTCTTATTGAATGCAACTCACAGTAGACTTACTACAGGTTCAGTCCCACTGGAGGACACAATGGTGATAGTTTTAGATCCATTATTTAGTTTTTAAAACCTCAAAACTACCTTCTCGTAAAATGTGATCTACCTTCTGCTTCTGTAGGGTGTCCTGGTGCTGTAGGCTGCGTGTGGAGCGGGCCTGGGCCAGCCAGTCCTGCATGTTTGGACTCTGGGAGAGACTGGAGTCTGATTCACTGGAGTCTGATGGCTCCTGGAGGGAATCCTGCTGGAGAGGGAAAATGCAAAATGCATTAGGATTCAAATTCTGGTTTTAAATTCCTTAAACACATTGCTGAAACCGAATCATGATCATGAAGCCAAATGATTATCCAATCGTGAATCAAATAATCAGTTATCATACTGCAATATTCTTATGAATAATAGCAGGAAAAGAGGAAGCCATGGAGGAGATTAACATATTCAGACCGAACTCATATAGTTTAGCATTTTTACATTTTTGTTTTATATATATATTTTATGGCTTTTATTTGTTGCTTAATTTGTATATATTTTATTAAAAATCTACTACATAAAATTATTATTATGTACCATGATAATACCATGTTTTTTGGGCGTATGCATAAGTTACTTATGACATATATCAAAGTATAATAGTGTGAACACCTAATACTTTTACCATACCATGTAGCACTTTGGTACATTTTAAGCTAATTTAATTTTTAAAGGTCCAAATGAACCTCTAGGATACAAAATCACAAACTTCTAATCTTCCGACCTTGAGATACAGAGTACAAGTGGCACCTGAATGTTGATCTGCTTGTCCTGCAGCATCCTCTGCAGCTCCATCAGGCTGCCTTTCAGCGAACGCAACTTCCAGGCCAGCTGCTCCGCGTCCTCCCTGTTCTCCGGCCGGCCTTCCAGCAGAAGATTCTCGCTGTGTCTGGAGAGCTCAGAGAGAGCCAGCACCTTCTCCTCGATCTCCAGCAGCATGTTCTGCAGGAGCAACAGAAGCGAGGCCAGCTCAAACATGGTTCTTCTGCTCTCATCCCAGGCTCTTACCGACACCTGCAGCACTGTACATTATCCGTAATCCCTCACGTGCCATGCTCCCAGTAAGCATGCATTCCTTAATATATCAGGAATGTATAAAAGTACTTGAAATTATACCCTAAAAAAATTTAAAGACTATGCAAATGCTTCTAATAAAAAAAGTGTTTCACAGTGGGACATCTGACAGTTTGTAACCTTCTCATGAAGTCAAAAGTAGCCCCGCCCCTTTGTCCACTAATGCTGCAGCCACCCTCATGAATATGTAATAGGAGGCAGAGCAGATTTCCAGTGAGCTCCAATCCTCTCTCAGGAATCCTCTAATACCCTTAAAGCCATTATAACTGTGAACAGTGATACGTTGAGACATTTACATAATCTGATTACAGCTCGTGCCACAGACGCTTAAGAATCAATCCATCTGAACGCTCACAGGCCTTCTAATACTGCTGTTTACGGTTCACAAAATTCCAGTGGAATTCAGCAAAAACTCAATCATTTAAAAACACAAAGCAGGCATACATTTTAGGAGTTAACACAAAATAATACATTACTTTTGTACTTCAATCTGTAAATAATGAATAAAGTTTAATGCTCTGCTGTAGGGGGCGCTCTAACCTGACAGTCTATGAGTTGCTCTTCCATGTCTGAGTCCTGAGAGCAGGAAGTGATGCTACCACGAGTGCTCTGCAGCCATTGGTCCAGCTGGTCTGCCTGGTTCAGGTAGCGCTGCAAAGCCTGAGCCTGTTGCTGCTTTTCCTCTCGTTCACTCTGTCGCTCCTACACACATCAGCATTTATACCGAAAAAATCAGAACACCATACCATTCTGAAGAAACAAATATATACAAAACAAGACGATTGAAATACTGATCATTACGTTAGTGAATATCCATCTTTCTGTTATTATGTTTTTTTTTCTTTCTTTCTTTTAAAGAAATGAATGCCTTCCAACAGCAAGGACACATTAAATTGATCAAAAGTGACAATAAAGACAGATATAATGTTACAAAAGATTTCCATTTCAAATAAATGATGTTCTTTTGAACTTTATATTCATCAAATAATCCTGAAAAAAAAATGTATTATGATTTCCACAAAAATATTAGGCAGCACAACAGTTTTCAATAAAAAAATATAAAAATATATATTTTTCAGCATATTAGAATGATTTCTGAAAGATCATGTGACACTAAAGACTGGAGCAATGATGCTGAAAATACAGCTGCGCATCACAGGAATAAATTAAAATGTACAATATATTCAGATAGAAAACGTTAATTACAATACTGTTTTTTCTATATTTTTGATAAAATGAATGCAGCCTTGGTGCACATAAGAGGGCTCTTTCAAAAACATCAAATGTTGAAAGTTTTTTTAGTATTAAGTATTATTTACCAACTATATCTTTATTTTTTAACATTACTAACTTTTGTAATAGGCAGTCACATTCGGTGTGCATTTCAAAACTACATTTGAAGTCATAGTTTTCCAAAGTTTTGTAAAAAACTGAGCACTAATTATGTATGAAGGGTGTTCTAAAAATAAGATACATTTATTCTTAAATCATTTTTCCTGGCACACCTCAAGAAGTTGGCGTTTTCCAGAAGCCTTCATGTGGATGGTAGCCATCCTCTCGGACAGCACAGTGAGCGTGGACTGCATGGCCAGCTGATCCGCAGAGTCCGAGTCCACCGCATCAGAGATCAGCTCTTCTGTGAAGCTGGACTGAAGCTCATCTATATCATTCTGCAGTTTGACAATTTCCTCCACCTGATTCTGGAGGACATTTTGTTG